>NC_050191.1:942892-1260392 GCF_008315115.2 Sander lucioperca
TATGCAAGTTTGAAGAGAGGGTCAAGTGTCATGGATGGCTTGCGGGAGTGCGTTCCAGAGATGGATACCTACTGCTACTGGGTACCTACTGTATACTGTAGTTATTTTTACCTACTGGGTACGCCCGCCGATAGGGGGGGACAAACGGGTTTGTTGTCCCGGGCCCAGGGTAGGGGACAGGGACCAGAACTGGGCCCTCATTAAATTATGGAATAATTAAAAAAAAAAAAAAAAAATTAAAATAGGCCTATTTGTGGAAAAAATATGTAATATTTGAGTTACGTAAAAGCATTTTATTTGTTTTCTTCCTAATTGTCCTTGAGATAGTGGTCAAGAACCCCTCCACCCCCAACACAAAAATGGTTTGGCCACTGATCAAAATTTTATGTTGTCATTTGATTAGAAGTTCAGTACGCTCAAAATGTCCCGTCAGCACAAGTCCGGTACTCAGACAAGGAAAGAAAACAGAAGAAGAAAAGAGAGGCCTTAGAGATTTTCTAAACAAATATTTAAAAAAAGGCAAGACTGTCAGCTGGCCTGCCTATGGGTATGATTTCTGCATCACTTACAGATGACATGATATGCTAAATCCACCTTTTCAATAAACAAATATTTGTCCCTGGTCTAGAGAAATCCGAAGTGTGAGAAAAAAAAAACATACTCTCTCTTTTTCTCCTGCTTCTTCTTCTGTTAAAAACGAACGGGTCAGATTTTATGTCTAGGGGCCCCGAAGGATCACGCGTTATGGATTGCGTTACCTTCCGCTCCTTCTGAGCATTTTTTTAATCAAATTAGACAAAAAATATGTTCTTTATCAGAGAGTAAACAAACTACAGCTATAACCTATTTAGATACATACACTTAAATTAGAAACCACAAAATATGCCGCAATAGACCCAAAATGTTTGAGAAGCCAGTCAAGAGCTTGGGTAAGCTCTTCACCAGTGACCTGAAGGACACAGCTGCTCTCTTGGCTTTCCACTGTGGACAGGTCAGGTCTTCCCGGGAAACTTCAGGCCTGGCTATACCAACATGGAATCCTGCCCCGAGTCCTCTGGCCACTGCTGATCTAGGAAGTTCCAGTCACCAGTGTGGAGAGCTTTGAAAGGAAGATTAGCCACTTCCTGCCCAGGTGGCTGGGCCTTGATAGAAAGAGTTGTAATCTTAAAATTAGGGCTGTCAAACAATTAATTGTTTCTTAATCGCGATTAATCGCTGAATCTCTATAGTTAATCGCGATTAATCGCATTTTATATCACATGATTAAAATTATATTATTTTGCATTTCAGAACAGTTTTTAAGTACATATTACTGTAACAATGGAAAGCAATTCTTACCAGTCTATCTCGATTGGGAATCGAGATAGACGAGATAGATGGGAACCGTAGTACGTCTTTAAGACCCGAGACTTCTACGATGCTGACAGGTCTGCAGTTAGTTGCCACCCATTTTGCAAGAGCTGTAGTAATTTTTTTGGATTTGGTTTCATCCACAGGTCAGCAAGTAGCACTCTCCAAAATAGTGCTTTGCCTGAGCCCGCTAGCATCAACCTGAGTCACGTTAACTGAACTACTATGCTTAGCTCGTAGGTGGTAGCTCAAGCTTGACGTGCTTCGGTGATATTTTAATTCGGCTTTACACAATGTGCATATTGCTTTCGACTTGTCTACTGAGCCGTCTGGGAGTTTTGGAAAATAAAAAGCGCCATTCAGAATTGTGTTGCTGCTGTCTTTCTCCATCATGCCTGCAACCTGCAGGCAGCAGGATGTGTTACGAGGAAGTATGGCAGCTTGATGATAAGTAAAGGTGCGGCAAAGGGTCAAAATAGTAGCCTAGCTAGATTCTAGTGATTTTAGAACAGCTAAGGGGTTGTTAGGCACGACGCGCGAAGCCGAAGTGTAAAATAAATTAATAAATGGCGGCATGCAATTAATGCGATTAAAAAAATTAACGCATTATGCTCGTCCCTTAATCGCATTGTGATTAACGCGTTAATGCTGACAGCCCTACTTAAAATTGAAAGAAGAAAAAAACGGGGGGCACTAACATTGCTTTAGATTACAGCCCGTGTGCCCTGTAGTTATGCAGTACTTATTCAGTAACTGATCATAACAAGAGGGAACTAACATTGCTTTAGATTACATCCGACTAGCCCTGTAGGTTATGCAGTATTTATCCAGTAATTTACCAAAACAAGGGGAACTAACATCGCTTTAGATTACAGCCTGCATACCCTGTAGTTATGCAGTATTTATCCAGTGACCTATCATAACAAGGGGGAACTAACAGCGCTTTAAATGACAGCCCGCATGCTCTGTAGTTATGCTAATCCAGTAACAAACCATTACAAGGGGGGGAACTAACATTGTTGTAGATTACAGCCCGTGTGCCCTAGTTATGCAGTAGTTATCCAGTAATTTACCATAACAAGGAGGAACTACCACTGCATATATCCAACTTAATCTGTAACTACAGTTATCACTATGAGAACAGTTCTAAGTGTCTGACAACATAATGGAAAGGATCCCTACAGAGTTCAACCTTTTTGTTAAAGAGTAAGATCCTTTTTGTTCATTATGAAACAGCCCAAAAACCACTATTGCCAAACCCACCAGACTCCATTTAAATAAACAGTAATTTTATCATCATAAAATACACTTAATTCAAAGTCAACAGAAACAAAATAAAACTATCAAAAACCTTCTTGGTTCGTCCTTTCCACCTTTCCAATAATCACTACTCTGGTTTGTTTGAAATAAACCCGTAATATACGTGCTAAAAGTATTGTTTATTTGAATAGAGTCAGTTGGGTTTGACGATAGCGATTTCGGTTTGTTTCATGTTAAACAAAAAGGATCTTACTCTTTAACAAAAAGCTCTGTCTCTAATGCGTTCGTGTGTGAACTATCACACATCTTACTACTACATCTTACCGCATCAATCAGCATCTGGTGAAGAGCCTCAGCCCAGTAAGCACACATACATTGCCCCGACACAGGCCAGCTGACAGTCTTGCCTGGGCCCGGTACGAGTTAATCTTAGATTTTCAGGTTATGGGGTAAATTGGTCCAAGTCAGAAACGTTAGCTTTAACAGCTCAGGACCCTAACAGCTTCAGCAATCAGGTGCATTTCAGTGGCCAAAGCAAGGTATCGTATATCTGTGTATCTTATTCCCTTCCCTAACCTGGCTACATTTTAATAAATTACAAAGACCGATTGATAGAGGAGGTTTGGGTCTACCAAAGATCTTGTTATTACTTTTAACTTAAGGCATCTGGCCCACTGGTCACTTCCTCCTGAGAGAGCCTCACCCTGGTACTGTATTGAGCTCTCTGTTCTTGCCCCATTATCACCTTGCAATGCCTGTCTGTTAAACTATATGGTGAAACAGAAACACATCCGATAATCACAGTACGCGCTGTCAAGGTGTGAAGCAGCGACTACATCCGTGGCTGCCTTATATACTGTGCTGGCTGTACGGGTTCGAGAAGGGAACGTCCTGATTGGCTGGCTACGTTTATGCAAAGTTTAGTGGGTGAATGCGTGCTTGGGATTGGAGAGGACTATTACCTAGAGAGTCCAGTAAAGGGTGGAGCCTGTGTAGGATATTAACGTTATTTTTATTTGTTTAACGCTAAGGTTGAAAATAATTCTGGTGTCTTAAATTAGACAGGAAAGTTAAAAATTGCTTACTAGCCGAAGTGTTAGTAAGTTAACTAATGTTAACATTAACTTCTTAAAGGCACTACAAATGACCACAAACAATCAGCTGTTAACTCTAGCTTATGATAGCTTGCTAACTGGTAGCCTAACGTATTTGTTTATTCAAACCGTATGGCTACTTTGCTAAGCCCAACTAGGTGTCTTATATTAATTGTTGACTTAATAACTATAATAATTAACTAGAAGATGCATTTCCTGCAGAAAATGCTTGTGAATGCTGAAAAGCTAAATTGCTAAAGCTAAACTGGATGCTGGCTTTAATGCGTAAGAAGAAGGTGAAGTAGTGAGAATAGTTGGAAAAGTGGGAATTGTTTAAATCTAATAAATTTCATTGAAATTTCATTAAAATAATATTTTAAGGTTTTTTGAGAAGATGTCACTATACTGAATTGCTGGTTTCAAAGTGTAAGAAGAATGTGAAGATGTAGGAAAATGTGCAAAAGTGGAAATGGTTCAAATTAATATAAATGTCTTTAAAAAGTTGAATAATCCCAACATTGTATGAAAGTTTTGTAAAAACTGATGCTAAACTGAATTGCCGGCTTTAATTTGAATGAATTAAAATAAAAAAAATTGATTTTAATGGCTTTTCGCTTTAATTTGAATGAAGTAAAATAAAAAATTAGAATTGAAAGAATTCAATATTTTCAAAAGTACTAATAGAATTTATATAAAACTTTTAATGAATAAAAAATGTGGAACATTTTAAGGTTTGAATGCAGACAGAGAAAGAGAGGCAGGCAGGCAGGCAGGCAGGCAGGCAGGCAGACAGACAGACGAAAGTGCTGTGTCGTTGAAAAATCAGCAGGTGTGGCTCATAAACTGGTTGTCATAGATAGCCAAGTGACACCTGGGAGAGCTAGAATCTCAGAGAATGATTGGCAGCACGCTGCTGGTTTCTGCGCTTCCCAGTCAAAAACCTAAACTGGATTCCTGAAATCTCTTCACTTTGAGCATCCCAACTTTGAGAGATGTAGAGATGTTATTTGTGTAGATAAAGTTAAAAAAAATACTCTAATATCACAGTTTAAAAAAAGGGTTTGTGCTCAAGACTGGATTAAGCGCAAATAACATTGCCATGGATGATAAGGAGAAGAGGGTATCTTGTTCCTTTGAGGCAGCTAATTCAAAAACTATAAGGCCTATTGCTTAAATGAGCACATTGGCTGACAATAGACAAGAATACCTATGTTTTGACTTATAAATCGTGTATGACAAGTAAATATTGTGGGCCTGAGCATGAGTTATAGAGGTTTTTTTAAAGATTATTTGTTATTTATTTATAGGAAAGCTGAAACATGAAATGGGAGAGAGAGGGGAATGACATGCAGGTTAGAGTCGAACCCGTGGCTGCTGCATTGAGGAGTAAACCTCTGTATATGGGCGCGCACTCTACCAGGTGAGCTACCCAGGCGCCCATAGAGGTTTTTTTTAAGATTATTTTTTGGGGGCTTTTATTTATATAGGACAGCTGAATACATGAAAGGGGAGAGAGGAGGAATGACATGCAGCAAAGTCTCCGTCTCTGATTCGGTAGATGCTAGATTGGATCCGCTAGACGTGTCGACGTCACAGGACGTGCCTCGTGGCCATTTTGCCTTATAATGCCTCTGATTGGCTTACCTTGTTATTCTTACCCTAACCAATCAACCAATCCCCACTACTTATGTGTAAACCTAACTACGTCGACATGTATAGCAGATCTGATCTAGCCATAGACAGTGGATCTATGTTCTCTCAAAAGATCCTATCCATAGGTGGCACAGGTAGGTGGCGGTAATGCCCCTTAAAGCTGGTTGCCAACCGCCAATAAAAACGCAGAAGAAGAAGATAGATGCCTGATTGGCCCATTGGCCTCACAGATCGTGAGTCTGATATTTGACTTCCTGGTCAGGTAATGTTAGTGCTTTTCACAAGATAATCAGAAAACGCAATTTGTAAGACTTCTCTCCGCTAACCCAACACGTAATCTAGTCGTCGGGTTTCAACGTTATTTCGCAGTGGCAAACAGGGAGGGGATCTATTAACGTTAACGTTACTCACCATAAAAGCTAGTACGCTAACGTTAGCGTAGGGCTCTGTATTGCTCTAGCCATGTCCGCTTCGGCTGGATCCTCCCCAACGGGTCATAGCTCGGGCCTTGGCCCCGGTATGTCTATGTTTCGCTGGCTAGAAGTGCTGGAGAAAGAGTTTGACAAGGCCTTCGTGGATGTGGATCTGCTGCTCGGAGAAATAGACCCAGATCAAGTCGATATTACGTACGAGGGTCGGCAGAAGATGACCAGCCTAAGCTCCTGTTTTGCTCAGCTCTGTCACAAAACCCAGACGGTTTTCCAACTGAACCATAAACTAGAGGTTAGTAACTCTTGTAAGATGCACGGTTAACGTTAGTTGTAACGGTATGTGGGGTTAATCATCATTCAGTCTTCATTGTAAGACCAACAACTGATTTATTGTAACTGTTACTGTCATTTGGTAACATTATGTCATGCCCGTCCTGCATTTCATTGGTTCTGTACCTGTACTCTGCTAAATGACAATAACATTGAATCTAATCTAATCTAATCTATGTCGCCCCTCTTCGACCTACAAATAGCCTAGTACATGAAAATATTATGGCACTGGTGTTCCACTGTCACATACCACTGCCCTCAGGAACACAACGATTATTTACTGGCATATGCCACTGCTGACTATTGGAATGTCCCTGATGTGTATAAAAATGCCATGCCACTTGTGTTTTACTGAGAGGTGCTTGTTTTTCCCATCACATTATACTTGAAGGAAACAACACACTGTAGGCAGCTGTCATTGATAGTTGGGTATCGTTTAGGTTTTTTTTCCGATACTGGTGCTAAAACGATACTTTTGAAACTGTGCCAGTGCCTGAACGGACAATAAAGAAGTAAGTCTTTGCACTGAAGTCCCAAGTCAAGACAGGCAAGTCCGAGTCAAGTTCTAAATCAAGGCTAACAAGTCTCAAGTCAGGCTCCAAGTCATAAACTTTGTATTTCGAGCCCTAACAAGTTGGTATGCAATCTTCAAATGTAGATAAGTAGGCTAATAAATTTAATTTGCACATATATTTGGATATATATATATACGCATGTCTTTGTAATATATCACTTAAAATGTGTTTTTGTATGCATTTCACTCTCATTAGCCTCTATAATCTGGATGAAAAAAGTCACCACAAATATATTTTCAAACCCTCCAATCACAGTCTTTGAGGATTCAGGAAAGATATAACACCAGTTAAAGTGGCACACCACTAAGAATTGGCACACCACTGGTATGTTGATGGACAGTGATATCTGCCAGTAGTGACACTCTTTTGAGTAGTATACAGCAGCATATCAGAATCAACAAATATATTACATGTCAATAATTGGTATGCTGGTGAGAAGTTGTATGTGACAGTTGACTGTGAAGCCGAAAAGCCAGATGGGCAGTTGTGTTATCAAGTAAATATTTCCAAAGCTTATCATCGTTATCGACCTGAATCTTTTCGCTAGTCCTGCTGGGACTGTTCTGTGTTTATCTAAAGCCAGCGCAGTGTTCATTCTGACCTGACATATCTGACTCTGATATCCTCCCCTCACACTCTTCTTTGCCTCCATCTATTTACCTCTCCAGGCTCAGCTGGTGGACCTCCGTTCTGAGCTGACTGAGGCTAAGGCTGAGCGAAAAGTAATAGAAAGGGAGGTCCATGACCAGCTCCTGCAGCTTCATGCTCTCCAGTTGCAGCTTCATTCTAAGCAAGGTCAGGCTGAGGACTCTGAATCCATCAAAGACAGACTGGTAAGTAGGAGAAAGAGATGCTGTCCACAACACCTTAAACTGAATAAATTCTAAGTTTTGCAATAGGGCAATATTCGATAGAGACAGTATAGATACAAAGAGAAAAGGAGGGAGAGGATGGTATGACATAAAACATAGGTTGGCAGTCAGAGTCAATCTGAGGATGTTGCAGCTAAATGATATGCGTGTAACCTAGGGGTGTCACGATTCAATTTGATACTGGATTTTAAGTACAAGATCCGATTCAATTTTCAACAAGGACGGCAATGCCACTAGATAGCAGAGGGGTATTTTGCAACAACAGTTTGAGGTTTTTTTTGGCGCAATTGAATGCACCATTAGCAGGCTACCAGTAACTAACATTACCCTGCGTCTACCAGCCGGTAAGCTACGCTGTGTCTGTTTTTGTTTTTTTCTTTGGACGTGCACACTTAGGCAGGGGTGGAGAGAGAAAATAAACTGGGGGAATTGTCAATCCTGTTTTCTCATCATTGTTGACCAAGTTGGTTGTTGGTTTTGTGGTCAACTAAAAGAATCAATTGGATCAATCATACACTAAAGCAATATTAAACAAATAGTGCCAATAACATGACGTTAAATCACACCCTCTAGTGTAATACTGCCATTATACAATAACATTATCACAAAATAAAAGTTATAATCAAACTGTATTCATATTGTGGGGCAATTCACTCTCAAAGTTAGAAAGAAAAGCAACAGAGGCTATTTATAGTCCTCCCTGTTTAGTCAACCAGCCAACTTGAGCTAATGTTAACTTTGCAGAATTTCCCAAACTGAGTAAAAACTGCACATATAAACACTGCTTTTGCTGGATCAAACATGTTGTAAGATATCTGCTAAGACTTTTTTTTTTATGGATACATTTAGCTACCCCACCTCTGAAATTCACATGTAGCAGGCTATTTTTAACATAGTGCCATGTACAGCTTTTTCTTCTCAGGCAGAGTGACCAACAGGGACAAAAGCCTCAACGGCTGATTTCCCATGAAAACTGTGTTCATGTGGGTGCCGTGAAATATGATAGCTACAGTAGCTTGAAAAATAGCATTATGGGCACTGCATCCAGAAGTGGTACACAGAATCTTGGGTTTCTTCAGGGTAGAGGTGGATCTTTTCACCTCAGAGATGTCAACCGCCAGAGGTCTCAGTCACTCAGAATCTCGTGAAGAAGATTCTGTAGGAATGAGCTTGTGGATGACACCGAAACTTTATACCTAATAACTTATTATCCCGAGGTCACACGTGACTTTGTAAATATAAATACTCGACCTGCGCGTGCGCTAGACGGAAGATATTCAGTGTTAAGCACGGTTTCTGGTGGTCATCTGGAATTCATAGAACTTTCATTTTTAAAACAAAACTGCGCTGTTCATTCAGGGTTTCCCCCAGAAAAGTTGTTTAGCCCGGTGGCAAGTGTCTTTTTCCGACGAGGGCCTGGCTGGGGCCAGTCACAGACTGATGGCAGCATTTATGTACAGCCCAATAGTTTCTGTAATAACAGAATCATGGATGGAATTGCGAAATTGAGAATTTAAAAAAAGCTATGAGACAGATTCCATAGGGCCCTACGTTAATGGCGTTTTTCCATTACATGGTACCTGCTTGCCTCGCCTCGAGTCTACTCGCTTTTTTTGGTTTTCCATTCTGAAAAAAAGTCCCTGGTACCTGCCAACAGGTACTTTTTTTAATATCGCCTCCGTCGAGGTTCCAAGCGAGCTGAGGCGATACCAAAAGGTGACGTGAAAACCTGCAGACTACTGATTGGTCAGAGAGAATCGTCACTAATCACTGCGTCATCATTGCTAGCGACAGACGGGGGTGTCCTGAACAAACCCGCCATTTTTAAATAGTTTAGCCAGCTGTGTTTTTTTTTTTTTGCTGCCTCCAGCTTCTTTTGAAACAAAATGTGTCTTCTGGCTGTGGGAACAGCCACATGCCGAGAGTCATAAACAACACACCTTCGACGTTCTGTGTGTGTGTGTCGCGTTAGGTCACGGCAGTTTCCTGCGGCATCGCTATGACGACCAGCCACGCTCGCCTCAGGCATGAGGCGGTACTAAATCTGCAATGGAAAATGGAGGACGGGGCACCGCGGTTGAGCCGAGTAGAGTAGAGTAGAGCTGGTACTAACAGTGGGTAAGCCCATTAGTCGGTGCTGAAAGCTAAAAGGAGACAATAACTGTAAGTTTTCAACCGAGCCGTCTTACTGTACCTGTAGTTAAAAAAAAAATTCTTAAATACATTAAAAAAAAATAATTCCCAGTGGCTTAGGCCTGGTGGGGGGCAACTTAGGCCTGGTGGGCCACCAGGCTTGCAAAACACTGGGGGAACACTGGTTCATTCTATTTTCATATTCCTTTGCAAGAAAAATACAGCTCGGGATTTACTGTGTTGCAGAAATGTCGGCAACAGTGGATATTATAGCAGCTCACATAACGTTACTTTAATCAAATGCTGAAATTCTGCGTATCTTTCATTATAAACACGCCCAGTGTTTTAGTTATGGATTGGATTGCCCTCTCTGAATCTCAATGGAGGGGCTGTTTAAATGCTGCTGGGAGAAAGAGTTGCTCTGGCTTACCCGACCCTCTCCTTGCTCTGTGATGAATATTAGAAGTATTGGCGCTAGCATAAGCCACATGTGTTGCCAGCAATAAGTACAATAGATGAGTCAACCCCATGGCTATTGGTCCCATTTCAGACACAGTTGAGCAAAGTACACCATAATGTTCTTAAGCATGCAAGTTTACCTAGGTTCAAGCTTAACTTCTCAGAATAGAACTTGGATATAAAATGTTCCTGCTGCTTATTGTTAAGAAAAAATCTATAACTTATGCGAATCATATGGGGTTTCCAGCGAGTTGTTCTTCTTATAAACAAAGTGTCTGACCTGTAAATATCAAACTAAAAATATTTCCCAGTTTGACAGTAAAGGATGTCACCTGGTTTAATTTGTGCAGGCTTATTGCCGTGATATGCGAGAGGAAGTGGATTTTATAGTACTCCTTAACTAATCACATGCAAATGACCAACCGGCAACGTCAGACACCGCCTACCAAGAGCCTGGGTTTGCCGAGGTTTCTTCCTAAGGGCCCTGACACACCAACCAGACGGGCCGACCGTTGGCAGAAAAGGCAGTCGGACTGATCAGTCGGGTCCCCGAGGTCCAAAAAAATGCCTCAGAACACACTGAGGCGACGCCAACTTGAGCGTATGCTCTGCGCGTGCGCGAAACGTAATACGTCTCCATACCAGCGCTGCTCTGTATTGTTTCCATTAACAGTCTGATTATTCCCCAGAAAATGAGAACCGGCAGCTGATTAGACGAACGCGTCACGTGGTTCTTTTTTCTCCGGAAATTCACAGCCAGACTGTCATGGCGGCTTGTTCAGAATACGATCTCATATTGTACTAAAATAGTTCACTGAAACGTGTTTCTGAAAACATTTTAAGCGAGAAATAGGCCATGCAGTTTCTGAATCTGTCTTCATTTCAGATCAACAAAGGTCAGTTTAAAAGATTTTCGTCAGATTTTGAGAGGCTCATCCACTCCCCATTTCCGGGTGAGTCCCGACTGCCCTCTCCCAGCTGAACATGTCGGGTCGGCCAAAATGAATGCCGACGGCTCCTCGGACGGCCGACGGCACGGGACACACCGAACAGACTCGAGTCACCGACCTCGCCAGACGGTCCGACGGCCGATTATGGGGCTGGTGTGTCTTCTCTCTAAAAGGGAGTTTTTCCTCGCCACTGTCACACTAAATGCTTGCTCTTGGGGGAATTACTAGAATTGTTGGGGCTTTGTAAATTATAGAGTGTGGTCTAGACCTACTTTATCTGTAAAGGGTCTTGAGATAACTCTTGTTATGATTTGATACTATAAATAAAATTTAATTGAATTGAAATGATCGGTCTCAGCAAGCAGTGTGTTGTAACGTAACACCACCGAAACGGCGACCCTCTTTAAACGTTATGAATTCAAACATGCCAGTTTGTAATATTTTGTAGTATGCCGTTACAAGTCATAAGGGAGCGATTTGACTTTTGGCTAACGTAATAGATGCGCTGTTGTTGATGCTGACTTGCCTTTAGCATACATTACATTTATTACAAATGTAACTTTAAATTAAATGTATGTTTAAACTTCACCTGGGGAAACTGACTTCACCTTCAGAGGCTCGGGGGCAGCTCAGTCGCTCCAGTCTTTGCCGGGATGCAGGGCCACCACACCGCAGCAGACTCGCTGTGTGCGAGCCAGACTGTGCGAACGCCGCTCTGCACGTTTGATGCAGGCACGTGGCGAGTATTTGAGGGGCAGGGGGCTAAGATTACATCTACAATTATTATTTATTATTAAAGGTGCTCTAAGCGATGTCACGCGTTTTTTAGGCTACAACATTTTTTGTCACATACAGCAAATATCTCTTCACTATCCGCTAGCTGCCTGTCCCCGGAACACACTGTAAAAAAACATGGTCTCTGTAGATAGCCCAGGCTCCACAAACGGCAACAAAAACAAACTGCGCCAACCTGCACCACGAAACATAACAAACTGTTCCAGCCCATAACTGACAAGAAGGATTTGGGATTGGGGGGGTTAGTTAGGGAGGGGGAGGGGACAAGATGAGGAGGGGGGGGGGGCGAGCTAGCCTCCGTTTTGTTTGACAATACTTTGAACGTCAACAAGAAGTGACATCACCCAACATCGCTTAGAGCATCTTTAATTAATATAAATTAATTGTTTCAATGTTTTAAAGCGTAACTCTCGCCAAAATGCAACCTAGGGTCTTTTTGTGAATTTACCCGACTTTCGTTTTAAAAGCATATTTAGGACGGAATCGTCACTTTTAAGATTTATTGTATTTTCGTTTTTCGGTCAAATGGCCTTTTGAATGGGAGTGCTAGGGGCACTTTTATGCTAGCCTCAAAGTAGCTATTTTTAAAACACTAAGAAGGCTCGACACAACATGAAACTTTGCTCGAAGTATCGCCAGGGGCTCTACACCTTAACGAAAGCATTGACAACATTGTTTGTGTACCCAGAGTTTACTAAAAAAGGTTTTGAACAACTCACCGTAGGTCTTGTTGTTTCTGGCCGCTACCACCTCGGCAGTCAAAACGAGTCAATATCCGAATGCGAATGAACGGACTCCATATGAGGCTTCTTTTTCAACTACGAGATTAATATTGTTTTTCAATAACGACAAAACAAGAAATAATCCGTGCATTTATATGGAACTAAGCTTTAGGAGCTTTCCATCTTTACTCTCCTCCGTGTTATGTTGCATTCGGAAATCAATTGTTTTTGACTGATAAAATGGCTGCGGCCGGAAACACCTACGACCTACGGTGAGTTGTTCAAAACGAAAATACGGTAAATCTTAAAAGTGGCGATTCCGTCCTGAATATGCTTTTAAACGAAAGTTTGCCTCAGGTACATTGACAAAAAGACCCTAGGTTGCATTTTGGCGAAAGTTACGCTTTAAGAAGCTTGTGGACATAGTGGCAGTTTGTTTTTACAAGTACTGTTTTTTGAACACCAAAGTTAGGGGGGCAGCTGGGGGGGCAAGGCCCTATAGTGGGGGGTTCAGCTGCCCCTCCCTTGCCCCCCTGTATTTCCGCCCCTGGTGGCAAGGAAGCCATTTCCCGTTGCTAGGTAACGCCATGCTGTTATCTTATTGGTTGCGCTTTCGAAAGGTCAGCGGCAACTAGGTCAAAGTTGAAATAATTTGAACTTTGAGCGTAGTGCAAAGCAGCAAATCCGAGCGGTGCGCAACGCCAGGGGTAGCGCAGCTCCTAGTTGGGTGCCACCGCGCAAAGCGGTTTTACAGCCTATCGTGTAGGCAGCTTAAAGGGGCCAGCGTAGGCTGCTGTTGCTTTGGGGCTCTCTACTCCTTTCCTGTTTCTTCAACTCCTTTCAATTACTTTTTTTCAACTGATGTGCATGTTTCTTTACAATATATCTGCCACTTGTATAAATGGTTAACTCACAATCTCTGTTGCCTAAAATTAGAATTTCTCTAATCTATGACTTATTTCTGTTCTTGCTCTGCTTCCTTTCTCCTAAAGCCTGCATCAACTTTGGAAGAGATGGTAAGTTTGTGCATGGGTGTATTTTGCAGGATATTTGCAGGTTTTTAAAATGAGCTGTTTGGATTGAATATAGATTGTGAAGCTACACAATGTAAATTAATGTATGTTAATGTAAAGCATGTGGGCTCCATGGTGCGTTAATGTACATTTCAGTAAACTAATGGTGCTTTCAATTGCACTTTGTTAATAAAAAAAAACAACTGATGTTGTAAAGAACCCTTTGCCATCTAGTGGCAATAATTGTGGCATTGCCGTGCTGAAAGAAAATGTTTATATTGAAAGTCAAATCGAATCGTGGCACCTACAGTATTTTGGCTTAAATATCCCTTAAGCTAAATTCAGTAGTACTTGCATTATGATGATACTAGTACTAAGTACTAATTTAGAGTAAACAAACATAATAATTCAGGCCACTTACTCTATTTACGTTATCATGCTTCATGTACTACATAGACTCCGAGGAATCTTGCACATGTAAAACCGCACCTTACTGCCCTTTGTAATTCACTCAAATTTACTCTTTAACTGTCCATACACCCATATTACATGAAATGTATTTCTTTTAGTACATCTAACCGTGTTTGATTAAGGAGATAGTTTCAGTTTTATGTGCTGAGGTTTTGAGTTACGTGTCTCACAGATTTCTGCTGCTCTAAAAATAATGTTTTTCTGAAATGCAAATAAAATAAAAAAAAAAAAAAATAATGATCTGGTTTCTTTCAGTAACTTCAGACTTTGCTGTTTTTGAGAGTTACAAAACAGTTTTTGAAAATAATATCTAAAGACACCCATACATTTGCTCAACTATCCTGTTCAGGGATGCAGTAGGCTGGATTTATACATTGGGGCCAGAGAACTACTCAATATGTTATATAATAATAGGTCAATTGACTATGTGTAATGTAAAAGAGGTCGCTCATAGTGACAAACCAACAGACTATCACAAACTCTGTAGCTCCACTCAGCTCTACAAAGCATTTTAGCTACTTTTAGCTCATTGTTTTGATTTTATAGCCCACAACTTTACTGTTTTGGTTCACTCTTACAGCTCTCATCTGCAACATTTACAGACACAGAAGGCGCTCGCTGTATAATACCAGCTCAGCACCAAATTACGAAAAATTTGTAACTAGCTGGTGAACATAGTGAAGCATTTAGCACCTAAAGAATCAGAGTTAGTGAAGACCAAAACTGAGCTTAAAAGACTATAGAATATTGGACTCACTTGTGACTGATTTATTTGCTACATGATTGTAAATGTTGCTCTGTTTCTGTTGGATGTGTATAGCATGCCAACACATTCACTATAAGAACTTTATGGCGATAATATGTAATTGTAGTGTTTATTGCTAGTCGCACTCACCCTTGGGTAAAAAAAGATATGTTAATTCTGCTTTAAGTGCGTTTTCACACCTATTGTTTGTTGGCTCTGGTCCGAATCAGTTGATGAGGTTTTAAACTTGGTTCATTTTTTTTTTTCACACGGAGAAAACTCCAAGCCAACCAAAATGCATCACTACAAACTACACGAGAACATTCACTTTGCTTTTTGGTCAGATGTGTCTGGGGCTGGAGCTAGAAAGTAAATACAAAAAGAAAGTCCTGTGTTCTGGCTAGTGCATTTTTGTGGTCAAGGTAGCTGCCTCACGCATCTCCATTGTCAAACTAGCTAATTTCATTTAAATAATTTTCCAGACATTGCTTCGGGAGCGATGTTACTATATCTGCTATATAATACTTCTCTCTATTCTGCCTGTGTCCATCTCCAACTTTAGCAGCAGCTGGTTTGGCCATGGAGATGCAAGCTTGACCGCAGTACATTTCTGTGACAGAAACATTGCTATGCAATCCATGTTTCAATTCAACCGAACTAAACAAGGCACACATTTTTAATATATTACTTTTTAACTTGAACTAGGTATGGGTCGGTTACTGGTTTCAAGGTGTACTGCGGTTTAAAAAAGTCACGGTTTCAAAACCACTTAAATTTTCCGTCGTACCGTTCCTAAGGTATGAGCTGTTTTAATGAGTCTTTAAGGACAGAAAATGCACTTTAGAAATCCCACTCCCTGTCAGTGTGCAGTGTGTTTAAAAATGAAAGACATTTAAAAGCTATAATTACTGCAATACCGTGAAACTGTGATATGTTTGCTGAAGGTTATCATACCGTCGGAATCATATACCGGCCCATCCCGAATCTGAACGGGGACTTAATATTGAAAACTGAGACCAAATCTATCTGTCAAAGCCAAATACTGACTTTGATATGCCATTATAACAGTAATATAACTGCATCAGCTTTTCAGCTGCAACTGTTTCTTCCCATTATTTTTCACAGTTTTCTCAGAGATTTGGAAGTAATGTGTTTGAATCACAGGAAAACATTCAACCCACAATTCTTATTTGATTATCACTTATTCTACTAGAACTAGTGTGACAACCACCACTGCTAAATGGTACTGTATTATGCTGCCATAGATTAACAGGATTTTCCCTCATCCACCCATGCTTATAATGCTGTGTGTGTGTGTGTGTGTGTGTGTGTGATTTGCTTGTTCTAGGAACAGGAGCTTGAGGTCAGCAAGAAGGAGAAATTAGCAGAGGCAAGGCTGGAAACAGAAGGGAGACTATTTAAGAAAGAAAATGAGGCTCTTCGCAGACACATGGCAGTACTGCAGGCCGAAGTGTATGGAGCCAGACTGGCTGCCAAATACTTGGACAAGGAACTGGCTGGCAGGTAAGAAGTTGGAGCTCACAAACCATATTATGTAAAAGTTGAGGGTTTGCTAAGAAGATACTACGTTAGAATGTTACAGCGGATGATATTATTTACAAGTTATATAATAAGGGGGGTAATGTACAAACCACAATTCCAATGACATTGGGATGTTGTGTAAAACGTAAATAAAAACAGAATACAATGATTTGCAAATCCTTTTCAACCTATATTCAATTGAATACACTACAAAGACAAGATATTTCATGTTTAAACTTGTTTTTTTGCAAATATTCACTCATTTTGAATTTGATGCCTGCAACACAATCCAAAAAAGCTGGGACAGGGGCATGTTTACCACTGTTTGTGAACTGAGGACACTAATTCTTGAAGCTTTGTAGGTGGAATTCTTTTCCATTCTTGCTTGATGTACGACTTCAGTTGCTCAACAGTCCGGCGTCTCCGTTGTCGTATTTTGCAGTTCATACAGGCCACACATTTTCAATGGGAGACAGGTCTGCACCACAGGCAGGCCAGGCTAGTGCCCGCACTTTTTTTATTAAGAAGCCACGCTGTTGTAACACGTGCAGAATGTGGCTTGGCATTGTCTTGCTGAAAAAAGCAGGGACGTCCCTGAAAAAGACATTGCTTAGATGGCAGCATATGTTGCTCCAAATCCTTTATGTACCTTTTCAGCATGAATTGTGCCTTCAAAGATGTGCAAGTTACCCATGCCATGAGCACTAATACACCCCCATACCATCACAGATGCTGGCTTTTGCGCTGATAACAATGTGGATGGTCCTTTTCCTCTTTGGCCCCAAGGACATGACGTCCATGATTTACAAAAACAATTTGAAATGTGGACTCGTCAGACCACAGCACACTTTTCCACTTTGCATCAGTCCATTTCAGATGAGCTCGGGCCCAGAGAAGCCGGCTGCGTTTCTGGGTGTTGTTGATATATGACTTTCGCTTTGTATGGTAGAGTTTTAACTTGCACTTGTAGATGTAGTGACGAACTGTGTTAACTGACAATGGTTTTCCAAAGTAGGGTTGGGCGATGTCCCCTAAATTGGCAGTTGACAATGTTTACAGTAAACCATTGCGATGGACGATGATATCTATATCTCTATACTATATCTCTTTACATAAATATTTTTTCTACTACTATGGGCTAACAGTTAACATAGAAACGATCAGTCATACATTTAAATGCCCTCTGTAAATAGACAGTATTACATGGCTATGCTGCTGCCTGCTGGTAGGGGCAGTAAATTAGAACTTTACCCACTTTCACTTAACTACGGTGCCGTAAAGTCTATATACTCAATCAGATCTCCGTGATCTGCGTAACGACAATACAGTGGAACGTTTGCCTTTAACAGAGCGACAGTAATAACCTAATATACCATCATTACTGAGATTAAACTACATTCTCGGTTATATTTGCACTGAATAACGCATTCAATAAACAGAAACTTAACTCTTGCAGCACACATGAACAGATGTGCAATATTAGCTCACACATAAAATAACACCCTCGTGAATTAGCCTACTGTTGCTAACGTACATTCATAAATCCTGTATAACATCGTCCCGTACCCACAGGACATCAGACTTACTTATTGATGCACGCACACAGTAGTGTCCACAAACTTAGTCAAATGAGGAGAGAAAGGAAAGTGTGATAGCGTTCCACGTTAATGCCTTTTCTCTCTCGCTCGAGACCGACCGTTGTGTCCAAGCCGAGGCGCAGAGCATGACCTTACCGCATGCTGATACGTTACTAGTCCAGGTAGAGTGAGCTACTACTAACAGGGAGAGAGAGAGACACTATCACTACAGCCAATCCAGTCTGCTCAAAGCGATGGTCTTTTTCACAAATAGGTTGCGTGTAAGGGAAAAAAAAGGTAGCTTCCACTTAAGGGGCCCTATCTTTCACCCTGCACAGCGCAAAGCCCGACACAAGTGTCTTTGTTAGTTCAAGACCGACGCAGTTGTCAATTTCCCGTCCAAAGCCCTAGGATTAGTGTGTGTCTTACAGGGTGGGGGGCATGGCATGACGATGGTGGCTCTCCATCGTGATGTCGGTCAGCCATCACGGCACAACCCTATTCCACATCCGTGGGTCATCAGAAAAGTAACTTTTTCTGGCTTGTTCCAGAGATTTCCTGTACCACTGCAGGGGCTACTTCTTTGAAATTTTGTAGGGGGCGCAATGAAGCTATTTTGTTAACCCAAGCATGGGACATATAAAATAAAAAAAAATGTTGCTGGTTCTGATGCATGTGCATTTTCACACGTTTTCACAAACATTTACCCCCTCAGAAATGCGATTTAGTTAAAACGAAAATCTGTTTCAGGTACAGCCATAGAACACAGTACATATTATTAAATATGTGGTAATACATTTCAAACACCATGGTAGGTGGAGGACGCTAAGTTGTTGTTGTTATTGTTGTTGTTGACAGCATAAACTTTTGATCTGTCTTCCAGGGTGCAGCAGATCCAGTTACTGGGCCGAGACATGAAAGGACCTGCACATGACAAGCTGTGGAACCAACTGGAGGCAGAGATTCACCTTCACCGCCATAAGACCGTCATCCGAGCATGTAGGGGTCGCAATGATCCTAAGAAACCTCTGCCCTCGCCTGTTGGACATGTGAGTGTAAAACTACAAAGCAGTTAGAAGTGTTGATACTTTTATTTGTGCTTCCAAAGTTTAATGTGTTAATGTAATTACAGGACCCAGACATCTTGAAGAAAACCCAGGGAGTTGGCCCTATCAGAAAAGTGGTGCTAGTCAAAGATGATAATGAGGGTCTTGGAATCTCCATTACAGTAAGAAGTCACAGCTGTTTTTCTTTTCTTCCTGAAAGTGGCTATGACAGTCTGTTGAAATTGCAACCAAGATCTCTTTAAAGTCAGCCAACAATTCCATAAGTTTGAATGCAAACCTGCTTACTTAGCAGGGAATAAACTTATACAATAGATAAGCCTCTGGCTTATTCTGATGTTCATTTTGAATAGATTGCAGGGAGGTGTCCTAACTATTCTAATTACTATTCCATTCAGATCATGCAGATCATGTCTGTCCAGGCTTTCATGCACAGTACCAGCTAAACTTTACTGGCTTTTCTAACATTACATGCTTGAAAATCCTGAACTAAAAGCAGCTAACTAAGGGTCTATACCCAGTTGCATGATACCACTTAGGCTAAGGTTGCTCAAGATTGTGCCTGTCCTACAGTCTATCTCTCTTTCTCTCTGTGCCTGACCGCTGTCTTGCTCTAGAGACAGAAGTCCAAAATCACCATAAACCTGGATGTTTTATTTTGAAATTTGAAACGTACCTGGCTTGACGCATTCGCTCGCGGCTTGCGGAAGATATAGAGGAGACGCCGAAGCTATCCCTGCAGCATCTAATGCAATGCAACGCTTCTGATCGCAGTTGGTGTGAACTGACAGATTGGATAACATGGGCGCCGAAATGAAAATGTCTCCACTTTGCGGCGCTTCCGCGGCCAGTGTGTTTTTGGCGTGAGGATGTCGTAGAAAAAATGAGTTGCATGAAATCACAATAAGGGAATACTTCAATACTTCTAAGGGAAAAAGCTTAGGATCTCTGAGGAAATCCTTAGAAGGTCCTCAGTAAACATTTTCTTCAGAATATTTTAAGGGACCCATGCAATATTTTGCGGACAAACTTAAGTATGAAACATCAGGTGGTTTATGCAACCCGGTACTGGAAATTAAGAGAATTGACTCTTATTGACAATACAGGGAATGACTGTGAAAATACTTCAAGCTTGCAATTTCTACAGGACAGCTTGGTCTTGCATCCACTGCTGCCATTGTCTGCAATGTACAGACTGCTACTCTTGTGAATCTGCACACCCATTTGCCGCTTCTGTCCGAGTTTGATTATGGTTCAATTATTTCATGTGACCATGGCAACCACACAGTGGGAAACAATGTAGTAGTTAATTTTACTGGTACCGAAGTTCCCCCGAATTATACACCTCTGCACCAGCAGTGGACAAACCAATATTAATAAAGAGAAATAATTCTGGAGCATTATCAGATTCAAAGTTGGATTATGTGGTATATAAATAACATTAAATGATATGAATCAGCAAGACTTTATAGACGTTATAATCGTGTCCTATTGCTAACCATTTCCTCTATTTCAAGCCACAGCTCGCTCTATTTAGCTGCATGATGAGATTACACTAGGTGATGGTACTGGTCGTTAGTAGGGTTGGAGGTAGCCTGTAGCGGCAGCTGCAGGGGGATTGCGCCCTGCTGTCGCCCCTTCAAACATAAAACATTCCTGACATCACCAAAAAATAACCTGCCCGAATAATTAACTTGTGTATGTTTTCTCACCAGGGTGGGAAGGAGCACGGTGTTCCCATTCTAATTTCAGAGATCCATCCAAGTCAGCCTGCAGACAGATGTGGGGGTCTGCATGTCGGGGATGCCATCCTTGCTGTCAACAGCATCAATTTGCGGGATGCCAAACACAAGGAGGCTGTCACCATTCTGTCCCAGCAGGTAACACAGGTGTTCACACACATGCGCACACTACATCACACCCATTCCCTCAAAGTGCTCATTCATGGTGTCTGTGTCAGCGAGGACAGATAGAGTTTGAGGTGGTGTATGTGGCTCCAGAGGTGGACAGCGATGATGAGAATGTGGAGTATGAAGACGACAGTGGCCATCGCTATCGACTCTACCTAGATGAACTGGAGGACAGCAGCACAGCGGCACCCAGCAACAGCTCGGCATCACTGCAGGGTAAGTTTTCAAAACTGGTTTTGAATGCTCACTTTAAAAACGTTTGATTGTATGAAATACATTGTTTTCATTTTCAATGTATAGAATATTTGTTTTATTTAATAGTATGGAGTTATTAGGTCAGTAGTTTTTAAATCGGTGTGTTTATCGTCGAATCTCTGTGGGCCATATCCGTGTGAATTTCACTAGACTTGAGTACTACTACTCCCAACAAAAGGACAAAAAACAATCAGTGAGTTTGCCTGAATGCATTCAGGCATCTACGGAATAGGCAGAGAATATAGATAATGTTAGAGTAGTAGTTCTCCCATTCTCCAAAAATGTACCCTTTTGTAGCATTTTATGATACGTTATACTTCTACTTTACATTTCAAAGGGACATATTTGAATATTTAAACCACAGTTATAGTTACTACTTTGAAAATCAAGATTTTACATACAAAACAAATGATTAAATTCTAAAATAAGATGATTAGTGCTACATGGAGCTACGAGGGGAAATGAAAATCCAGTGATTGAAAGCAGGTATGTTTATCTGTGCTCTCTAGTGTTGCAAAGAGCTCACAAAGTAATACATTATTATGAGCAATATATAAATTATCGATCTCTTGTTATGAATAATGACAACCAGGTAGAAGGAATGAAAGAGGAATCTTGTACAGCAATATTACATACCTTTTTGTTTTGTCTGCACCGCAAGAACTATGAATGATAGTAGTTTTTAGAATACGGTTTTGAGGGACTTTTTTAGCTCCTACTTTAGAGTAGGTACTCCCCCAGTACAAGAAAGAAAACTGAGATGGCAACCACCATTTTTTAGCCGCTAGCTAACTAAAAGATTAAAATTGAACAACTTAATGCTTCATCCACACACTCTTGAGAGCACATTGCTATCGCCTGATAAGTGACACCAGTGGAACATGAAAGCATGACGGAATTAGCAAGTGTTAGCAAACTAGCCAGCTGTCCGCCAGTTGGCTAGTTAGCTTGCAAATTCCACCATACTTTCATGCCACACCGGTTCAGAAAAAGAGCCGAACACCTTACTCCCCGCTGCTAAGAAACATCTTTGCTGCCACCTGTCTTCATTTTAGATCGAAAACGGTCACTTTAAAAGTGTTTTTGGAGGCGGTGAGTCGAGTTGCACATTTGCGTATAGTAGCTTGATTTAACTTTATGCAAATGAGGAGTGGGCGACTCAACGCCCCGCTTCTCCCAAGTCATTGCGACGCTACCAGAATGCGTGCCACATTTGCTTACATAGACAATGAATGGAAAACGTGGAAATGACCTTTGACAGTGGGCACATACTATCAGGCAGACGGACCGGCTGGCTTACGTCACTTCAATGTTCCTATTGCCAGTGCAAACCGAAAAAAGCCCCAGACAGGAGGTAGTTCTCAGGGAGCTCCCCAGTGGGCAGTTCCTCTCATGGCGTCCCCAGAATATTGTGATCCAAAAAGGGAACCATGCCTCCTCTCCACTTTGAGCTGCTGAATTAAACAAGCCTAGACACCACATTACTCTGCAGTGTTATGGGTAATATTTTCTGGTTGATGTAGAACAACATATTTTACTTATTTTACATCTGAATCTGTGTCCACCCTGTAGCTCTGGAAAAGATGTCACTGAGCAATGGACCAGAGAATGGAGACACTGGAATCTCCATTGAGACAACTTCAGATGAAACCCCTTCAAAGTCTCCTGAGACTGACTGCTCTTCCTAAAGGCTCAGCCTAGCCATTGTGATTTGGAGATATAACGAGGATTTGTGGAAAAAATCCCTCTCAAAGAACTGAATTAAAGAATTCTATGACAAGCCTAGGGACAAGGGAAAATGAACAGTCTGTTTTCCCTTTTTCCTCTTGGTGTTGTGGGGTGGTGGGATTTGGGGGTCTGGCCTGGGCATGTGGCAATGATTTGGGGTAAAAGTTCACATTTGAAGAAGCAGAGGTGTAAAATTTGTAGAGGAGGGAGCGATACTGAACAATGTGTGATTTTTTTTTTCTTGATATTATATTAAGATAATGAAAATTGACAGGATAGCTGTATGTGAGAATACAGCAGAAGGAAGTAGGTGTCATGGAGTAACACTGACATCATGAAAGAAGAGGTTATTCATTGTTGAAAATGTCTTTCAGAGGCAGCTTTTGGAGAAATGATTGTGGCGTGTTTTGCTTTTGTTTGTACAGTTATTCTATTATCTGTTCTTGACGAACTATTCAAGACTACATTGTCCTACAGGGACCCTGGTGGAAGCCAGGAAAATATCTCAAAGGAAATTACTTTTTTTTTTACGAAAAGAGAATAAATCTGTTTGATCTAAGTGATCATTGTAGTTAGCAAGAGCAAGGCCATTGATGCTCTTTCACATGATTAAATTTAAAAACCCTGTGAAATAAATATCAAATGGAAAATGCTGTAAAATCTTGCCTGTTGTCACCAATAACACATTTAAAAACCAAAACTAGGTAAATAATTTGAGTTATGTATCCAGGGTCTAAATATTTTACAACCACATGAACAAACATACTAATAATTAAGAGGAATGGGGGGCAAAATTTCTTTAAAGATGTCCATATAGAACAGTGCAAAAGTATCTTATGAGTATTCTTTTTTCCCCTCTCTTATTCGACTTAAAAATCTGAAGGGCTAGCCCTTCGGAGCCAGCATTTCGCAAAACAATCAAACAAGCTGAAGGCAGCAAGTTCTTTTTCATCCTCTAGATATTTTTAGTTAAAAATGACATTGCAAATACCCTTCCCAGTCCCTGAAGGCACTTTACCTGAAAACCCTGCCCTGGTATTGTATCCTAATTAAAAAGAGGTTACTGTAGGATAGATGCTTCGCCATAGATTTTTAACCTTGTTCCATCACAAGTATATTTTGGCATGGCACCGTATGTTGAATATACAGGGGTGGGCACAATAACACTTGTATGATATATAATTGAATGCAATCATTCTCAATAATGGGGTCTTTCTTAACTGTGTGTTGCTGAATACTGTATTTTTTTTTTTTTTTTTTATAATTGTCAAATTACATTCTATTGTTGCACATTGCATTGTGTTACATCTCACAGTATAATGCAGTGAAATACACAAACTACTCTAAACTTGATTGTGTTCAACCCCTCTCTCACATGGGCCTAGCCAATGTACTGTTTGATGCAAAGATATTCAGTTTAACACATTATTGTGCCCAGCCCTATCTGTTGTCACCACTGCTACCTGCCAGTGTTCCAGCTCAGAGGCACATAAGTGAGTGGAACCCTTAGTATGCCATGACTCTGTGCCCTTATAGCATTCACGCATGTCAGTTTCTTTACTTGCTTATTGTTATTCTGTTTCCTTGGTGCTTGGTTTGTCTCTCTAAACTCTTCATACATATGATTTGCATCTTTATAGGTAATGTATTCAAGTCACAATTTATTTAGCCGTTAAATAAAGTTTGGTTACAATTTGGTTTATTTGGAATACATTTGGAGTTTTATTTTGCCTTTTTTAAATGTTTTCAGTGCCTTTAAACTCACCTCAGAGTTTGTAAATAAATTATAATTCTAACTACACTTGCAAGCATGACAGGGTGCAAGCACCCCTACACAATTTGGACATGGAGGCTAATCGACCCAAGGTGATCTGAAAACTATAAGCATCTCTGAAAAGGGTTTCAACAGGCGGTTTCACAAATGTTTGTATAGACTGACAGAATAAGATGCACTTACACAGTGAACACTGCCATGATGTTTTTTAAAGCAATATCAAATTAGTATGAATCAAATTCATAATGAAATGTATCAGAAATAATACATGTTCATGAACATTGATAGGTATAGATATAAGATGCAAATTATCCATTCCTTTAGTGCACCTTTACATTCGACAAGTGACCACATAAATGCATAGGAGGTAATCCCCATTGCACCTCTTACCTCAATTTGCACTTTTAAGGTGTAATGTCACCATGTAATATGCTGCAAAAATGACAAAGGGCATTAAAGTCTTGAGCCCCCTTGCATGGCGCCCGAATCCCTCAAGAAATGTGTATGCCCATAGACACGCCACCAGAGGATAGCATCATACCACGAATAAATTGTTATATTTTAAAGTGATTGTTTTTCTGATACAGCACATAAGTCCTACGTTGAACATTATGTACTGGCACCGGCACTGCCAACAGATCGACCTAAAGAGCCAAATGGTAACCAGCAGTGACTTAAATGCTTCTGCAAGTGTCTGCCAAACACCTATTACACTACAGATTCACGAAACAACCCTTTTACTTGTTTTCTGTTGGGTTGAACTTGGTAAAGCTGTTCTGTTTTCAGTGGTGGTTGTTGAGGCCTTTTCCTGGTCACATACAGTGTATGGTTGTGAGAGGTCCTTTGTAGTGTGTGCCAGCAACCTCTTGGCTTTGTTCTTTACACAGTCCCTGTTTTTTTTTTTTTGTTGCATCTAATTGAAATACCTGTACTGTCCTGGCATCACGAGAAAAATCAATCAATTATAATTTAGTTATTTTTGTGTGCATTAACATCAAATGTTTTGCGCAGTACATTGAATGTATTCCTACATCTGTATATATGGTTACAGTATGAAATAATATGACAAGGAATTATATAAAAAAATGAATGAGTGTAATGTGCATTAAATAAAATTAAGGAAATTTACTGTTGAGGAATAGATACCAATTTGTGAATGTAGAAGCTGAGTAACAGCAATTGATTATATAATTTGAATCAATGGATCACATAACAATAAATCAGAAAAAGTATGGATGATGATAACCACTACACTCACCCTTCCTAACAAACCAAAAGAATAATGTGCCAAAATGGACTTCAGCACTAAGGTTTGTGCAAAAGAACTCAACTAAGTTTATTGTCTGTTTTTTCAGTTTGGTTATGATCCTTGTCGCTTTTACTATTAAGTACATTTGGGAGAAAATCAGTACTTTCACACAGTTACATTTGAATACTCAAGTTGTGCTACTTTTAGGTATATTTTTGTTTTTATCCATATTGTATTCATTGCACATTTTGTTTATTCCTTCTTGCACCTCAAAGAGGCTGGTAGTCTGCCGATCACATTAATGTAGAGAGTTGTTGAGAGGCATTGAGGAAAAACAAACAGTTTGCAAAGACGGAAACATTGCGTTGATCTTTTTTTCTGCTAAGGTTACTAGAGTCATATTATACATACTGATAAAATAATTTCTTTTGGAAGATTTTTAGGAAGGTTTTAGGTTTAGGTTTGCTCTTGGCTTCAATTTTCATTAAAAATATTTTAACATTTTGAGCAACAAAGTATACATTGCCCAGCAAGGGCATTAAATGCATATCCTCACTGCATTTCAGTTGTCTAGTTCAAGTTCTTTTGTTGTCATGTAGGGTGAATTAAGGGTGATTGGGACAGTTATGATACATATGAAACATTTATGTAATACCGAAGATGTTACCTATATATTTGTTGAGGAAAGAAGGTTATATCCACAGGTTATATCATATTCCATCACAACAACCCCCTCCCTACCACGAATTCTCCCTTAATTCCTGTTCTCTCTCCACTTGTATTTTTGTCCTTGTTTGTTCTTTCCCTGTGCCATTTAGATCCTTTCCTCCCCCCTAAAAAGGCAATGGAATTCTTAGATATCTGGTTTCATCCAACTGTGCTCTATGGAGTTCAGGAACCTTGGTCGTTGAGTTCCCGATTGAGGGGAACAATGGAGCAGGAGATTGGCCGGAGAATCTGAGCAGCGGGTGCAGCACCATCGTGACAAAAAGAGAGTCGAAAGGCAAAGCTCTCAATCTATTGGTCAATTTTCGTTCCTACCCTCACCTATGGTCATGAAGGCTGGGTCACAGAGTCATGACCGAAAGAACTAGATTGCGGGTACAAGCAGCCGAAATGGGTTTTCTCAGGAGGGTGGTTGGCTCTCCCTTAGAGATAGGGTGAGAAGCTCGGAGTAGAGCCACTGCTCCTTTGTGTCGGAGGAGCCAGTAAGGCTGGTGGTTCGGGCATCTGGTAAGGATGCCCCCATGAGTACCTCCCTTGGGAATTGTTTAAAGCACGTCCAACTGGGAGGAGGCCTCGGGGAAGACCAAGTACTAGGTGGAGGGGATTATATCTCCCCACACCGGCCTGGGAACGCTTCGGGATCCCCCAGTCAGCTGCTTAATGTGGCTCAGGGGGTCCCCTGCTGGAGCTGCTGCCCCTGCTGGAGCTGTTGCCCCTGCGACCCGACCCCGGATAAGTGTTTGAAGATGAGTGAGTGAGTGTATATCTAAAAACTAAAGAAAAATCTTGTAAGTGGAACAAAATCAGAATGTGCAGCAGGTAAAATGTAGGAGTAAAATATATATCAAATAAAATATAATGTAAAATATAATACTGTGGTAGCCTGGCGAGTAATAGTAAAATGTTTAAACTGTAATGTAAACAGGTTGTGCAGTATGTATATGTAACAGTATGGAACAACTAAGTTGGAAACACGCTCCCTGAGTCGGATTTCCGAGTTGGGAAGTCGGAGAAACTCACAGTACCCAGAGCAAAATGACATTGAAATTCAACATAGCTACTCCATGCATTAACAGTAGTGAAAGCTGTAGTAATATACAGTTTATTTGCACATCTGTTTTGTTTTCATTAAATCAGTCTTAAATGGAGTACTGTCCAACTTCTATCTGTGGACATGTTACGCTGTTTGTATGCACAAAAAACTGCCTAATGCGTTGTTATCAACTGGTATTGCTAACTGGCTAACCTGGAGAGAGCTAACCCCACAGCGAAATCCATCTTGTTTTAATGGAATGCGGTCAACTCAGGTGTGACATCATTTCCAGTCACAATCCGACAGCATTTCGCCACAACACCACAGCATTTCGCCACAACCATGGATGTATTAAGAGAACAGCCACAACACGACAGCATTAGTAAGACTGAAACGGAAAGGGTAGGTACATATTGGAGACTGATCCTCATCCTGATTGGTTGCACTGTCTGCAATTTTCAAATGTGTCCATGTACGCTTTCTTTTTTCATTTGAACAAAGAAACAATCAAAAAGAATGTTTTTTTTTTTATTTTCGTTTCAATTCAAAATCGAATAAATGAAAATGCAAAGCCGTGACCCGTGTTTGGTCTCTGATTTCAAAAACGAAAAAACAAGAAAATGACATTACGAGAGGATGTAACAGAATGTAAATATGATTAATTGATGAATAATATTAATTATATATTATAATATAATAAATAATGAATATTTTACTTCCGCGTCACCTCACCCTCCTCTCGTAATTTCATTCTTCAAACATAGAAAAGAAAAAGTTGCTAAAAAATCTGTGTATCAGGCGAGCATGACGTATTTCCGGTTAAATCTCAGGATGGATGTAAACTTCCGGTTATCGTAGAATGCTGTGCTATCGTATGCTACCATTGAATGCTTGTCGTCAAAAACATCCGAAACGGTTAATTTTCGTCGTTGTTGTTGTTGTTGTTGTTTATCTTAATGTTTATGTTAATGTTTTTACTTGTAATACTTTGTCTTGACTTATAACACGATGACGTGTAAACGTACGAAAGTGTCCTTTCAAAAACGGGATGATAGTTCTTCCAGCCATCATTGCTGTGTGCCGCAATGTACAGTGTCTGCCAGATGCAATTCTTCTGTTAGTTTTTTTACTTTTCCCAAAGACAGTGAATTACATAGACGGTGGGTGATTAACATTCAACGAATCAACTTTCTTACAAAAAACACACGAGTCTGCAGCCGACACTTTCTAAGTGAAGATGTGATAGAGCCTCCGACTCCAGCTGGGCGCAGACGTCTGAAGAAGGGAGCTGTTCCAGTGCTGTTTGAATGGAACAATTTCAGTCTTCCAGCCCCACGGCCCGGAGTTTGGGAAAGGACTGAGTGTCCCAACACAGAAACCATGAATGATCCGTCTGTGGAATTGGACTGTCCTCCTGACCATGACAACTGCAACAGTACTGAACCTGCTGCGCTGGATATGTCCCTTGACCACAGTGAAGAACTAAGTGTAGAGATAGCAAGGCTCCGAAATCAAATTGAGGAGATAACTATCAGCAGCAAGTTCTGCTTGGAGCGGTTTGCTGGATCTGATGATGACATAAGGTTTTTCACAAGGTAAATTAAAATGTCCAATGTGTTTAATATATAGGCCTATGTATTTGAGCTGTCAACAATGACTAGTATTATTATCTGTTTAAATGTTACATGTGTGATGTGTGTTGTTGTAAGCTACTGGAAACCTTGAATTTCCCTCGGGATGAGTAAAGTATCTATCTAAAACTATCTAGATCTAGGCTATCTACTAGCGCTTTAATTGTATTTTAAAATACTGAGAAGAGCAGTAAGCAAAAGGACTGACGTGTGCGTGGTCCAGTTTCTGACCTTAGTGCCAAATGTTCTAAGATGTTGTATAACTGTCAATAAGGATGCTAACATGCTTGCAATTTAATGTTTTGTATGGACACTTAACATATAGAAATGTAACACTTATGTCCCACAGGTTTGCAAGTCATGCCCACCTGATGGCCTTTTGGAATTAGATAGAGCCAGCCACCCGCAAGATCATACGGGTGACAAGAGCACGAAGTGTAGCAAAGACTGATGAGGTCCCTCACACTGGCAATGCAACGGTGAACAGTGTTGGGAAAGTTACTTCCAAAATGTAATACATTAGATTACTAGTTACTGTCATTTGAGAGTAATTAGTTATATTACAATATTACTGTCTCTGAATTGTAATGCGTTACACTACTTTTGCATTACTTTTGAGTTACTTTCATAGTAACATGTTATCATGTTATCACATAACAGGGGAAGTTTGATTTGGCAGTTAGCTTGTGAATTTCACCACCAGATCAATAAAGTCTTGTCTTTATCCACTTTAATACATCATAGATTATTCATATTTTGTATAATTAATATAAATATGCAAAGTAACTAAAGCTATACAAAATAGATAAGTAAAACGTATAATAGGCAAGTAGGATAAAATGAAAATACTCAATTAAAAGTACGGCATTGTTGTAAAATGTTTGTTTATAGCACTTCAATAAGAAATTCATGTTGTTTAGGTTAAAACACTCTAAAGGAAATGTTCAATTATAGTGTGATTAAAACTCACTATTAACATTATTTACAGTACTTGATTTACAGCTGATTTGTGAAAAGGTAGCCTGCACAACCTTATTTAACAGTAATTTAGTTTTACTGCGAACCGTCACAGGAAGTGCTTTTATTTTGAAATAGGCTACACGGAAGTTGTCTGTTGTGTAGCCTACTCTTGCTAGCTTACTGAGATGCAACATGTCCGTCAGGCTCAAGTTGTTCACTTTCTTGTTTGTAAAACTGCAATATATTGAACAGTAAATGGTCACAGTAAAAGACAAGCGTTTTTGGTCGTCATTCGAAGCCATTCCACTACAGGCATAGTTACTCTCCATGGCTGATAAAAATGCAGTGATATTTACGTGTAGCAAGCCTCAACATTAATTCCCGACATGTTTATATCTGTCAGCCGCTGACGTACCGTCACCTGTTGGGACATACATGCTGTCCGTACTGTCTCTGGTTCTGACCACGGGAACAGAAACAGGACAGCTCACTTCAACGCAGCGTAATAACTCCTGAAAATAATATCCATCTCGCAAATGTATTTGTCTCTGCAGTCATCTCAACCATCGAATACAGCGACAGGAAAATAATACGGCTTTTTTTTTTTCCTGTGAAGAAATGTGTCGCGGTGTTGGTGAATTCTTAAAAAAAACAATGCACCACTAAATGTTGCGTTAAAATGCATTGTAACTCGCGTTACTGAGATTGTAACGAGTATAATATTATCAAAATTTAATTAGTAATGCGTTATATTACTGCGTTACAGCAAAAAGGAATACATTACTGTAATTGCGTTACTTTTGTAACGCGTTACTCCCAACACTGACGGTGACTATATTTTACAGTTGTTCTAACAAAGCAAGATATATTGCATCATCTTATCATCTTGAAAGTTAAGCCAGTAACAATCTATTTGTGTAATGAGGTAATAATGGAATTCTTACTCTTTTCAGGTTCTTCAACCCATTGATGAATTTTTTCTCTTCATGAATTACTTGTCATTGGGTCTGATGCAGAAGGATCTGGCCCACAGATTCAAAATACACCAGTCAACTGTAAGCCGCATCATAAATACATGGGCTAACTTCCTGTATACTGTACTAGGGGCTGTGGGTATTTGGCTGGATGAGGAGACTGTCAAATCTCACATGCCAGAGGTTTTTCAGGGTTACTCTGACACACAAATTATTTTGGACTGTACCGAAATACGCTGCCAAACACCTAGTTCTCTTCTCCTCCAGAGTGAGGTGTTCTCAAACTATAAATCACACTGTACATTTAAAGGATTAATTGGGATGGCCCCTCACGGCGCAGTAACCTTTGTGTCGTCTCTCTATGAAGGTGCCATCAGCGATAAAGAGATTCTGAAGCAGTCTGGCATTGTGGCTATCTTAAACCCATCTATGGCAATAATGGTTGACAAGGGTTTCCTTGTAGAAGACTGTGTGCCCTGCAAGGTCCACATACCTACGTTTCTGTGTAAGGGAGCACAACTGTCTGAGCCAGAGGTCAGGAAGACACAATCTATTGCCAGACTGAGAGTCCACCTTGAGCGGCTCATTCGCAGGGTTAAGGAACATAAATTATTCAGTACAGTAATCCCTCTTTCATTGACGGGAAGCATCAATCAACTTTACACAGTTGCCTGTCTTTTGGGCAATTATCAAAATGGGCCCCTGGTTAAAGCCTGGGCAACCAATGGCTAATGTTGGCAGCACAATCCTGAAATGAACACTCATGGATGGCTATGGAACAAATAGGCTGTGATGAAATATGTTATGAAATTCATGTCTTTTTTTTTCAAAAATGTTTTTATTGAGCCACAGATTATTGTACAGACAGTAAATTAGTCAAGTCAGCGCTCACTTTTTTAGAACGGTAACAGTAAAGTTACAACTATTAATCTGTATACATACAATATTCAGTACAGAAAAACAGAATTAAAGCACACAGTGCGAAACCAAAGCATAAATAATAAAGAAATGAGGATAGAGGAAAAAAAAGGTAAGAGTGCATACAAGAAAGTCTCAGTATTTGTATATGTATTTGTTATAATTTGATGTTACAATTTGTATATGTGACAATTAAAGGGGAACTATGCAGTTTTTTTCAGCTTAATTTACCTTAACTGAACATCTTCGGAGTCATTGGAATGGTTATATGACTTTTTTCAAGTTGAATGGTGGTCGTGTCCCTTCCCCCTAGCGCCTGTGAGCGGAAAAACCACCCTTGCCGTCCACAGCGTCAGGAAGTATGGCGTGATATCAGATCTCGCGATGTAACGAATTGCTTCACAGCACTGCACACATACGCCCATTCAGGAACCAGCTAGCTATAAGAACAAGGTAGCGATGGAGTTTTTCACACTATCGTCATGACTGTGCCGGTAAAAAAGAAGCAGAAAGATAGGAAAGCATTGTCGGAGGAACAGAGAAAGAGGAAACGGCAGACTGACCAAGAGAGGAGTTAGACACAAGTAAACATAGGAGCTGCCAAATATCTATTCTGAAGCTGTAGGGGGAGCTCTATAGAGAAACCTGCCAGCAAAAAGCCAGAAAACAGTGAAGAAATGGCCAAAACTGCATAGCGCCCCTTTAATATTACAATGTTGTAAATAAGACAGTTGACAAAATACATTTTAAAATGATTGTACGATAATTCATGTGTCTGTTCAATTACTTTTCATAGAGAGGTATTTTGACATGTATGTGTTAAAGAAAAACAAATCACATCTCTCTTTCAGTGAGCGTAATACATTGCTGTCTCGGCAAATGCGCTGCACGAAAATGTCATCGTGGGCACAGACAACAAAATCGCACCATTCCATGCCTGTGATGAGTAACTGTCCCTGGACTTGCCAATAATAACAATGGCTTTCCTTCAATTTGTGTAGGCCATGGTCAAATCTCAGGAACTTGCAGTCTATGTAGCTGGCTACATTTGGGCATTTAATTTCAACTAGACCAAATGATGGTCGCTCAAGTGGGTCATATACCAGCCCATCAGGCGATGCACCCAGCCAAGATGCGTCCGGATGCACGACTAGCCCACACTTTGTCAAATTAAGATTTTTTTAGAACTGCATAGTCCTTCAATGCACCTGCTTCCATTTCCAGCCCCTTTTTCATTAGTGGAGTTTGTCTCGTCCCTCTGATAATTCTTTCTGCCAGTTTTTCTGCTGTGCTTGTACCTCTAACATGGCTTACCTCCCGGAAATGTGAAGCAGTCACTCTCTCCTTCCTCAGTGAATGCCACTCGGGTGTTTCACTTTGGCATCTGGTTGCTTCCTCAATCAGGTGTGACTGTGACAAAGTCACAGACAGAGAACTGAAGTGAAGCTTTTCTTGATCCGTCATGATCTTGTATGAACAGCCTGTTGGTTGTAAATGGTAACCGTCCAGTGGCACTTTTGGGAACGGTGGTACATCCTCATGGATGACAACACTGTCAGGTGGAGGTGGTGGGTGTTGATATGACAGGATACTGCCAGTTTGTACCTTGCCAAAAATGGAGTCCACGAGTGGTTTGTCAGATGTGATGTTCATTCTGCAGATAAGGGGAAGAGAGTCTGGTTCCATGTCAGCATAGGCAGGTAGTGGGTTGAGGGTTGATGGGTCTGGTAGCTCACCGCTGTAGCCCTTGTAAAGTGTAGATCTGGAATAACAATATCAGGAAAAGTAAAGGGTCCACTAGGAAATACACCAGAATCTAACAGTGATTAATAACATTTATTTCGCAACACATTGTAGTCTGCCTATTTAATTGGACTCTGCATACCTAATTCCGCTTGCCGGAGTAGCATCTGGTTTGGGCTTCACTCCAACCATGGCATCCACAGGTCCTGGCTTCACTCCCTATTTATTTATGAGATGGTATTAGGAGAGATGCTAGTATGCATGTGACACAATTGTCTGGTATTGAAATGATACAAACCATTGTTCGTGGTTTATGCCACTTCTGCTCTGTTTCAGTGCACGAAAGTACAGGAGGGACGACTATGAAGGTAAATATGGTGCAAAATGGGAGAGCTTGTAGAATACGATGTGAGAACTTGCAGAACAAAAAATCTGAACTTATATGTTAAAATTTGCACTTGTAAAAATGTAATTTGCACTTGTAAAAATAAAATTTGCACTTGTAAAAAATATTCACACACATGTGATCTGAATTTGAAGTCATACAAAGAAAAAAAACATGAGAGCTTGTAAAAAAAATCTGAACTTGTAAGTTGAAATTTGCACTTGTACTGTGGTCAAAATTATTCAACCCCCCCAATGCTGTAAATGGTTTTAGGGAATTTAGTGTACATTTGTAATTGTATTCAGAATGAAATCCTACAAGGACTTCTTAAAGAACCATATGCAACTAAAATGACATCAATTGGTTTTGTAATACAGTAGTAAATGTTTCTTTTGTGAATTCTTCATTGACACAATTATTCAACCCCTTAAAGACTACCACTCTGAAGAACAGAGGTTCATTGAAGTGTTTTCAATCAGGTATTGAAAACACCTGTGGATGTCAGGGAGCAGCAATAAAGCCTAATAAGCACCAATTAGGCAGCTTTAAAATAACTGTGATACTCAGCTCCTTCTAGACATTTACTGGTGTGGTTACAAACATGGTGAAGTCAAGAGAATGGTCCAGGAAGACAAGAGAAGAGGTGATTACTCTTCACAGGAAGGGCAATGGCTATAAGAAGATTGCAAAGATGTTAAACATACCAAGAGACACCATAGGAAGCATCATTCGCAAATTCAAGGCAAAGGGCACTGTTGAAACGCTACCTGGTCGTGGCAGAAAGAAGATGCTGACTTCGACTGCTGTGCGCTACCTGAAGCGTAGAGTGGAGAAAAGTCCCCGTGTGACTGCTGAGGAACTGAGAAAAGATTTGTCAGATGTAGGTACTGAAGTTTCTGCTCAGACAAGACCTGCGTAATGAAGGCCTCCATGCCAGAACTCCCAGGCGCACCCCCTTGCTGTCTCCAAAGAATAAGAAGAGTCGACTGCAGTATGCCAAAAGTCATGTGGACAAACCACAGAAGTTTTGGGATAGTGTTCTGTGGACTGATGAAACAAAATTAGAACTGTTTGGGCCCATGGATCAACAATTATGTTTGGAGGAGGAAGAACAAGGCCTATGAAGAAAAGAACACCTTGCCTACTGTGAAGCATGGCGGGGGGTCAATCATGCTTTGGGGCTGTTTTGCTTCTGCAGGTACTGAGAAGCTTCAGCGTGTGCAAGGTACCATGAATTCTCTTCAGTACCAGGAGATATTGGATGACAATGTGATGCAGTCCGTCACAAACCTGAGGCTTGGGAGACGTTGGACCTTTCAACAGGACAATGATCCCAAGCATACCTCCAAGTCCACTAGAGCATGGTTGCAGATTAAAGGCTGGAACATTTTGAAGTGGCCATCGCAGTCACCAGACTTAAATCCGATTGAGAACCTCTAGTGGGACTTAAAGAAAGCAGTTGCAGTGCGCAAGCCTAAGAATGTGACTGAACTGGAGGCTTTTGCCCATGATGAATGGGCGAAGATACCCGTAGATCGCTGCAAGACACTTGTGTCAAGCTATGCTTCACGTTTAAAAGCTGTTATAACTGTAAAAGGATGTTGTACTAAGTACTAAGATTGAATGTCACTTGGGGGTTGAATAAAACTGATAATAATGTGAGCACAGAAAAGACATTTGTGGTTATTTCATTATAAATGTTATGTTATATTTGTCTGACCTACACGTGCCTCTTTGATTTAATTGTAAGCAGGATGACTGAATGATCAAAATCAATGTCAAACCGGCCAAAACAATCCATTTCAGTGGGGGTTGAATAATTTTGAACACAACTGTAGAAAATGTTCACACACCTGTATTCTGAATGTGAAGTTACAGAAAAAATATTCACAAATGTGTAGATTGATATTTACATGAACACAATGACAGCTGCAAACTTATAATGCAACATTTACTCGTATACTTTTTTTTTTTTTTTACTGTGGTTCATTTTCCATCACAACCACAACTCAGTGATTACAACCTCTCGAATCTGTCACTGCAACTTCACATATGTGCTCTCTCGCATCACAAAGTGGCGAATCTGCACGCCTCGACTTTCACAACACTCTTGACGATACATTTGGTGCAAAACTAATTTGTACCTGTGGACTTAGGCTATGGAGCTCTGAGCTAACAGAACGGGAAAAGCAGGGTTTCTATTGTCAGATGAGGGACATCTCTGTCCGGCTTATTTATGTAGCATGGAAGCTTGGTGGAATAGCATGCTAGCGTTAGCTAACTAGCAGCCAGTCCGCTTCTAAATAAATACCTTTTAATTGTCTAAACAATTTTTAAAAGTCAAACTAAAACACTGGCGGTGAGCTCCAGGGCCTGCAGCCGCAGACGGACTGAAGTTTGCAGCTGTCATTGTGTTCATGTAAATATCAATCTACACATTTGTGAATATTTTTTTCTGTAACTTCACATTCAGAAGTTTTAATCGAGTCATTTTAATTCTCAACACTTTTCAGCAGTGGCAAACACTTTGCGGTAATGCCCACTAAGTGGCAGCTGCGAAGCGCTGGTGTCGTTCTTTCCTTAGCCTGTTACAGAGGGAGAAACGACCAACATTAGCTCTGCAAGAAAAAATAAGGAAATAACATCCTGAAAAGGGATTTATTTTTTTCTTTCTTTTGATGGTGGTGTCTGAAAACTTTTATCTGTTGACATAGGTAAGTTCATATACTGTGTTTATTCCTAACTGTTATGTTGTACAAGTTTAAAACTACGATGTTACCGTACAGTTGAAATGAGGGAGACACGGTCACAATGGCCGCTTTACTAGTTCTGGAGGAAGCATGGGTTTTGTTTTCAATGTCAAAGTATTTGCTAAAATGTTATTAGTGTTTATGCATATTATTAGTTAAGACTGACAACTTATGTGGCCAATGTTAAATTATATCTGCCTGTGTATATTGCTGTAGTCTGATCTAAACGTAATTAAGATGGCGCTGCGGTGGTGTCGTTTGTTTTCTTTCCTTAGCCTGTTACAGAGGGAGAAACGGCCAACATTAGCTCTGCAATAACATCCTGAAAAGGGATTTATTTTTTTTCTTTCTTTTGATGGTGGTGTCTGAAAACTTTTATCTGTTGACATAGCTGTACTGTGCGACTGTGTGGTGGACTGTGAGAGCGACAGCGCGGGTGCAACGGAGGAGCGGTATGTTTCCACTCTGCTAGCCGTAACAGGAGAGAGAGAGCGTTTGGATTTCATTTCTACTATCTCACCAGTAAGGTCTTTCCCTCCTGTGGATTTGGAGGATCGTGTCGGATACATTTTTTTTAGACTGAGCTCAAACAGGTACTGGGTTGTGCACAACTAAATTAAAGAGACTATTGCTGCAGCAAAACTTAAAATGTGGTTTCTGGCCAGAACATATTTTGTTGATGAATGTATTTTGGGGTGGGAAATGGGAGTGTAATATGCATTGTTGGACATTTTGAATAATACTATTTTCTTGAAAAGAGTTACTGTGTGTTTGTTTTCATTCTCTGTGTGAAGTCAATAATCATTTACAGCCAAAGACAAATTAGTATTAAGTGTCAGTTCATTAGATATCTATCTTATCTTTATCCCTCGAACCAGGACATTACTAAAAGTATTGAAGTAGTGATCCCAGACCTTGAGGTGTTTTGTTTTTTTTCGCAGGTAATCTTGAAGGCTGATTAGAACCTGGTTACATACTGTAAAAAATTTGGTGCCCAACGTGGTTGCTGTGGGTGATTTGACTTCACAAGAGAAGTGATATATACACTGTGTGGTTCAAGAGAAGTTATATATACTGTATATTCTAACAAGTAGTATTTACACAATCTTATGAAATTATTCAAAGTTAAGTAAAGTCATGGAGATTTGTGCAGAACATGGTTTTGATCCTGAGCGGTCTGTAGTACTAAGAAATATTAGAAGCTCAGTGACCCTTAGGGAGGTGCGTAAAGCTTTTGCAGAGGAGGACAAAGTGTCTCAAATAGCATGGATAGGAGATGAGTTATCCGGGGGAATACTATGTGAGTTTGAGGAAGCTATCACCCCATTATTGCTAGATGAAGAACACCTTAATGCAGAAGGGAATGGCTACTGGAAGGTTGTTCAAATAGATGGTCTCTACAAACACACTGAGAAACAAAAGGCCCCAAAGTCCTCGGACAACATGTTAGATGAGTTATTAGACCACATACAGAATGTAGCTCAACAAAATATGTTGAAAGTTGATGACCTTAACCAGCTTGTTATGCAACGCCTTTCACCTCAAACACCAGCAGTAAGGCCAAAACTAGCAACCTCCACTCCTTATTCTCACATCCCTCAGCCAAAACCTGATGAGCCCTTTTCTTCTTCCGGTGCTGGGGCTTCTAGCCTGAGGGGCAACATGGATTCATTTCCCAAATACCCCGGCCCTGTGGTCTCAAAAGCCAATTCCAGGGATGAAGATAGTGCAGCTAAGTCACAGTTAACCTTCACTATTCCTGATGGGGCACAGAAAGTAATAGTGGAGCATGTTGTTAAACATGATCTGAACCATACAGATTATCTTCCCTCAAAATACGAAATTCGGACTTTCTCTGGCAAGCATCCCAAGAATGGTGAGGTGGATTTCAGCACTTGGAGGCTCCATGCAAAGCAACTCCTGAGAGACACATCTCTAACTGATAGTCAGAAGCGGAGACAAATTCTCAACAGTTTACTGCCCCCTGCTTTAAATGTAGCCCTCAGCGCTGGTGACAATGCTCCACCTAGGCTCTATTTGCATGAGTTAGAGAAAGCATATGGAAATGTGACTGGAGGAGAAGAGCTCTACATCCAGTTTGTTGAAACCCATCAACAGGATAATGAAACGGCTTCTGACTACTTGCGCCGTCTCCATACTTTCATGCAGGAAGTGATTGAAAAGAAAGGCATGGCTGGCAGAAACTCAACTGTTAAAGCAGTTCATCCGTGGATGTTGGGATGAAACTTTGATATCCCAGTTATGCCTGAAAGAGATCCTGTCTGACCCTGCAATGGAGATCATTGGGTGTTCGGACCTGTTATTCAAAGTGAGGTCCTTTGAACATGAGAGGAAGGTAAAGGAGAGCAGGAAAAGTCGGTGTTTGGGGCCCACACCAGTTAAAGCTCGCAGCCACATCCAGCACAGTGTTGACCCACCAGACACAGCCACTGATGAAAATGCCAACTTGAAGGAGAGAGTGAAACAGCTGGAAGATGAAATGGTACAAGCTAGGATTAAGCAAAGTCCTCCTGTTAAGAAAACGGTGTATGGAAAACCTCAGCCTGCAGTTCAGGGAAGAACAAAAGAAAAGTCTTTCCAGAATAACACTGAACTGAGACTTAAGACACAAACAAAAGAGGATAAACTGAAAGGTTTCTGTTACAACTGTGGCGAAGATTCACATTACCTAGCCAACTGTAACAACCCTTCTAATGCTGAGTTGGTGCAACGAAAGCTACTACAAAGACACAAGCAGAGGTATCCAGCACAGTTGGACAACACTACCCCAACTGAACCTTTAAACAGGAAGTAGCTACTGTTGTGGAACGAACAGTAGCTGAACATGGAGAAAGTTCCACTTTAATTACAGAACAAAGCGAAGAGAGAGTGCAGGCAAAGACTCAAGTAGTACGGGAGACCAGAATACCTCCAGGCCTAGTGGGGGAACCCTGTGAAGCAACAGCATGGCTAGATGATGTCCAGTGCCAATGTCTCCTTGATACAGGGTCACAAGTAACATGTATATCCCAGTCATTTTACCAGCAGCGTCTTTCTCATCGTAAGCTCCATTTGATTAGTGACATACTGGAAGTTGAAGGTGCAGCGGGGCAGCTTGTCCCGTACCTGGGATATATTAAAGTGGATGTGAAGTTTCGCAAAGAAGAGTGTGGCACAAATGCAACCATCACAACGTTAGCCTTGGTCTGTCCTGATCAGACATATAGTACCAAAACACCTCTTCTTGTGGGTACCAATGTTCTCAGACAGCTAATGGGTGATTGCAAAAGAGTGGGTGGATACAAATATGTTGAGAAACTGCAAATCCATGCTAACTTTATCTCTGCGTATGTGGTTTGTGAAGAAAAGACCAAAACTGACATAAGAGATGCAAAGCCCATGTCTGTACGCCTTATTGTAAGGAAACCAGTGACCATCTCCAAAGGTGACATGTGTGAGGTAACTGGTAGATTTCATGCTAAAACATCAGGAAATGAAGTCACTGGCTTGATAGAAGAACCCCAAATACAGTCTCTCCCAGGGGGACTCCTGGTCCGTAGTCACCTCATACAGGTTCGGCCAAGGTCATGTGCAAAAGTCAAGATACTCATCCACAATATGGCTGAACATGCCATCACTTTACAGCCACAAAGAGTCATTGCGGAATGTTCTTTGGTTGATTGGGTTAAACCTGTCAAAGTTAATGAGAATTATGCTCCTGACAAAGCCAAAATGTTCACCACCAGCCAGAATGGGAGACATGATGAAAAGCCTGTTGATTTAAACTTTGAAGACTCTCCTGTTTCTGAACAGTTTAGGGAGCATATCACAAAAAGAATCAACAGAGAAACAGCAAATGCTTTTGCCAAAAATGATCTGGACATAGGACATATGACAGGTGTTGACCATGCTATTGAGCTAATGGATCATATCCCCTTTAAAGAACGCACTCGCCGTGTTTCACCGGCAGATTTTGAAAACTTGAAACAACATTTGCAAGACCTCCTGGCTGCTGGAATCATAGAGGAATCTAATTCCCCATATGCATCGCCAGTGGTCTTAGTGAGAAAACGCAATGGCGAATTGAGGATGGTAGTTGACTATCGTAAGCTCAACAATCTCACCAAAAAGGATGCGTATCCTCTCCCGCGGATCGAGGAGACCTTCACCTTGTTATCTGGATCTAAGTGGTTCACCGTCCTAGATCTAAAAAGTGGCTACTATCAGCTTGATGTGAGAGAGGAGGACTGTCCTAAAACGGTCTTTACAACCCCTTTTGGAACATGGCAGTTTAAAAGACTACCACAAGGGCTGACAAACTCCCCTGCTACATTTCAGAGGACGATGGAGAAGGTGATGGCTGGCATTAATTTGGAGGAAGTCATTGCATTTTTGGATGATCTGATAATTTTTTCAGATACTCTAGAGCAGCATGAGGAACGTCTGATGAAACCGAATCTCAGAGTTTGGGTTGAAATTGTCACCGTCCAAATGCAAGTTCTTCCAAATGTCTGTAAAATATCTTGGCCATGTGATCTCTGCCGATGGTATACAGCCAGATCCAGACAAGATAGCCGCAGTTTGAGATTGGCCAGTCCCAACGACAGTGAGAGAGCTTAGATCCTTCTTGGGATTTTCCGGATATTACAGGAGGTTTGTGGAGGGATATTCGAAAATCGTGAGACCACTAAATGAACTGTTACAGGGACAATTTGCCACCAGAAGAAAAGATAAGCAACATAAATCTAAAACACAGTCCCAGGTTAACAAGTGGAGCCAAACGTGCCAAGCAGCTTTTGATACAGTGGTGCAGAAACTGACAAGTGCTCCTGTCTTAGGGTTTGCTGATTGGAAGATTCCATACATCCTTCACACAGATGCCAGTGTCAATGGTGTAGGTGCTGCTTTGTATCAGATCCAGGATGGGAAAACACGGGTCATTGCATACGCTAGCCGTGGACTCTCCCGAAGTGAAAAGAACTATCCGTTGCACAAATTAGAGTTCCTGGCACTTAAGTGGGCTATATGTGAGAAGTTCCACGATTATCTGTATGGTGTCTCATTCCAAGTCCTAATTGACAACAATCCATTGACATATGTTTTGACCACAGCCAAGCTGGATGCTGCTGGACATAGATGGCTTGCTGCACTTTCGTTGTATAACTTTGACATAAAATACAGGACAGGAAAAACAAATATTGACGCAGATGGCCTGTCAAGGATACCACATGAGTGCCTTCTGGATGATGAGGAGTCGGAGGACTTGGACAGGAGGCTGAGTCAGTTGATGGACAGGGCATTACACTCACCGGAGGGCTTCAAAATGCTGAGCCAAGATGTGAAGAACATAGTATGCTTGCAGCATCAGGTGGCCAGTAAAGCTACTCAATCAACACATGACACTGGGGATGATCACTCGTCAGATGACGAGTATGAAGAGTACATACCATCGGTAGAAACCCTTCTTTGTGATGAGAATGCAGTCCCTGACAGTCTTGAGGAGCCTGATCCATGGCCGGGGAGTTCCACCTTACCAGGCTTAAGAGCAGCCGACTGGCAGAGATTTCAAAGTGAGGATGCCACTATTAAACGTGTCATAGATCTGATGGAGTCTGGCACAACATTATCAGGCATGGAAAAGCGCCATGAGAGTCGTGATGTGTGCCTCCTCTGGAAAGAGAGACCTCGACTGATTTTTATCGACAAAGTATTGTATCGTCAAGTATCTAACCAAGTTGGGCAGTGCCATAACCAGCTTGTGATTCCTGAAAGTCACAGAGAAAGGGCTTTGGAGGGAGTACATGACCAGACAGGGCATATGGGATATGAAAGAACGCTGGAGCTGGCTCGTGCTAGGTTTTATTGGCCAAAAATGGCAGCAGCTGTTGAACATAAATGTAAAACATGTGAACGGTGTTTAAGAAGAAAAGCAAGAGCTCAGAAAGCAGCAAAACTGGTCAATATCAAAGTGTATTCCCCATTAGAGCTGGTCTGTATAGATTTTTTATCTCTGGAGCCAGACTCAGGAGACATTAGAAATGTTTTAGTGATCACTGATCATTTTACTAAATATGCTATGGCATTTCCAACAAAAGACCAAACTGCTAAAACAGTGGCAACAATCCTGTGGGAGAATCTGATATGCAACTTTGGTTTCCCAAAGAGAGTCCACAGTGATCAAGGTGCAAATTTTGAGTCTGAGATTGTGGCTGAGCTATGTAAGCTAGCTGGAGTGAAATCTAGAACCACACCTTATCATCCGAGGGGAAACCCAGTGGAAAGATTTAATAGCACTCTCTTGGATCTCTTAGGCACACTGGAAGACAAAAAAAAGGAACATTGGCGAAAATATGTGCGTCCTGTAGTGCACGCCTACAATTGTACGCGGAATGATGCTACTGGGGAGTCACCTTTCTTTCTGATGTTTGGTCGTCAGCCGCGCCTACCCATAGATCTTTGCTTTGGGATTTGTCCAGCTGGATATGACCCGAAGACCCACTCTCATTATGTGAGTGATTTGAAGAAAAGACTGAAGTACGCCTACAAACTAGCCACTGAGTCGGCTGAAAAGCGGCAGCTGCTTAATAAGAGAAGATGGGATAGCAAGGTAACCACTGCTGCCATTGATGTGGGGGACCGGGTTTTAGTGCGGAATGTGAACATCAGGAAGAAACACAAGATAGCAGATCGATGGGAGTCTACAGTATATGTGGTCACAAAGCAGCCTAATACAGACATCCCAGTGTATGTTGTCTCACCAGAAGATGGGGATGGAAGAGAGCGTGTGTTACACAGAGACCTGCTGCTACCTTGTGGGTTTTTGCCAGTCAAGCATATTGTTCATGAGGAACAGGTATCCACAAGAGTTGATAAACCTTGCACACGCTCCAGAGTAGGAGAGGGACAAACAAAGAGTAAAGAGGATAGTTGTTAGCAGGAAGTTCTCCTTAATCCTGAGACAGAGTTCCAAATGCCAGGAAACGAGACCAGAGAAGACAGTCTCTTGGTTGATGAAGGGAATCTCAGTTTTCTGAGTGAAGGAGAGAAAATCGGTTTTCAAGTCGAAGGTGAAACCTGTGATGAAGAACAAATCCCAGCCTGTCCGCTTACCTGTTCTGAAGAGACCTGTACGGGTGCCACATTCAGATCCACTTGTGCTCCAGAGCCCTGTAAAAGTCCTGCCTCAATACCTACCTGTGACAGTACAACCTGTGATACGGTTGAGGAAACCTCACAAATACAAGGCACTGTGGAAGCCTCAGCTATGCCCCAGAGACCCAGACGTGAACGACGTCCGCCAGTAAAACTTCAGGATTATACAGGTTGGACAGCCAGTTGTACTCAGCAGACAGTGGATAGCAAACCAAAGTTGGATCTTTTAAGCCTTATGGCAATGATGCAAACTCAAACTGTTATGTTAATGAATCTGATGAATGCAGCTATGGAAATATCTGACGAGGACGTCAGAGTTTAGTAGGGGAGGATGTAACCAACCCCAAATTGGCTGGTTGTGTTTAAAGTTTTAAGCAGGGATGATATGATTTGTGTGATCAATATTTGTCATCATAATAGGACATTTTGTACATTCATCCAAGCTAATTAGAACTGAAGCTAAAATATTCCTTCAGATATAATACATGAGTATAAACACAAAGTATGAGTTTCCTGTTTTTTACTTATTAATCAGACACAAATAGCTGAGGTTATGCCACTTTGTTTTAATCGAGTCATTTTAATTCTCAACACTTTTCAGCAGTAGCAAACACTTTGCGGTAATGCCCACTAGGTGGCAGCTGCGAAGCTCTGGTGTCGTTCTTTCCTTAGCCTGTTACAGAGGGAGAAACGGCCAACATTAGCTCTGCAAGAAAAAATAAGGAAATAACATCCTGAAAAGGGATTTATTTTTTTCCTTTCTTTTGATGGTGGTGTCTGAAAACTTTTATCTGTTGACATAGCTGACTGTGTGGTGGACTGTGAGAGCGACAGCGCGGGTGCGACGGAGGAGCGGTGTGTTTCCACTCTGCTAGCCGTAACAGGAGAGAGAGAGCGTGGTGGACAGCGGATTGGACTCTGAACTTCAGGCCTGAGTTTGGATTTCATTTCTACTATCTCACCAGTAAGGTCTTTCCCTCCTGTGGATTTGGAGGATCGTGTCGGATACATTTTTTTTAGACTGAGCTCAAACAGGTACTGGGTTGTGCACAACTAAATTAAAGAGACTATTGCTGCAGCAAAACTTAAAATGTGAGTGTAATATGCGTTGTTGGACATTTTGAATAATACTATTTTCTTGAAAAGAGTTACTGTGTGTTTGTTTTCATTCTCTGTGTGAAGTCAATAATCATCTACAGCCAAAGACAAATTAGTATTAAGTGTCAGTTCATTTGATATCTATCTTATTATCCCTCGAACCAGGACATTACTAAAAGTATTGAAGTAGTGATCCCAGACCTTGAGGTGTTTTTTTTTTTTTTTTTTTTTTTTGCAGGTAATCTTGAAGGCTGATTAGAACCTGGTTACACAGTCATCAAGTCAGGAAAAAGTAGTAATCTCATTATTGTTTACATTTCAAACCAAACTCCAATTTGTTTACAACAGACCCAACAACAAAGCATGGCAATTCCCACTCAGCTACCCTGGTCTGTATTAGGCTATCACTGTTCAGCTATCGTGAAAACCACTAAAGTTCTAAAGTGTTCTCTTAGCAATGGCAATCAAAGCTGTGGTAACATTAAACGAGTAAAACATGTGTTGAACGGAACCTTGAACAAGTTCAACAGAACTTTGAACGTGTCACTTAATCTAGTCCTACTCTCAGCTGGTGTGGTGGCTTTAGTTTCTTCATTGAGCAGTAGCAGTGGGCTCTCACAGAGATCTCATTTGTAGCCCTGTTTTTACCTGATACTTTCATAAAAGTACAAACACATGAAGTGAGAGGTATATACACGTGATTAAACTTTATTTAAAGCATGATTAACCTGAAGCAGGACGGAGTAATGACTTAAAACACCAAAGCAAGGCTAGCTAGCGTTAGCAAATTACCTTCAAAGTTGCAAAGAAAAGAAGAAACGTAAAATTTGAAGCCTTTATCCAGTTTGCTACATGGTGTCGTACTGGATGTCCAGACGACCCTCCGTATATCATTAACAGATACTTTCGGCAACTCCAGCAAACACCTTGTAAACTTCATCTTTGCCATCATAACGGTCTACTGTCACTGTCTAATGTTTTCTTCCGGTAACCGGAAATGTCCAAGCATCCTTAAGCCAATGCGGAAGTGATGCGTGCATAGAGCCTAATCGGAAAATTAAAAAATGGTTCGTTATTCGTTTATGAATGAAGTTATCATGGTCCGTGTATCATCCGATCATTTGTTTTTGTTTTCACATATGAAAACGAAAAAACGAGAAAACAACTCCTTTTTCCGTTTTTCCGTTTTTTTAGAAAAACGAAAAAACGAAATTATAACTTGATTTTTGGTTTTCCCGTTCTTGCATGGAAATCAGAAAAACACTTGATATTCTGATTTTCCCCTGTGGGTGGTGCTAAATCTGATTGGCAGGATATGCATTCATTGTTTTTCAAATTAAGAGTTTACCCACACTGTATTTGTTAGCCTGTAAAATTAATAGTCTATATGTAAAATTAATAGTCTATATGCATGCTTTTTGTCACCCAATTATTTGGCTTAACTCACTGAAAAAATCTATTGAACTAGCCTAAATGTAAACATGTTCACGCATTGACAGACAAAAGGCACGATCTGTTTTTGTAGGAGAGGGGAAGACCCACCTCATCGTTTAATCCTGTTGTGTTCAAAGTCATGTTAAACCATTTTTTGATAGATTTTATATATATATATATATATTGTGATAGATAGATAGATAGATAGATAGATACGTTATTGATCCCCAAGGGGAAATTCAAGGTCCCAATAGCTTAAGACATCACACACAACATACACATACATCATAAACAGGATCATAAAAAAAAGAAGCAAATCCACATGAATAGCATGGACAATAAAAGAAAAAATACTAAATACTAAATAAATTAAAAAATAATAATACTAAATAAATTAAAAAATAAAAAATCCACATGAATGTACTAAGGGATGTATAAGCATGAGACGCTTGCAGTGACAGGGCAGGGACAGACCCTGCGATTCAGTATGAGGGTGTGTGTCATGGTGGTAGTGCAAATAGGTCCAATAGTGCGAAGATAAAGTCTAGAGACCAGCATTAAATATGGACAATATAAGAGATCAAAAGTCAATATTAGAGGTTTGAAGTAATAGTGTTACAGCCATTGTTCAAGTATTAAGTTATGTTAGACCTCAGTCCAGGCTGGCGGGTGGAGGGAGGGAGGGAGGGATTGTGCATATATGGGCTAATATAGCCAGTAAACAGTGTAAACAGTATACAGTGGGCCAGTGGACAGTCAGTACATAACTGTTATTATAGGAGGTAGTGGAAGTGGTGGAGATGGAGGAGAGGTAGACAGACAGAGAAGTCTCTCTCTCCTCTTCTCCTTAGTGAAGCATTGTAGAGTTGTATGGCCCTGGGGACAAATTACTTTCTCAGTCTGTCATGACTGACAAAATGACCGTTCCATAATACTCATCATACAAATTTAAATAATACATTAATTCTTTGTTTTAATGTTTTTATTAACTTAAATTCTTATGAATAATACAATTTTTTTTTGTATATTTGTTATTTATGGCCTGTATTCCTCATTGATCTGAGCTTATACATCTTGAATTCGATCGAGTACTAAAAAACATAATTGCTGGATTATTTTGACGATAATAAATAATCAGATGAAACATAGTATACTGTTTATCACAGATTACTTTGGGCCAAAGTTACCAAGGACATTTTTAAGAAACCATTTAAAAATGTATACATTCACATAAAGTAACACCTGTTTGGGTCAAAAGTAAGAGATTTTATCTGTCACTTTGGAAAAAGAGAGAGACTCTGAGAAAAGGTTAGAATAGTAGGCGTGAAAAAGCAGGGAAATATTTAAAAAATATTAAAAATAATAAAATGATCTATGGAAAGGAGTGCCATGTCTTTTTGGTACATGATAAAGTATCTGCATTCAGGAAAAAGTTGGACTGTGTTGGGCTCGCGTGGAACAGGGCTCAGTCCCTGTGCGATTTGTACCACGCGTGCGTTGAAACACTTGACGACCAACAGCGACCAAACATCACAACTTTTTTTTTGTATTAAATCTTTATTATACAATAGTCATACAAACAATCAAGACTAATAACCATAGACTGTATATTATTAATGCGATGAAGTGTAAACGTACATAAGTGTCCTTTCGACGGGATGAGCTCTTCCAGCCACCACTGCTGTATACCACTATAGTAGCTACATGCTAACGGCAGTAAACATGTCATCTTAGCTGGCAGTGTTGTTAAATTCTCCAATTCCGGGTCACATTGCTGCTGAAACATGTCCGATTGGGTAGTGTTTGGTTCAGAAGCCTTTATCTGCGATTTTTGACCTTTTGAAACTATTATGCAGCTGTATGCTAACGCAACATAGCGGAGTATATATAGCTATATATGTATGAATATAGCAGGACTAGAGTACTATCTATTTTTGACTGGGAACAAAAAATGGTTTAACATGACTTTGAACACAACAGGATTAAACGATGAGATGAGGTGGGTCTTCCCCTCTCCTACAAAAACAGATCGTGCCTTTTGTCTGTCAATGCGTGAACATGTTTACATTTAGGCTATTTCAATAGATTTTTTCAGTGAGTTAAGCCAAATAATTGGGTGACAAAAAGCATGCATATAGACTATTAATTTTACATATAGACTATTCATTTTACAGGCTAACAAATACAGTGTGGGTAAACTCTTAATTTGAAAAACAATGAATGCATATCCTGCCAATCAGATTTAGCACCACCCACAGGGGAAAATCAGAATATCAAGTGTTTTTCTGATTTCCGTGCAAGAACGGGAAAACCAAAAATCAAGTCATAATTTCGTTTTTTCGTTTTTCTAAAAAAAACCGGAAAAACGGAAAAAGGAGTTGTTTTCATATGTGAAAACAAAAACAAATGATCGGATGATACACGGGTCACGGACCTATTGTCTTCTTCGTGTGTTGCACTTGGAAGTTTGCCGCAATTTGGAAAACAGTTAAAAGAAGCCTGGAAAACCTCAATCATGCAGTGATTGTAAGTTAATGACTCAGTATTTCTTGAGTAATTTCGTATTGACACCATGGCTGCACTGGAACCATATGCTGATTTAATTAAAGACTTATTTGAAACTGGCAAGACACGTAGAGATTTCCATAACGCTGCAGCAGATGGGTATCCAGCGATGTTCTGAAATGAGTGTGAGAAGATTCTGTGTTCAGCACAACCTTAAGCGAAAAAGACATGTATCAGACACAGAACTGGAGAGGGCTGTTGTTGGATCAATATATGAAGTAAGTTTTTTATTTAGGTTTTCACATTTTATATCCTGCCCGTCTTTCAAATGTTGTAGCAAATAACTGTATTTTTCTTAACAGATGGGCCCATCTTATGGCCGCAAGTTCATGACTGGCTATCTGTCTTCAATGGGGGTGCATGCAGGAGAATGTCGAGTTGGGAAAATCCTCAGAGAGATTCATCAGCCATACCACGAATTCCGACGCCAGGTAAGTCATATGCTAAGAATGAAGTAGGCCTACAGTACATGATGTTGCATGCATATAAGAATTTCTTTGATGTAGAAATGGTTCGTGAATATTCTGGGCTCAAAATATAAAAAAATGTCTTCAGGGTGCTCGTAATCTAAAGCTGAATCCCATTTCTCTGTCTTACCCCTACCCCTTACCCCTACCCCTTAGTTTACCCCTAGCCCTCGAAAACGAGTGGTAAGGGGTAGGGGTGAAAACATACCCCTATGAAATGAGACGCCACTTGGTTACATCATCATACATACTTAGGTCTGTTTGCAATAAATATTTGTATATTGCATGGTGTGTTGTATATCTGTTTCAGTTATCACGGTTTTGAATGTCATTGATGTTCAGAAACACTTTCTTTGTTAACAAAAAGCTGACCACAAGACCACAAACAAACAAAAAACTACAGCTATTCTGAAATTCCAGACCCCAGTCTGATGCCTGTTGGCCAGTAACCTTTCCCTCCATACCCCATTTCTTTCATTAGTGTCCTGTATCATAACCAAAAACAATGTACCGGTGCATGAACAGGAATGAATTACACATGTTTACAATAATACAGTACAAATACAATAATGAATGGCTATAACATGAATGCAGAAACTTCTGCTCGTTTTCAGCCCAGAAAGTGGATCAGCTGCTGGGTTTCCTCCGGCGTCCCTGTGTGATACAGGACGGTATATGTAAAGTACATATCAAAGCAAGTAGTGTTATACACTGATATCAAACGAAATTCGCTGCTAATGGAGTTTAGTTAACACTGTAGACATACATGGAGTCCATTCAAGGCAGAGAAATGCGGGACTGTTGTGCAAATAAGCAATGTAGCTAACGTTAACGTTAAAGCCTATGTTGCAGGTTAACCACCACTGTTGATTAATGGGTACATAAAGCACTCAACATATGTATGTCATTGTTAAAAATGTCTCCAAATAGTGTTAAAGGCCAGTTTTTGTCGTTTTTGGTATTAGTGGGTTTTTTAATGCAATTCGGTGGTGACATCACGTTGGGGAGACGTGCCTCAGCCTAGTACTAGAACTATGGTGACTGACTGGGATGAGGAAGAGGTGTTTTTACTGTCAGTGAATAGCACCGAGTGAAAGTCAATGTTTTCTTTATATTTAGTGACAGTGATCGTGTCGTTAGTTCAGATAAGTACCGGTAAACTTATCTAGATCTAGAAATAGAAGGCATCATGCTAGCTATGGGCTAACTTGCCAGTCCCACCTGTAAAATCCCCCGACGTTGTAAACACATTTTCGATTAGATATCTCACGTTTTGATGGTAGCCTAGCTCCAGTAACAACATATTTGCCTAGTGTTTATTTATTACTTGGACAGGGATGCTGTTTGGCTTTTCACAAGTTTAGACAGCTGGCGCCGACATTTTGCTAACATTAGCGCAACAGCGTTAGCCTAGACGGCTAGGTAAATATTACGACTGCCTTCAGAGTTTCCTATATCTGCGTCCACGTTGTCAACATAAGACCTGTGGCGTTAGTGCTCCTTTTGTACCATAATATTATTGAATGAAATGTTAAGCTTCGCTCTTACGAGATGGGTGGGTTTTTGTTGCGTTACACACAAAGCTAACTGGCTACAGTTAGCCTGTACTTATGCTAGAGGAATTAGCTAACGTTGCGTAGCCAGCCAGCTACTTCAGCGAGCTAACCACGACAGCTAACACATTCACAAGTGTCTCAATTTCAAACATCACTGCAGGTTGACTGCTTTTAGCAGCAGAGGTTGATTGTGGGCGACAATACTGTCGATTGCCGAAGTAGCTGGCTGGCTACGCAACGTTAGCTAATGTCCGCTAGCACACGTACAGGCTAACTATAGCCAGTTAGCTTTGTGTGTAACGTAACAAAAACCCACCCATCTCGTAGGAGCGAAGTTTAACATTTAATTCAATAAAATTATGGTACAAAAGGAGCACTAACGCCACAGGTCTTATGTTGACAATGTGGACGCAGATATAGGAAACTCCTAATATTTACCTAGCTAGCAGTCTAGGCTAACGCTGTTGCGCTAACATTAGCAAACGTCAGCATAGCTAGCTGTCTAAACTTGTGAAAAGCCAAACAGCATCCCCGTCCAAGCTGTGTTTCACTTTCCCTCCAATATTATTATACACATAATAAAGACACATGGACTCGGTCGAGACCAAAAGCCACATTTTGCAAGACCAGTGGCACAGACCGAGACCATAAACAGTGAACCGAGACGGGGCTTTTGTCTGTCGTCTCCCCAACGTGACGTAATGCAATGCATTGTGGGGGAAAAGAGAATCATTGCAAACTGCTGTAAAATAGTACTACATTTTCGTATTTTATTCCGTTTTGTGATATCCATTGTATTTGATGTTGTTGGGTAAAAAAGTTTAAATGTTTATTACCAACAAGCAAATTGTGCAAATTCGTTAGAAAATAAACCCTGCAAGATGGGCTTTAACTTTAGGCTTGGGTATCGAGTATCGAGTATTGATTGGAACCGGGACTAGCTTTGAGATTTTCCCGGAATCGTTCAAAAGTTTAAATTTCGATTCCTAGTTTCGATTCACAGTCCGCCGACCGGAAGAAGAAACCGCTGAGACCAACGAAGAAGCGTTGGTTATAGGCGTTGGCATAACCGAGCGAGTCGAACATGGATAGTGTACGTCGGCGGTCCAAAGTGTGGCTTCACTTTTCTAAACGGAACGAAATCTCGGCAAAATGCAACATTTGCAACAAGATTTCATGGAGTAGAAATAAATGTGTGCCCCGTCTTTGACGCGCTGCGCCGACCGTCCTCCGCTGCCTCTTCCTCTGGCTCCGACCCCCAGCCTGGCACCGCAGTGACTGCACTGCAGTCCGAATCCGGTAAGTAAAACAATACATATACAATAAATAATATGTCTTGTGCCAACATTGAGGCAGCTAACAAATTAGCCCACGTATTTTTTCATAGACAATTTACGACCTGAGATTGCGAATGTTAGCCAGGCTGGTGACTCCACGACTCTGCGATGTGCTGAGCCTACTCCGTTCACCATAGCGGCAAGGGGGAAGATGTCTGTGCAACAAAAGGAAGAGTGCCACAGAAAGGTCACTGCACACATCGTGAAAAGGCTGCATCCCTTTTCAGAGGTGGAATCACCAACATTTAGGTTAGTTAAGCAATAACGATAGAGCTAAGCTAATTGATACTGAGCTAGGGTGCGTTTCCCAAAAGCATAGTTGCTAACCTGTTAGCAACTAGGTTGGTTGGCAATGGGAAATTGCATTGCAACCAACAAAGTTGCTAACTTAGTTAGCAACTATGGTTTTGGGAAACGCTCCCCTAAACAGTAACAGCAACATTACATGTTTGTTTATGTTTGCAGGGACATGGCGAAAACTCTAAACCCCAAATACACACCACCTTCCAGGGATTACCTGTCAAACACATTAATCCCATCGTGGTACAAGGTTGAGAAGTCTAACATTATTACAGAGCTCAGTGAAGTCAGCGCTGTTGCACTCACATGTGATGGCTGGAGTAGCATCACACAGGACCACTACCTCACCATCACAGCACACTACATAGAAGAGGGCAAAATGCAGCAAAAAGTGCTAAAAACAAAGGCTGTGTACAAAGCACAGACCGGTTGTGTTGTTGCAGAGGAAATTAGTGATGTTCTGTCAGAGTTTGGCATATCTGATAAAATTGTAGCAGTCACTGTAGATAATGCTGCCAACATGGATGTGGCTATTAAGCGCCTGCGATTTGTGAAACTGTGCCGTTTCGCCCACACACTTAATTTAGCAGCACAAAGTCTATACTCCCTAAATTCAGTGAGTCAGTGGGTGGCCAAGGTCCGAACCATTGTTGTGTGGATGAAGAGGTGCTCAATGGCCAAGGTGGTTCTCGAAGAGAAGCAACTTCTACGTAAGACACACAAAGTTCACTTTATTTAACTGTTGTGCATTGACACATAATGACTTTATATGTCTGATCTATCTTATTATTATTTATGAGCTCTGCAGAGTAGTACTACAGTATTTGAATCCAATTTTACAAAAGTATTGTTTGTCTCCTAGGATGAAAAGCATCTGTTATATGACTTAAAATTGATGTTCTCGTTTTTGTCAGAGCTGCCCCGACACTCACTCATACTTGATGTGAGAACACGGTGGAACTCTCTGTACCTAATGCTGGAGAGATTCACAGAGCAGTACCCTGCAATTCAAGCAGCCAGCTTGGATCAACGGCTGAGAAAAAATATGGATAGGGACAGGTAGAGATAGATATACAAGTTTAGACAAAAAATACCAGTACACACAAAATACGAATTCAAAGAACAGTATTAGAGTGAATGTGAATGTGCTAATGTAGGGAGTGCATATGTTAGGTGTTTTGTTAAGAAAAAAAGAGAATATTTCTAACTCCAATCTATGTGTTCTTAATTCTTTTACATACAGACTTGCTCGGCTAACTGAGGAGGATTTTAGGAAACCTGAAGACTTCATCAACCTGATGAAGGTGCTCTACACCTCAACACTCTGCGTGTCCTCCGAAAAGAGTCCCACATGCGGACAGATTCTGCCTATCCTCAAAAAGCTTGAAGCACACCTGGCTGTAAAAGAGGGAGACACAGTCTTTGTGTCAAACCTTAAAAAACAGGTTTGGGCAAACCTATCCAAGCGCTACCAGGTAAGTGACTGAGGCAGGGCACCTGAAAAGAAATTGTTCTAGAATAGAAATATCCTGTGGCTTGTTAAAACATTTAAAGAACATGTGTTTTGCAGAATGATGAGATCAGGAACTTTCTCCAAGTGGCCACTGCGTTGGATCCACGCTTTAAACATAAATTGGATGATGATGACACCATCTGGGACCAGATCCAGAAAAATCTGATTGAACAGGTGAAATGTCATTCATGCACAACTGTCCTTTTCAGCTATTAAGATCTAAGATCTAAATGCTAATTATGTTCTTTGTAGTCAACAGAGGAAGACGGTGGAGCTGATGGGGACACCATGCAGTCTGAGAATGAGGATGAGCAGGAGAGTGTAAGTGTACGATAGCTGATATTATATAGGTTTTCAATTTAAATAATGATCATGCCTTTAATGGAGGTTTTCCCTTTTTTTAGTGATAATACTGGTGAACCTTTTGTTTTGTTTTTTAGCAACAGCCTCCCTGCAAACTGCCCAGGAAGACTCCACTGGAGGAGCTGTTCGCTGAGGAAGAGGCACAGAACATAGTGTCACAGCAGAGCTCCATGTCCATCAAGAAACGAGTGGAGAGAGAGCTGCAGATATACCAGGAAGTTCCACCGGTCCTTATGTCTGAGGACCCTGCTGCATGGTGGTGGAACCAACAAAAGACTTATCCTTTGCTGTCAAATCTCGCTTTCTCCTATTAATGCGTTCAAGCTTCTTCTACACCCAGCGAATGCGTTTTCTCCACAGCAGGAGATACTATCTGTCCAGAACGCTCACGCATCCTGCCTGAAAATGGTCATTTTCCTAAACAAGAACTGTTTCTGATTTTATACTGTACCTGCTGCTAATCTGGACTGGGTTTTACAAGTTGTTTCTTATTGTTTATTTGCTATTCTGCACCAGGTTAGCCCATCAGTGGGAGCACGGTAACATGTTTAAGTACCTGCAGCATCATACACTCATGTGTAAATGTGTTTTCATGAGGTTTTCAAAAATAAAGCTCTCTTGAGGAAAGTGTACCCCTGTGAAAATATATTCATAATTTATAATATTTATATTCAAGTTCATAGATTTGATATTTATATTGTAGTTGAAAACAGCCCTGTGAGAAATTCATAGTAAAGTTCATAAAAAGTAAAAAGTTCATAGAAATAAAAAAAAAAAAATCATAAAATTGATGGAGAAGGTCAGACTATTTCCTTCAGAAAGACCGTTTGTTAGCTAGCTCATTTAAAATATCCTAAACTTTTTTGACCCTGCCTCTTAAAAGAATCGGAATCGAGAATCGTTAGGAACCGGAATCGAAACAAGGAATCGGAATCGTTCAAATTCAAACGATACCCAACCCTATTTAACTTTAGCGTTAGCGTTAGCATAGCAAGCTAGCGATTTTTAAAAACGTTTCAATTACAAATATGGTTGCAAATATATATGTACAGGACTGTGTAGAGCACAAAACAAGACCGTCGTAATTTTTTAAATCAATTCTTTAAGCCGAAAATACTTACATTTATGGGTCTTTCTGGTCGACCTGGCAGCCATTTTCCTTGTTGCGCAATGAATCTGGATACCCCTGGATACGCTGCTTGGCGTTAAGGGGTATATAGCCCTTCCCCTTAGCCCTACCCCTCGACCAAAATGAGTATTGGGACAGCACTTACTCTCACGTGAGCGAGCAAAACTAAGGGGTAGGGGTAAGGGGAAGGGTTAAGACAGAGAAATGAGACGCAGCCTAAATCCCCATCCCGTATCATGCGGAATATATGCGCCATAAAATTCACCTGGACCAAAACGAGAAGCTTGTGATGTTTGGAGTGACACACGTCACGTCACGTAGATGAACCCAAACATATCCCCCGATGGAGTCCAGACACTGGTGGTGGTGATGAAAGTGCACAGGAACCAATCAAGAGCCAAGCGCTGACGATACCCAAAGAAGTGGGCGAGACTTCTGGTGGTTGAAACGACTCTATTCCTGAAACGACAACTGACAACCGCAAAGGAGAGAGCAGATTTAAAACAGGATGTCATGCTGTGATCAGAGTCGGGCATTTGTCGTGACTCTGATTGGTTTAACTAACAACACAGCTGAATCTGATTGACTACTGACAAGTGACACGCCAAGAAACAGCTGATCAACTAGGAGTGATGAAAAAGGAATATGAAGTCTTCCTGTAAGAACTTACACTGCAGTGGTTAACCATGGGATGTGGGACCAACTCAGGGTCGACCATGGCAGGGAGTTTTACATGTGCTTGTACATGCAAGAGATGCTGTCAAGACATAGACACAACCCTAGCAGGCCACCATACCTTCAAACAACATCAACAAGGGTGAGGTTTTTGTAATACAGACAAACAGTACAACTAATATAATCAAATGCTTTTTTTATTCTAACAAATAAGGAGTGAAAGCATTTAAAATGGGAATTAATTTCCCAAACTAATCTATAATCTAGTACATTTTCATTCCCTCTGAAATCGTGTTTTGTGTTCAACAGAATCTTTGAGTGGAAAGGATTTGGCCTGAGGTTAACAATCGTGTTAACTACCCATTGAAACAGGCCCTGGTACACCTGCTGGACCAAGAAGTCCTCAACATGGAGGACAATATGACTAAATTCTGCATTTCAACCCTGACATGTCAGTTAAGCCAAATTGGACTAGGCAGAGTGGTGCAATCGTGGAATGCACACAGGATCCCAGGTATGCTAAACTGAATATGTACAACCCTTTGAAGCAGTTATTTTTTCACACTCCAACCACATACAGCATAAATGGCATTGCTTTTAGTTATTTGTTTCCTTGTTTTAGGACGTGGGATACCCAATGAACTCGCAGCAGGTGGCTGTCCAGCTAAAATCTCTGAAGAGCTGCTGCCCAATGCCTCTGTTGTGGCAAACATGTACGAGCAAGAGTTTGGATCCTCGCTGAGTTGGGTGTCAGTTTTTGGAACTGACCCATTTTCATCTGAGGAGGATAGATGTCATGCAGAACAAGACTTTGCAGAAAACTACCCTGACATCTCTCTTCTTTTTAATCATGTGGTAAACAATGACTATACACCTTTCCAAGATGCCTTGTTGTACCTCATAAATGTCACCCAAAGATATGTCTGAAAAAAATAACTGAAATGCTGTGGTGTTGTTAAGTAGCTAGGAAAACAGACTGTGTTGTGCTACAGTGGTGATTCAAAGTTTGTCAACCATTTATGCAATTATAGTTTTTATATAAAATCTTAATTGGCCTCCACACTGTTGGAATCAACTATGGATCGGTCTCAGTGTGCTTTGTTCTTTACTTCATCAAACTGTAATCAGTCTGCATAGAGCCTCTATTGATACCCTCTTAAATTGTTGTTTTTACTGTATGTTGGATGAGAGCACCCTGGATAACCCTGCTCTTAAAAAAAAACTCGTATGTAGCTGCCACTGTACCCACAACTTGTCAGTTGAATAATTTGACAAATAAACCTTTGCTTTAAACTCTGTTGTTTTGAACTTTTTTAGGTGAAATAAAATCTTGCATACAATGACAAAGTATTGCACCAGTATTGCCAGAAGGGCAGACTTTTTATGCTTAATTTAAACTATGATAACTTCCAAATTCTGAAAAATATAAAACATAAATAGTGCAAATTTGAGATTGTAACTTAGCTTTCACATCATTGAAATATGGGTATGAAAACTAAAATGACCTTATAAGTACATGCATGAAAGTGCTTTAACTGTAGACTCAACATGTTATTCAAGGAGAAATAGAACACAAGCGACAAAACTACACTATTGTGAATAGCCTACTTAATGTACAATATAATTTCAAGAGTTTCCAAATGCAAACAATTTAAGAAAATATACAACATAAAATAGTCTGAGATTGTACCTTAGCTTTCACAGTATTGAAATATGAGCAAAAAAAGAGTTTGCTTAAACTGTAGACTTGACATGTTATTCAATTGAATTGACAATGAACACAAAGAACAGTAAAACTATGCAATTATGTATGAGGGGCTGTTGTTGTTACAGTTAGTCGATAAAAGGAGACTGTCAGCCAGGTACAGAGCTCTGTGAAAGCATGGGCTTTTATAACAACATAGCAGCATCTAGCAACTACGGAGTAATGTCTGGCAATGCGAGACTAGCATCAAGCTAACATTAACATTGTGTGACATTGGGTTTAGTGTTCTCAACCTGGCAATTCCTGTGAACATTTGACGCTAGGGAGGAGGGCCTGGGGTAGACGACTCTTTTCAGTATTTTGAATTTGGACTGCAGTAACCATTTTAAACGCTAGCTATCAGTATTACATACTGGTCCTTTAATTGTGATACCTACATCCCCTGGTTCAACTTACATCTCCTTTCTTTTGATTTAAATGGTCTTGCAGGCTGTCATCTTTTCCTCATGTCTGTCTTTTAATATCTGAAAGCAGTTTAAGTGGTTTTGTTTGCTTATGGTTCACAATGTAGGGAAATCTTTCTTCTTAATTTCAATAACTTCTTAGAACAGTATGTTTGATTTTCCTCAGTAAATGTCAAGTATTACCTATTGTGTATTATTTACTGCAGGTTATATTTATGTTGTCAATTTCCCAGGCGGAAGTCACTGATGTAGTCAAGCAACTCCGCAGTGGCAAAGCCCCTGGGATTGATGAGATCCGTCCAGAAATGCTCAAGGCTCTGGGTGGTGTGTGTCTTGGTTGACACGCCTCTTCAACATTGCGTGGAAGTCTGGGACGGTGCCTAAAGGAGCTGACACACCAGCTCGATAATCAGGCGTCGGGCCGTCTGGCGAGGTCCGTGACTCGAGTCTGTTCAGTGTGTCCCATGCCGTCGGCCGTCTGAGGAGCCGTCGGCATTCATTTGGGCCGACCCAACATGTTCAGTCGGGGACAGGGCAGTCGGGACTCGCCCGGAAATGGGGAGCGGATGAGTCTCTCAAAATCTGACGAAAATCTGGAGTGGCAGACTGGGGTGGTGGTCCCCCTTTTCTACGTGTGTTTTCGTGGATTTGGAGAAGGCGTATGACCGGGTCCCCCGGGAGATACTGTGGGAGGTGCTGCGGGAGTATGGGGTGAGGGGGTCTCTTCTCAGGGCCATCCAATCTCTGTACGACCAAAGCGAGAGCTGCGTCCGGGTTCTCGGCAGTAAGTCGGACTCGTTTCAGGTGAGGGTTGGCCTCCGCCAGGGTTGCACTTTGTCACCAATCCTGTTTGTAATATTTATGGACAGGATATCGAGGCGTAGTCGGGGTGGAGAGGGGTTGCAGTTCGGTGGGCTGGGGATCTCATCGCTGCTCTTTGCAGATGATGTGGTCCTGATGGCATCATCGGCCTGTGACCTTCAGCACTCACTGGATCGGTTTGCAGCCGAGTGTGAAGCGGCTGGGATGAGGATCAGCACCTCTAAATCTGAAGCCATGGTTCTCAGCAGGAAACCGATGGAGTGCCTTCTCCAGGTAGGGAATGAGTCCTTACCCCAAGTGAAGGAGTTCAAATACCTTGGTGTCTTGTTCGCGAGTGAGGGGACAATGGAGCGGGAGATTGGTCGGAGAATCAGCGCAGCGGGTGCGGTATTACATTCAATTCATCGCACCGTTGTGACGAAAAGAGAGCTGAGCCAGAAGGCAAAGCTCTCGATCTACCGGTCAGTTTTCGTTCCTACCCTCATGGTCATGAAGGCTGGGTCATGACCGAAAGAACGAGATCCAGGGTACAAGCGGCCGAAATGGGTTTCCTCAGGAGGGTGGCTGGCTCCCTTAGAGATAGGGTAAGAAGCTCAGTCATCCGTGAGGAGCTTGGAGTAGAGCCGCTGCTCCTTCGCGTCGAAAGGAGCCAGTTGAGGTGGTTCGGGCATCTGGTAAGGATGCCCCCTGGGCGCCTCCCTAGGGAGGTGTTCCAGGCACGTCCAGCTGGGAGGAGGCCTCGGGGAAGACCCAGGACTAGGTGGAGGGATTATATCTCCAACCCGGCCTGGGAACGCCTCGGGATCCCCCAGTCGGAGCTGGTTAATGTGGCTCGGGAAAGGGAAGTTTGGGGTCCCCTGCTGGCGCTGCTCCCCCCACGACCCGACACCGGATAAGCAGACGAAGATGGATGGATTGATGGATGGTTATATTTATGAGCATGCAATAAAGCACATTCAATTTACTGGAGCCCACTCTTTGTTGTTGACTGACATCATTTGTTATTGTGCACACAATATACTGCAAAGTATTCTGACACAAAATTACACAACCTTACAAAAATAATTTTATTTGCCATCTGAACAAATACGATCAAACTTTCATATTGCAAAAAAACATCACTGCATATAAACATACTTTTGGCATTCATACATGTTGGCAGTAAAACTAAAGGAATATTAAAGAAAAAGTAGTTTGTTATACAGAGGAACAAGCCATCTGGTGGCTTGTTGCAACATCTACAGGTGGACTGAACACACCAATTAGGACAATCAAAACAGACCTTTGGTTTGGATTGTCATGGTTGGTGAGAGTACTTACATGTTACAAACCTATTAAATCATACAGACAAATCATGTCTGATTGTTTGTTTGTTTGTTTGTTTGATATAAATCAAGCTTGGTAGTGGAATTAATTAATTCTCCAACCTGTTTGGTTGCACAGAAGGCAAAATTACCATTAAAGTGCATGTTCTGTTTCAGTTTACTCAAAGTTTCAGCTTCTTTGGCTGCAAGATTTACCAAGAGTAATTGGAAACAATAAGCATTTAATGTGACCATTTATATACTGTACAACATTATGTTAAATAAATGTATGTACAAATAACCGCTCCTGCATTGTTCTTTCTTTTACTTTTGGTGTTACAAACAGCTGAGTATGACCTGATGAGTCATTAGTGAATTAAGCATCTGCTCATTGATTTTCAGAGTCCTATGGTTGACTTTTATCAGGTGGTTAACAGCACATCTGTACAATTCATATTGCTTATTAAGATATTTAAATTCACAGAGATAAGAGTTTCTAACAGTTATCTAACGTCTGAAAGTCTAATATGCATTTCAGTATCTAGCACCAAGAGAGGTGCATGAGAGCCACATACAGTAGCTGAGGCTGGACTTTTAAAGTTAAATGTGAATATCCACTTTGAACATGTGCAAATACAGTTTGCCTTGACATTTTTCACATTCATTGTTATCAGTCATACCACAATTACTCTACTTTTCAAATGATTTATCTGCTTATTCAGGCTCATAAACCAGCAATAAGGTTGTAGTATTTATTTAAAGGCTCTGAACGTTCACACAGACATTTTTAGTTGATCAAGCTCATTAAACCTCTTCCCAGCATTGTATGGGTGTAGACTGTAATTTATAAATTCCTGAGTCTCCTGTTAGCTTTTTTACACCTGTTATGACAGCTTTATCATTCTTATTGGTAGATGAAAATTTGTGACCTAATCCATTTCCATCAAAGCTTTGGCCCACCTTCCACCTGAGCAGTGGTCTAATCAGCCAGAATAACTGAAACACCTGTGTGGGTGTTTAGAGGCCTTAAACTACTAAATCAACACATTTTGGGCTACTTGTGGGCAGCGCAACAAGCTGTAAATACAACAGTGACATATCCTTATGTATATATATCCCTATAAAGCTGATATGGTGAATGTGCTAGCAAACAGTTGCTTATTTACTGTACATATCCAGCAGATACGGATTAAAACGCTCTATAAAGCTGAGTGGAACTGCACATTTAAAGTTGATAATCTGTGGGTTCATCACTACAAGCGACAGATTATTTGATCCATTGTCCACATGGCATCTATAATTATGTTTCTTCAGTTAGTAATGAATTCAGCTAACCTCTTAATCATAGCAAATCAGTTTAGAGAACCCAGCCGGCCTAATTTTCTCTCATTTCTCTACACACATTTTCTTTCAGTTGTGTAGATTCTGGCAGATGGAAGTGTTTAAAGGTGTCTTCACACATGGGCTGATTTTAGAGATTATTTCCGGATCAAAGGCCGTTTGCCAAGAGAGTTTGGTATGTTTGGTATATTGTAGGGGTGTGACGAGACACACTGCTCACGAGATGAGACACGAGATTGGGTTCACGAGAACGAGACGAGGCGAGATTTTAACACCATTTTAGAAGAAGAAAACTTAAATTAAGAAATATGACTAGAAAAATATTCTTTACTCAGAGAACCAAGGTTAGCCAAGCGTTTCATTGCAGCAGTAAAAAAGGAAGTAGGCTGCTCTTGTAGTGATTTATGACCATTTTAAGACGAGGAGAGAACATTTCTCTTTGTTCAATATCATTAATACAGTGATACATGGAGAGGAGGTGGAACAGGTCCCAAGCTTCAGATACCTAGGTGTGCATCTAGCAGAGGATCTGACCTGGGGAGTAAACACTAAGGAGATAGGGAAAAAGGCTCAGCAGAGACTCTTTTTCCTGCGAACCCTAAGGTGCACCGGGGTCCCGCAGGAACTCCTCACACATTTTTACATGTGCACAATAGAGAGTGTCCTGGCATACAGCTGTACAGTGTGGTTCTCCAGCTGCACCACTGAGGAGAGAAAAGACCTGCAGCAGGTAATTAAAACAGCCCAGAGAATCATTGGTGCCCCTCTCCCAAGCCTTGAGGACATATACTCCAGTAGGCTGCAGAGATGAGCAGCAAGCATCAGAGCGGACCCTACACACCCTGGCCATATCCTTTTTGACACCCTACCCTCAGACAGGCTTGAGAAATAGCTTTTTTCCCCAAGGCCATAAATGAGCTGCTGAAAGGCTAAGCTAAGCTGGACTTGAACCATACTGTGTTGATAATGCACTGGTTTTCTTATTCTGGTTTTAATACTTTTTTAATTTATTTATTTTTATTTTCTTTACTCCATATTTATCTATTTATTGTTGCTGCTAAGTGAGTGATTGATGTCATCTTCATTTCGTTGTGTAGTGATATGCAATGACCATAAACAATCTATCTATCTATCTATCTATCTATCTATCTATCTATCTATCTATCTATAAGTAAAGCTTAATGAGTCTGCTTCCGACTCATTTAAAAAAAGACAGAGAAAGAGAGCGATCTGCGCGAGTCAGCGCCACACTGAACTGCATGCTGCAGTCCGCGTGTGTGTGTGTGTGTGTCGGGCGCGAGTGAGAGAGCGTGAGCGGCCGTACCCTCTAACGTTCTAACGCTGTGTTCTACTGGCAGCTTTGTACAATTGCAACTCCGCTACTGCTCTGCAAAAGTGAACTCAGAGTCAACTTTGGAGAACGGGCAGGGGATCTTCTATGCTGATTTAGAGGTCCAAGCCAGACTCATCTTCAAAGCCAGATGTATTAAAAGACTAACCAGGTTAGGCTCGTCTACTGGCGTCTGGTGGCTGCTCTGCACTTGTGACTGATATTGCAAGTCAATTTCTACCTCGACGAGAAGTCTTGTTACATTTTGATCTCGTCACACCTCTAGTATATTGTCAAAGTTGTTGTAAACTGGTTTTGGGTCAAACACAAAACTGTAGTGTGAAGGCAAACCACTCCATATGCTGAACAACATGATTGGTCTACTTGACACATTATCATTGTCTGTCATCATCTACAAACCACACCGTGAAGGTGGCACAAATTAATTGTTTTGGGAAAGTCTGCATTGTTGCGGACCTTATAATTGTAGTTATGATTATTGTAATTATTTATGTAGTTATCTATGTATATGGAAGTAAAAGTTAAAACACACACTGGGTTAGAGCAGTGTCATCAGAAATGGAGGATACTTGCTGTCACTGGGAGACACAACTGTCACCCATCTACTGAGCATAGCGGTCTGAGATGCTTTGCCTTAGATCATCAATGTCTCTCCTGAGCTGGCCGACTTCCAGCAGCTTGAACCTCAGTTCTTCTTCCACAGCTACTCTGCAGTCACTCTCCTCCGCTGAAACACTCAATGCTGGACAGAGAAAGCAAAGTTATCACTGGGTAATGGATAATATACAGTGTGCCAGGTTGTTGCTTAGTTAATTCAGGAATGGTGAATGGTGAAGACAAATAAACTTAGAACTGAGATTTAGTTTAAAGACTTTTATGACTTAAGCCAAATGTTTGCCTAGAGTACATACAATTGCTTATACAATATTGTTGCCCCCCCAAAACAATGGTAGGGAAAACACTGCTCTCTGTGTGTTGAGTGTGGAGCTGGAGTCAGGATGTGCTTAGCATAAAGACTGGAAGTAGTGGTAAACTGCTAGCCTGGCTGTCAAGTTCACAAACCAGACCGTCCTCCCCCAAAAATGACCATAAAGGTGGTCTTTGCAAGCAGCTTATTATGACCCATATTTACGTATATTATTAGGCGACCACCTTCTGTGGCCATAGTAATTATAAGAGGAGCAAATGGGGGAAATCAGGTGACGTAGTATAAAATTCAGGGTGGATGGGTCAAACAAACACAGGACTTTCACCCAGGACACTTTTTTTATGTCCCGTGTGAAACCAAAAGTCAACGTTGACAATGTCAATATTAGCTAGATGCTTAAACTAAGCTAAGCTAATCCTAACTGCAACAACCGCTAAAAAGACTGCAATCTACCCGGCTGACAGTCACCTTTTAAACGGTCGGTTAAACATTACTGCAACAACAGCTAAAAAAAACGCGACCTCGTGGTCCTCTGTACATGTTGGGTTCCAAGCTGTCTCCATCTTGTAAATGCATCTCCAATATTTACACGTATTTTACCATGTCATCTGCCAAGTTTTTTTTTTAGATTGGGCAGAAAGAATGCATCTCTATTGACCTAGGTTGTTTGGTTACGGCTTCCATGGCTTTAGCGCACTGTGTTTGCGTTTTAATGGTATATCTGGCAACCCGGCTGGGTTGTCAAACTGTGCTGTGGACGACAACACACAGGCCAAAACAAATACAGACATTATGGACCGGAATAGAAATTTAAAAGAAGAACATACTGGCTTTGGCATTGTTATCAGAGTTGAAAGTATTTCAACTTAGCTGGTTTCTAAATATCTGATGACACTAGTGACGACCACTGTCTTAATTTTCTGATCTCACTAGATGGCGCTCTCTGTTCAAAGAAAAAGGTTAAAGGAATAGCAATTCAGTGCGTTTTTTCTTGAACGAGAGCGCCATCTAGTGAGCTCAGAACATAAAGACAGTGGTTCGCGAAGCTTCATTTGACCATCACTAGATGACACATCATGGTCATTTTATGATTTAATACAGTAAATATAACATATTACTCCTTTAACTTGCCTACGTAACAAACTAAACAAACTAATTATTTTAACCCAAACCATGATCTTTTCCTAAACCTTACCAAGTAGTTTTGTTGCCTAAACCTAACCAAGTGGTTTTGTTTCAATTCATATTAACATGTTAAAATTGTGATTTTCTTAGTGAAAATCAGAAAAATTACAAATTCTTTCAAGTCCATAGTAGTTCAGTTCTTTGGGGCACAGAGACAACATTAGAATTGGACAGTGGACTTGATTCAGAATTTGATGCTCCATAGTAGTCATCCACTCAGACATAACATAATTCAGAATACCTTTACGGGCTAAAATTGAGTATAAAACAGATAATCCAAATGAAAACAGTAATGTTTTTTTTCTTCCACTACTGATGTATGCCCCCCTGTGCCAATCATAGATAAATGTTAAGATATAACTTAAACAATACTGTTACTCATGTTCGTGTGTGTGTGTGTGTGTGTGTGTATGTATGTGTGTGTGTGTGTGTGTGTGTGTGTGTGTGTGTGTGTGTGTGTGTGTGTGTAACCCACATACATTTCATGCCCAGAAGCAGAGACAGGTTAGGATCTTTCCCCTGTGCTCTCTGAGCCAGGATGCTGCAGAGAGCTTGGAGGTCCAGTAGACATAGGGACATCTCTTTCAGCAGCCGGCCCACCTCAGGCATCTCCACATGAGACAGGGGATGCACCAACAGCCCTTTATCCACCTGCCGCTGCTTTTTTAGTGGGAAACAACAGCATATATTTTAGTTTCCAGTAACAATTTCTCTCATGCATTACATAACCTGACCCCCAGACATACACCGGTCCAACTTTATTTCTCCAGATTGTATTGGCTTACACTTCACTATCCGTATATATGAGTGTTGTCTTTCTTTTTAAGTTCAAAATATCTCAATATCTCTCTATTTAACTGATGGTATAAAATCATCCCCCTGGGAGAAACCAGTTGGAGAAACGCAAGTTTTTGTGTGACTACACTTCACTTGACAACTCTTGAGTGGAGATATAGAAATGACTTGTGCAGATAGTATGGCGTTACAGTAGTCAAGGCCTGATCTGATCTGTTAGATGAGGTCTTATTTGACTGAGTATGGCACTCAACTCCTTGTACAGGCACTGGCCATTTCTCAATAAAACAATGAATAAAAAATAAATAAGTTGGCGTGCTCAAATCTTTCAGGCCAGCAGTATCAGTCTCTACACACTGCCTGTTCATAGTGTTCATAGTTTATAGTGGGATCTGTGGGCGCCAGCTCATTGGGATCAGTTTTTTCCTTGCTACCATTGCCAGTGCTAGCACATGAGGAACTGTTGGGTCTGGAGTATAGTCAAATGCCATTAAAGTTTGTATAGGCTATTTGATAATACAAATACATCTCCATTTTCTGTTGATGTTCTTCCTGATAAACACGTTAGTAAAATAACGATTGATCGCATTCCAGGTGCAGCTTTCAACTGACTCCTGTCTGACGTGACGTGATGTCACTGTAATTCTCGTCATTTATGATAATCAGATGGAACTTTACACAATTTCAGAAACATTTAAAATTTACATATAGTCACTTAAAAGTATTAAACGTAAAAGTACTCAATGCAGAAAAATCCTCACATTTTAGAAACTGGAACAATCCAAACTGTTCCGTGTTTAATCGTCTAATTATTTCAACTGGAGTATAACAGTTATATTGTTGGGTAGTTTAATTAACTAGTACAGTGCCTGTTCAAAATATGTTTGGAACGGCCGATTGCTTGGCCTGTGGTATTGCTGCTTAAAGCTTTCTCCAGAACCATTATACCCAAACATTACTTACAGAATGACCCTAAAGCACTAAGCAACCACACTGTAGGCCCTATAGCCTACTACTGACTTACTGTGTACTCTTACTTCAGAGAAAAACATTGTACTACCACATTTCCCTGACAGACGTGGAAGATTCACTCACAAAATATCACAATTAAAATGTGGAGTAATCACAGACATTTGCCTTTATGGTGGTGCCCCATTCGCCACCCAATCCGGCCCCTAATGAGAGAAATCACCAAATATCTGCGTTAATCAACCACCAGAACTGGGCCAAGTACAATATTGCATGTTGATATCGCCACAGTCAGTGTTTAATGACGGCGTTGCTGTCTCATCATATAGCCTATCGTTAACGAATTGAACACTTCAGCAGAGGTGTTAATTTCCAAACAGGCTTTGTGGCTTGACGGTTAACGCTGAAGTATGGATTTGATTCGCAGAGGTAATTTTTTTTTTTTACTTTTATTTGAATTTTTAATTTTAAGTGACACAACATAGTGAACAAAGTGAACATAGCATGGTGGAACTGATATGTCACGTCCCCTCAAGTCCCCTACCCACCCGCAAACCAACCCAGTACAGGTCCAAAACGGGGACAAACAACACAGACCCATGCTCACTGACAAACACACACCAGTAAGGACATACAACATCCAAAAGATAAAAGTAAAAAAGATAAACAAATTAAAAGAGATAAAGAGGAGCGAAAACAAAAGGGGGAGGGCAGCTGTATGTATTAGTGTAACAACCGGACCCAGGGTGAGCAAGAGTCTGAGTGAGAAGGAAGAAGTGGTGAATTTACAGCTCACAGCAACTTAATGTGATAGTGTCTACGATCTAGTGTCAGCAAAAATGTCTTTTGGTTGATTTTTCTCTAAGCAAAATGATCTGAGTGAATTTAAGCTGGGCTTTTATTGTGAAGGGACAAAATCATTTTTTATTGAGTTGCCTCTTAGCCAAATGCTGAGTGAATTTAAGCTAGGCGTTTATTGTGAAGGGTAGACACGGAAGAGCCAGCGTTATGGCAGCACTTTTTTCCCTCAACCTTTTTTCCGTGGTCTTTTAGTTTTATTCACAGTTTAATATCCAACGCTGTCCAAACTGCTCAAAATTCCATACCCCAAGTTCATTGGGTACCCAGGAAACCAAGTGTGAAGTAGATTGGATGAACGGTTCATGAGATATTTCAAAGACACACACACACACACACACACACACACACACACACACACACACACACACACACACACACACACACACAGATGTCAGATTAATGTGGTGGAGTAAAACGTACAATATTTATCTCTAAAATGTAGTGGACTAGAAGTAGAAATTGGCATGAACAGATAAGATTCAAGTAAAGTACAAGTACCTCAAATTTGTACTTGAGTAAACATTTCACAACTGTGAGGAGCACTAGATTTCTTTTCAGCGCACGCAGAAAATAGAGAGCTAGGTGACTGTGAGGAGATATTCACTGAATTTGACAAAAAGTGTATTCAATTAACACCTTTAAATTAACACTTCCAACACTGATACCTGTGGGAAGGCTCTGGATGGGATGGCGAGGCCTTCCGCCTTTTCTAGCGGATAAGACTGTTGTCAATGAGAAAGGCCTCTTTTCTTTTGCAGTCTTGTACTGGTGGCCTAACAAAGTACAGAATGTAAGCCCTGAGGTATTCTTTAGAGGAAGACTATACAGCATGGTTCGAATTACGGGGGAGCTAAGGACACAAGCTCCCTTGAAAGCCTGCTGTGAGACGTTTACGGGGGAGCTCTAAAATTGTCCACTTTTGTGTTATAGATTAGCCTATATTTTTTCTGCACATAAAGATTCCTGAAACATACAAAAATAGAATATGTCAAGGTTGTGCGTTTATTTGCTAATTACATTCCATTTCCGAACATCTGTCTCCACTATTTAAGTTCTGTGTCTATTCCTGCTGCGGCCATCTGTGTGGCGGTGTGGCGGCGGTGTGCTCAAACTCCTACATTTACGTAGTCACATGAACTCCTCATCATTTAACCTCTTAAAAAATGCTTGAAATGTCATGCTTTTCGGTCTAAACGTCATACCCAAATTAAAAGTGTGTATATATATATATATATATATATATATATATATATATATATATATATATGTACACTTTGACACTTTGGGATGTGCCTGACATCATTGGAAAGGAAACAGTCTCAAGTTTTTGTTCCAAGTGTCAGGGTGATTCTAGAATGGAGGGTTTTTATTTCCGTCCAAGTCATACATCTGTAAAATGATTAAAATACACTGCTGTAAACACATCTGGTAAGATACAGATACACTAATGCCATAGTCACATGTCTCAGCTTACTACAGAAAAAATCCAGAAGCCAAAAGACTGTTTTTCTACAGATATGTCTGTCCGTTTTTCTTATTTCAATTTGAAAAGTGCAAAGAAAAAAGCCAATAAAGTACAAAATAAAACACTTCTCAAATACACAAACACACCCACATCAATCACACACATACTTGAAATAACTATATACATAAATATATGTATTTTGATTTATGAAAAGTACGTGGTCTTTCCTATCTTAGCTGAAGAATATTTAAACCACCTTATCTATTTTGTCTCTTTCTGCTGTCACTGTAGTCCAAGCCCCTTTGCAGCTACATACCAGGTCTGTTTTTAACAGAACCATGGGGTGTTCAATAGGGTTGGGTACCGTTTGAATTTTTACGATTCCGATGCTGAACCGGTACTTTTAAAACAATTCCGATTCCTAACCGATTCCTAAACCGATTCTTGAAAAACTGAAAAATGACAAGAAAGGCTGTTTTATGGAGTTTTTTTTAAAATTGAAAATTATTTAAATTTAACAATATATTAACGTTTTAAAGTACTTATATATATAATAAGTAAACCTAAGTCACCTAACACATAACTACAATAATTTAACAAATAACAGTTACACTATTAACAAGTAACAACAAAATAAATGTTGTTGAGTTGGTATGCCAACCAGCTTCAAACTTTAGCAGTCCTTTTGCAGAAAAATTACCATATTTGCCTTCTCTGGCAAGATACTACACCTCTCCTGACTTATGGCATGTCCTGCACAGGAGAAAACTCTCTCAGATAGGTTCCAAGAGGCCTGTACACACAGGTATGAGTTTGAAAGGGCAGACAATTTGGGGAGGCTGTCCTGCTTCCCCCACCACCAGGCTACAGGGTCTTGTCCTGAACGATAGACTAGCAGAGCAAGTGTAATATGTTTACTAGCAATCACATGCAGTGAATGGTTAATATGCCTTTACGTCCATTTTGGTGAGCCCAGAGGGAAAATATGGCATTTTAAAAGTAGCCTACATTTACGATAGCTTGCCAACGGTAGACTACAGAGAAAGTGTGATATTTTTACGTCCGTTTCAGAGCGTGTACAAAAAGCCGTCTATCAACAGTGATAGTAGAGTGCATGTCCGAGAATAGCATGGACACGCACTTCACACCGCGAGTGGGCACGTGCGCCACTCGGCAGAAAAGGGAGAAAGAAAAAAAGAGTTTGCAGAGTCTGTCCGGAGCAACAGAGGGAAAATATTTCAGTCGGAACCGAAATGAGGAGCCAAAATTTGCATTGTAATCTGGTCCGAATACTACCGTTTGCGTAGGAACCGGATCCATAGTGGAACTGGGTTTCAGTACCCAACCCTAGTGTTCAAAGGCCGGGCAGGGAGTGGAAGGGCTAGAGCATGTATCTGTGCAATTATCTCGTTATAAGTGTTTATTGTTTTCTGTGTAGTATTTAAAATTGTATTTTATGTAATTTCTAAACTGTATGTATTTCTAATGTATTATCTAGCCCTCCTTCCCTTTCTCTAAGTGGCTATGCCACTTGTCAGGCCGCCATTGTAAATAAGAACCTGTTCTTAATGACTTGCCTGTAAAAATAAAGGTGAAAAAAAAAAAAGCATTTGGTCAATATTTTTTTTAAATAAACACCCTGTGCAGCCTCCAAATGTATATCACATCATTACACTATTGTTATCGTTAATAACTGTACTAAATGGGAAAAAAAAAACATTTACCTATGTAGACTACTTACTTTTATGGTAGAAGCGCAAATATCCAAGATAATGACCAAAACAACAAAGTCTGTGAGTTGGGCATGCAAGACGCTCCGTTACTAAGGACCCTCCTGGTGTGGTATGACGCATGGTGGGCGATGGAACGGAAAATGCTGCACATTTGCCTGGTGGAATTTCAGGGTTAGTAGTAGCCTACTTTTTTGCTCTCACTCGAGTAGCTGTTATGATGGACTACTTTTGAGTTATTACAAAGTAACAGTCCTTTTACTTGAGTACAGGTTTTGGCTACTCTACCCACCTTTAGATGTACTGTATAGTAGTTGACCAGTGTTGTGGTGACAGGTTGCTTTTAAATTGAAGCACTTTTCTTTATTATGTTTCAAGAACATGACCCCAAGGTTGAGAAACTCTGAGTGTGCGGATTTGTTTATTAACCTACCGTTAGCTGCAAGGTCAGTCTCTCAATCTGTTCTTTCTGATGCTCAATCAGCTGGTGGGGAGCAAAGATAACATGTTAATGTATTGTTGCCTGTTTGTATGTATTGTATGCATTCATTTGTGCATGTGTGTGTTTACAATGCTACCCTGCTGCTGTTGTCTTGCTGCTCTAAAAGTTGAGCATTTTCCACCTCAAGCCGCTTCAGGTCCTGCATGGGCAACCTCACCCCATCGTCCAAACAGTGCCGCACCTTCTCTTGCAGGCTTTACCAAGACACAGTCACATAGAGAGAGACGAGAGAAAGAGACAGAGACATGTACATGTAAGATCATGTTAGCAACAGTTTGCAGCATGACGAAGGAGTTTGTTAAGACTGAATGCAAAGCCAGTTTAGAGGCCCAACTGCATTTAAAGTTAATGCAAAAACACCAGTGGACACACATTCCGTCTGGGCTGTGCAAATTGAGGTGAAGATTGTCATGTCCTGCTCTGAGGTCTTTTCTTGTCATTTATTTAATGTTTTCTGTTGAAATACTCACCTTGGCTCTCGTTACAGATAACTTCACTTCCTGTGCTTGCGCGTTTCCCGCCTGTCTGATTGCCTACCCTGCCGTGATTATTTCCAACTCCTTTCCTTGTGTATTTAGTTTTTGTGCTGTGTTTTTTGCCAGTTCGTCTTTGTTCCCTGTATCAAGCCCTCCAGCCCTGGCTCCTAGTGTTTAGTTCTCCCAGTGTTTAGTGTTTCTATTTTTTGGGATTTAGTGCTGTTATCTGCCTGTTTTTGGACTCTCAATCTGTAAGTCATTTCTTCAATAAATCATTAGGCTTTTCTTGCTGCCTCCTCATCAGTCAATCTGCTGTTGGGCCCAAACCTGCAATTCCTGAGATTGTGATGAAGATGTGACCTTGTGAGTTAAAGGGTAACTTCGTTTTTTTTAAACCTGGACCCTATTTTCATATGTTTGTGTCTAAGTGAGTGATGGGAACAACAATCTTTGACATTGGTCCAGTATTAAACAAGACCGCTACAGTCAGTAGTCAGCAATCAGCGAAACAAGCTACAATGTAAGTTAATAGGGCAATTGTGCAGCTTCTATTTATGTTCACAAAAGTGCTCGTTTTGCTACTGACAGGCTCAGATTAATATTCTAAGTGTCTGACAACATTATGGGTAGGATTTCCAAGGAGGTCAGCCTTTCTGTTAAAGAGTAAGATAGCTTGCTAACAGTAGACTACAGAGAAAGTGTGATATTTTTACGTCCATTTCAGAGCGTGTACAAAAAGCCGTCTATCAGCAGTGATAGTAGAGTGCATGTCTGAGAATAGCGCGGACACGCACTTCACACCGCGAGCGGGTACATGCGCCACTCGGCAGAAAAGGGAGAAAGAAAAAAGAGTTTGCCGCTGTCCGGAGCAACAGAGGGAAAATATTTCAGTTGGAAGATCCTTTTTGTAAACATTTGCGAGACTCTATGTAAATAAACAGTGATTTTAGCCCCGTAAAATACACTTCATTCGGGTTGTCTTTCCTCTTTTCCAACAATCACAACTCCAGTTTTGGTTGAAAAAACAAAGACATAGTTTACCGATTTACATGTGAAAATATGTTGGCTCTATACACACTAAAAGTATTGTTTTTTTAAATGGCGTCAGGTGGGTTTAGCGCTAGCGACTTTAGAGCTGTTTCTGATTAAGCAGAAAGGTCCTAAAGAGGTTTTAAAAACACTTATCTCTGTAGGGATCCTTTCCATAATGTTGTCAGACACTTAGAATAATACTTTAAGTCTTTCAGTGGCAAAAAGTTTAGTGGACCAAATTGATGATGCACATTTGCATTAGCGTGTCGATGAGCTACATGTCTTGTCTTTGAGCAATTCATGTTTGAGGTGGAATACAAATGGCTCAAGGGGTCACTCTGTGGCCGAATACAGCGTTCTTTCCTTAAGTGCTGGCCAATCACACCTAAATCAGCCTATCCAGCTGTCACAATTTGACACCCCATTAGGAGAGTGGGATGCCCATTGGCTCTTAAAGTCTATGTAGAAACTACCGTGTGCATACAATGGTGTTACGGTGGTCCTCAGAAGGACCATGTTTTTTTTGTGGCATTTTCACCTTTAATCGCCAGGACAGCATGAAAGGGGAGAGAGAGGGGGAAGACATGGAGGAAACCACTGCAGGTCGGATTCGAACCCCGGGCCTCTGCGTCGAGGAGTAAACCTCCTACCAACTAAGCTACCCAGGCGCCCAAGACCATGTTCTTTTAAAACAGCGACTGTTTGCAACCATCCAGAGTAACGTGCAACTCTACCAGAAGGAAAAAAAGGAAACAATGGCTAACTGTTAACTTGTCAGAGAAGATGCTTTTTTGCTTCCTATGTGTTATTTGGAGAGAATGTTACCTGGTCAAGAACAAGCTTTCAGGGTCTCAAGCATCTTTCCAATTTCCAAATTTCCAAAAGGAGCAGGATAAATGGATAAAATGGGACTTGCTCGGCAGATCGAACACAGCTAGCCAAATTGACAGTGCATACAAACGGGGAATTGAGCACTTTAAAAGCACGTTGAGAAGAACATGTATGTGCTTAGACAAATTATCACCTGTGTTAAACTGTGTCAAATATAAAATTCTGTAATTTTCTCGTTTTGTATCTGTCCAAAGCAGTTGTTGCCCCACCATTTCTAGCCACCTAAAAACGGTTACACATAACAATAACAATAACACACTGGTTATTTTTGTGTACCTTTGTACAGATGCAATCAACTCCTTTTCCCTCATGGCCTGCATCTCATTCCTGATGTCTTTCTCCTTCATCAGAGCATACCCTTCGTCGATGCTCTTCTGTAACCGAGATGCTGTTTTCTCCAGATCCTTAGCATTCTGCTGTACCTCCTCCTGCTAAGCACACACACATAACCAGTGTCGTCACTGAACAGTCGCCAAAGAGAATTGAGCAAAGTTTTTATGAAACAGACCAGGTGTGTACTACATTTTAGAGTGTGAGGCTATTCTTTAACCAATTAAGCTTTACAAACAATACATATACATATTGATCTTTACATTTTACGTTGACGGTAGGATCCCAACACAGCTGGACACGGCTAAGTACAATAAGTATTTATTTTCTTTCTTTTGAATACTCAGACTTTTGACTTAGACTGAATTGTTTGAGCACCTGTAAATAATTTTCACCCTGCTGCTTTTATATGCCTTCTGTATAAAACACCCCTCAGGTTGCATTGGCAGACACTATGTAGCCACAACCTATGTGTGTGTGTATGTTTACGTATGCTTTGTACCTTTTGAGCCTGGGCCTGCACCTCATCCAGCGTTGGCAGGTCGGAAAGATATTTCTCCAGTGTCTCTATGCGTTGCTGTTTCTCTTGGTTCTGTTCGCTCTCTCGCTGACACTTCTTTTTCAGACTACTGATGTAGCGATCCCTCGTCTTTATCTGTAAATAAAAAACGTAACATAAACATAATGTTGAATGTAATTAAGAAAGTACCTTACTGCTGGAAAGAGAGTCTTTTCATAAAACTATGCGGAAGAAAAGTGCAAACGTTTTTTTTTTTTTTTTTTTTTTAAATTGGTGCTATATGGCCAGAGAAAACAGAAAAAAGGAGCTGACCAACAAACGCTCCCGCTGGTGGGTGATGTAACGCGAGCATGTCACAGAAAGCAATATGGCGGCCAGCTGGTAACAAAGGATCTCGTATTACAGTAAAAGTGATCTATAATATAATACATATTTCATTTGAGACACTTACAATACAGTTAAAATACAGTAACAGAATCTTAGTTTATATGATCAGCACTATCTAGTTTTACAGTTTGTTCTGAGTTTGGTCTGAGTTTGACAGAGAGAGAGAGAGAGAGAGAGAGAGAGAGAGAGAGAGAGAGAGAGAGAGAGAGAGATGAGCATGGAGATCTGGCCGCTGGCAAGATGGAGGGAGGTTAGCCATAGTTCATTTACACATACTACCTAGTAGATACAAAGCTGGTTGAAAATCGGCCGAGTATCCCTTTAACTAATTTCAACGTACAAAAACACACAATTAATTGAATCAGTTCACATCAGTTATCATGTTCGGTAAATACAATTATTTAAAAAACAATGAAAGACTATTATTTGCCCTTCAAATAGTAAAAGTAGCCTACATATATTTTCTTTATGTGGTTGTTTGTAGGATCAGAGGAAGTAGTTGCTCTGCTCATCAGTTTTCTTTCACTTCTTTGTATTAATGACTTTGAATTCTCTGCCTGCTGTACCTTTTCCTCCAGTTTTCTGATGTCCTCTGTATATTTTTGTGTGACTTGCTTGAAGAACTCATTCAAATGGAGTACTTCCAGTTCAGCCACTGCCAGCTTCCTTCCAAGTTCTTCATCACAGCACAGCCTATCAGATGGAGTTCTCATTGCTGATTCCTATTGGACAATCAAAACTTGTGCTGTAACTTGTATTATGAAAATGTTTGATGTGATTATCACATTATGAATTTGTGTTACCTTAGTATTTTGAATGCGGGGGTCGTCATACCACCCCCTTTGGCTCTGCAGGACCTGCAGTGCTCTGAGCTCATTCTCTCTGATCCGGGCATGGAGCTGCAAGACCTGCTGCTTTTGTCTGAAACACACAATCTCTTTCTGCTTACAAACAGTGAAATAATGTGTACAGCAAAATACATATTTTTTTCAGGCCTTTTGAGAGAATTGTATGTTGCGTTGGTACAGATGAAGCCACCTAGAATTTCCCCTCCCAACTGAAGGCCTTTTGGCTGCCAGCCTAGTTACTCCCAATCTCCAGCCGCCACTATACATGACAATATATTGGTCCCCTGGTTCTCTGTTACGAAAATGCACAGATATCATAGTTATTTGAAGTGCCCCCAAATTATAAAGGAACAATGCAGTTTGTTTGTTTGTTGGTAAAAGGTCATTTAGAAATAAAATCACATCCAATTTATTAAGTTCAGCTTGTTCCTGTTTTGAATGACATCATTTCTGTCAATTTAAGGGTGGTTGGGTAGGTAGGTGAATGGTGAATGGTTGATTGAAGTGATGCAGAACTCCATCTCTCCTGAAAAGTCTAGATTTTTGCTTAATTTTATTAACTTCATATCTTGTTCCCCAGTACATATAAGTATTGGTATGTACTGTACTGGTACACCATCAGTACAAAAGAACACACCATCCATTACGTTGTACATTATGGGCTGTAATCTAAAGTGTTTAAACAAAAATCTTTAAACAGCAGCTAAACTGTTGTGACAACAAAACATTCTCCTGTGGGTTTTCCCTGGAAATCTTGCCCCTCCCATTGACGGCAAATCAAGGCGGTGTCTCTCAACAGCCAACATATTGCCACTGTGGTGCAGCTCAGCTCGACAGCTTCTCTACGGGTGCCTAACGTGTGCCGCTCGCTTGCCAATGTCCTGACACCTGCCTGACACCTCTCTGACACCAGCCACATGCTTGCCACTAACATGCCAATAGACTTCCAGTCAGTGCATTTACATTTTAGTTTGAAAAAACGAATATATTCGGGTTAAGGCAATACCCCAGTAAGAATATACGCTGGTTACTGCACTCGAGTGTTACACTCTCCAGAGGGCTCTGGGAGACCTGTTGCATGATGACGCATTAGTGACACTGTAATACTAATGATTGTTTGGCTGAATGGAGCAGAGACCAGGTACAGGTCACAGCCCTGTCCTTGAGAATCCCTGATCTAACTGATCAAACTGTCCACAATTAAGGCTCACTAGTTCCAAGACTCCCTTAAAAATCACACAATTTTGTGAATTGTTAAGTTAGGGGTAAAGCTTCTAAAGTTTGTAAAACACTGTTTCCATCAAAATGATAATTATTTGTGTCTTGTTGTGAATTCAACAGACCTAATATGCCCCACATCGTTATTTCTTTCTTTGTGTGAAAATCGTTGTGTCAGTTTGTCGCGGCCTGTCCTGCTGCAGCCAGTCAGCTGCTGAAATGCCGCACTCACCGTTATTACTGAAAGTTTGGGAAACACTGCTCTATATCTGTTATTTTCTTGCAGTTCTGGTAAATAACACAGCTTTCACAGACAGAACAGATCAGTATAATCAGAAATTACAGACGTCTCTCTTTTCATCGTCCTCTCACTACTTCCTTCTGTAAAAACAACAATCTGTAGCCTATCAAGGTTTTACAAAACGCTTCAGCATAATATTTTCATGACCTGCTCATCATTATATAATAAAAGTATGCTCTGTAGGAGCACACTCTCATACACACCAAATATAATAAGAACAGCTGATTTCAGGCCAGTAAACACTTGTGTTCATAATCACGGCTCCCCCTTGTGGAACGATAAACCATTGCAACTGTTTTTCCACACATGGTGTCAGGGTGTTAGGAAAAAGTCTCAAGGAATGGGTTCAGAAAATAAAAGAATGCACCAAGGACCAGTCACAGACCTGCCAGGGCCCCAGCACGGAAGGAAGGGAAATTATAGATGGCTTAATCTGTAATAATACAGCTGAATACACACACACACACACACACACACACACACACACACACACAAGTATAGTACATACACACTAAAAGTAAAATGAGGCACTTTGGTCTGAACAGAGTGAGACTGAGACATGTGACAGTGTTGGAGGAAGTGTCCTACACTACCTTTCTATCTCCAGTTCTCTCTGTCTCAGCAGCCCCTCTTTAACCTTCACCAGAGTTTTGACAGGAAGGGAGGCCCCTATCAGCATCTGGAAAATACATAAACACAGGCACTTAAACACATACAGTGTACAAATACATACTGACATAATGTAATTACATCAGTGTCTTATGCTTATTTACATCCTGTAAGGGTAAGCAATTTTCTTAACTGATTGTAGTCATGTTAATGATCAGTAAATGACTATATAAAATGCAAAATCTGTGTTTTGAATTTTAGATCATAACCCAAACAAATTATGTATTTGAATATTACAAATCACGCACATTGCATTTGTGTGGGGTGAGTTGACAATGTCACTACATTCAGCGGTGATATAGAATACAGTTCAACAGTGCAGTGCTAATCACAGCTGTACAAGGTGTAAACTTGGGGTGATAATCTTTGGGAATCTCATGATTCGTTTCTGAGGGCGGCATTGATTTTTTTTTTGTGCCGCACACATTTTGTGAAGTCTTTAAACCGCTGCAGTTACCGCGATAGAAGAAATTGTACATAGATTTTTAACTCACCCCCAATATGGACACAGCATGTTGTCAACACTGGCTGGCAGCACAAGCATGATAATGACACTCTTAAAAGTGTAACTTTACACTAAATCTATAAAGGACTAAATCTGAATCTAAATCTGTCGATATAAAAAATATTATTTTCAGCAAATATCTTTGTTACAACAAGATTGAGCTAGCAAAGCTGTGCTCTTTTTATATGTGCGGTATTTATTCAGTTTGTGAAATCCTACGATCTCTACAATGCTAACGTTAGCTTAAGTTGGCTGACTGACTAAACAGGGAGGGAATGGCACTTTAGTGGTGCTTAACGTTACGGAACTCGGTGCTAGCCGCATCACTGCCGTGCTAACGTTAAATCACACCCTCTTGTTTAATATTGCTTATAGGTTTTACATCTATGGCTAGAGTATCTCCCGACCCGAATATGATCAAACACGGGACAAGCCTCCAAACCGGAATATTCATGTCCATACACACAAACAACATGCTAGCTCAGTGGGTTCAGCAATAGAAACCACCAGCAGTTTATCCGTGGCATGCGAGTCATGAAAATGAAAATTCTGATTAATAGTGAATGGATTGTGGGGAAAATAACGTATAATCAATGAGGAAAAAAAATCACTGTGAACATAGCAGGGAGCAGAGGAGAGCTGCTGTCACCTGCTGCTCCTCCATGCAATGTCTCACTGTAAGGCAAAAGTCGTAGACCCAAATCTAGCTAAGGTAGAGGCTAGGACCTTCTAACTTATTAACATATGGAGACAGAAATAAATAAATGTAGCTGGACAAAAATGTAGAAATAAATGTAAAGCATTTATTTATTTATTCATTTATTTCAAGATTTATTTCTTTTATTTATTTACTTATTCATGTATTACTGCATATATTTATTTATTTATTTATTGAGACGTCCTCCATATAAATCTACTATTTTAATCAGTAAATTCCAGTTACTTTATTAGTCTATCAATTGATTCTGGTCGCAGTCTTTGCAATATTCCAGTTTGTTTACAAAATACTCCACAGGGCACCTTTAACTTAACATGGCACTAGGTCATTATTTTAAAGTCAGGTAAATTGTGCATGTTAAACATATATCCTTTTTTGATGATATACAGTACCTTCTTGCTCTATCAATCCTCTTTGTCCTTCTGCCAACCTTGGATAACTACTTCATCCCCTCGCTTTTTTCTCTTTTTCCTCTACCTACTCATTTCTTTTCTCACTTCGTTATTGATAAACTCCTCTTACCTGGTTAAGCCCTAGTTCCTGCTGATGTCCCTGTTGACATGACAACGGCCCATCGCTACCACAGCCCTCTGTTCCAGTAGCACTGATTTGACCAGGTTGACCGCCAACCTCTACTTTGGGCCTGTACTCCATCTGGTCAGTCAGCCACATCTGGGTGCGAACTGCAGGCTGAATCGGGGAGTCTCTTTCAGTCCGATGACCCAGTGAGTTTGCTTGGTTGGGTAAGTTGAGGCCATAAACCTGTGCACCTCCCCGAACCAGTTTAGCTTCTGGTAAAGCACTATAGTTCATGTCCAAACTGTTGTGTTTTACTGATGATGACAGAGCTGAGGAAAGGGACAGGTCTGTTTCCAAACCATTGGATCTACTGCTGTGGTTGTATCGGTAGCAGGGGCCAGCACCTGGTGAGCGCTGCAGCAAGGTATGGCAGAGCAAGGATGAAGATATGGGTAGATAAAGGTCCAAGTTTGAACCATGAGGTTGTTTTCTGTACCCATATAGCAGACTTCTGTCCAGGGAGCCTTGTGAATCTGGGTTGTACTGATCGACTGATGTCCGAGTGGAGCTCTTTTCAGCCCCAGATGACAACTTGGTGAGAGAAGACCACCTCCGGATGGGCTGATGATCCTTCATATCCAGACAGCTTGGTGCACCCAGGGGAGACATGTCTGACGTAAGCCGCTGGCAAGACCTGCTCCAGCGACCTGTGTTGCTCGGTGTGGCTGGCTTTCTAAAACTGGTGTAGGGTGAGGAGGATGGGGACAGCATGGCGTGGACAACAGGGATGGCACTATCATCCTGACCCATGAGATGCTCGTACAGTGGCTGGAAAGACAAAGGTGTGGTACTGGAACTGGAGTCGTCTGTAAGACATAACATGCCAAAGAGACCATAAGAACAATGTGAATCATCAACACAAGCATCTGTGTTCTGTGCTGTTTGTATTGCTTTAGTTTATTTTTACAAAGCCCCCTTTATTAGAGTTATATGTTCTACCTTATTATAAATTCTTTAAAAGGCAACCCAACATTGTAAATGTAATACTAAGTAGGCATTAAGTGCTCACAGAAATGTTATAGATGGTGGCTCTCATTTTGTTGTTTTATCAACTGTTGCATGAGGCGCATAAATGTGGCTGCCAGATCAGCACACAGGACAAGAGACTTGGCTGGATGGATGAATAGCAACGGCACTCCAGGTTCCAGCCAAGTCCCTGCAACAGGAACCCACAGCTCCCTAAAACTCGCTGGTAACCGACACAGGCACGGAGGCTACCCAGCTCACTACCGGACGCCTGCACACTGGTTTGCAGGGTGCCCAGCAGAGAAGTCACGGTTGGTGTTTAATTCCTCAACACTTGTCTTGGTTACCCCTTCTGATGTAGAGATGGAGATAGTAGCAATACGTTGTTACTCTGATGTTTACAGTTATGTTTTAGACCCAATCGAAACTGTAGCCAAACTAGAAATATGCTAGTCAGAGCAATCAGAAATCAGAAATTTTTTTCAAATATTTTCTTATTAAACTTCAACTACAATTCACCTTAAAACATCCATGCAGCTTAGTCCAAGTAACAATAAAAGGGAGGTTTTTGTGCAGTGCAAATGTTAGCAGAATTGAGTAACATGGGAGTTCTTTTATAATGAATTGTGTGTTGGCAGTGATACTGTATTTGTTAACTACATTCACATGGTTCCCTGTTACAGATTTGAGCAAACGTGAAACATAAAGAGCTTATGGACATCATTAACTAAACACATCTCTCACCCTCTCCCTAGCTATACATACATACATATACATACATACATACATACATATACATACATATATATATATATATATATATATATATATATGTATATATGTATGTATATGTATATATGTATGTATATATGTATGTATGTATGTATGTATGTATGTATGTATGTATATATATATATATATATATATATATATATATATGTATGTATATATATATATATATATATATATATATATATATATATATATATATATATATATATACACATACATATACATATATATACATACATATATATATATACATATACATATATATACATATACATATATATATATATATATATATATATATATATATATATATATATATATATATATATATATACACATATATATCAGAATCAGAATCAGAAATACTTTAATAATCCCAGGGGGAAATTATTTTTGTTACCACTCCAGGTATACAAACAACATATACAAACAACATATATTATCCAGACTTTTAACATATATAATAAAAACAAATATACAGTAATAATAAATACAATATGAAATGTACAGTGTTATGTGCAAATAGTGCAATAAAAAGAGAAAATGATTATATATATATATATATATATATATATATATATATATATATATATATATATATATATATATATATATATATATATACATACACAGTGAAATGCAGAGCTTCTTGTGCTATTTATGGAGTTGTTAAAGTTTTTTGGTGTACAAACTTTCCATTTGATTTCTTTCACAGTTTGCCTGATTTGTTGTATTGTTTGGGAAAGTTGGACTGTGAAATGCATCCTAAAAGTGATAATCAAAACTCTACTACTGTTGACATTTAGTTCGACCACACTCTCTCCTTTGATTTAAAGTGTAACTCTCGCCAAAATGCAACCTAGCGTCTTTTTATGAATATACCCGAGTCAAACTTTCGTTTAAAAGCATAATTAGGACGGAAACGCATCTTTTAAAATTCACCGTATTCTCGTTTTTGGTCAAATGACCTTTTGAATGGGAGTGCTAGGGGCACTTCTATGATCGCATCAAAATCACTATTTTTAAAACACTAAGAAGGCTCAACACAACATAATACTTTGCTCAAAGTATCACCAGGGGCTCTACACATGAACTCGAGCATTGAGAACATTGTTTGTGTACACAGAGTTTACTAAAAAGAAAGGTTTTAACAACTCACTGTAGCTGTTGGTTTTTCCGGTCGCCCCCATCTTGCCAGTCAAAAAGTGTCAATCTCGGAATGCGAATGAACGGACTCCACGTCCTAATTATGCTTTTAAATGAAAGTTTGACTCGGGTATATTCACAAAAAGACCCTATTTTGGCGAGAGTTACGCTTTAAGTGAATAAAACCCTACTGGTTAAACCTTTTTAAAAAGAGACAAACGATGCAGAATAAATAGACGGGACATCCTACCTTCCACGCTGTCAGAGCAGTAAGTGCCAATTCCAGTGTCACCACTGTCAGACACTGTGCTGTGTCGGCGCCCACCAGAGATACTGTTCCCAGGGCCAGGGGGGTTGCTGTGCCAGGCTGATTCGTGGCCAGAGACCCATCCTAGAGAACCGCCGCCACTGGAGCCTAAAACAACAATTTTTAAAGGGCTATCTGTCACACAGTTTATACTGCCACAAAAAGATTGGGGTTATAAGGTGGGCCACTTGCCAATGTTTGATTGAGTTATACTCACAGAGGGCAAGAAACATTTTATGTTCTGACATAGTTGATGGCCCAAGTTGATACATTCAAAAGTCTTGTTTTGGTTTTCCAAAACCAAAACCAACATCCAACATCCCTAGCAAATACATTTGAGAATAGGTGAAGTTTCTGCTTTTTCAAACCAATACATTTTCTGTCGACTGACTAATCGATTAATTCACAAATCGTTTCAGATCTAGGTAAGACTGCGTTTTCATTATCTGCAGGTAATTTTTTCCCCCTGTTGTCAGGATCATGTACAGTATTGCCAGGCCCAGGTGGATACCCCCATGACCACCTCCAGGAAGACTAGGTGTATGACATCTTACATTATTGCCATCACTGATCGATTTACAAATGTATGTTCCCCAAATGAATGATTCAAGGCAGTAGTGAAAACTTGACATGAGTTAAGCTTTAGGCTGCAGATGAGGGTTTGTATGATACATGTGCAATTTACCAGTGGAATGCTTTACTTACGTCCTCAATTAGATTTTCTCATCTTACATAGGCTAGATGTTCTATAGGCTACTGGTGTATATGCCAAGCTTATTTAAATAATGATTAATACTGATAATGATTTTGTACTGACTTCAACCACATCAACCTGGCTGATCATTAACTCGTTTAGGTCGAATAGGTTTAATACCTTCACTAATCTCAGTTGCTGTTGCTTACTCTGCTACTCTGTTCAGTTTACTTGCAGCTGGGCATAACTGGCTGCATCAAACAGCAATAAACCACGACACACTTCTTCCTCATCGCTCAATTTATACGATGTGTTAATGTAGCCTTGTAGCACGTATCACAGTATAATAGAAAAACGGTCGTTATCTGTGATAGCTGCTGTACCGTCGCTTATCTTGGCCTTTAAAAACAGAATCATTGGATCTATTAGTTCGCATGTTTGGCATCATCTTGTCATCCCAAGCCGTTATCTTATGAGCGTCTCACCTGTTTTATTCGATTCGTATCCATCTTCTAAATCACTTCTGTACCACATTCCGTATGACTGTGGGCTTTATATAACAGTTGGAAACGGCAGTCTGATCAGAGGACAAAAGAAGAAGAAAAACAAGGCCAAAATATGACAACACAGGTACTCTGTCATTCCTTACATTATAGTATAAACGATCAAAAGATCATATGTGGTATGTCTTTGGTCTCAAAAACATTCTTTCGGCTAACGGTATTCTTCCTATAAATTGAGCCCGCACGTCGGAAGCGTGGATGGTCCAGAGCTGAACGTAAACTGAGAGGAAGTGATACAAAACTCCTCCTCCGCATCTCAGCCGCAGTACTGCCAGCACAACACACATGCATATATCTATGAGCACGAAACGGCACTACACAAGCGCAAGAAGAACCACAAACGGACCACGAACGGATTGCAAACATGGATGTATTGTAAGACTTTCTTTCAGATTCTCTTAGGGCGTCTATTCTTATAATTACGGTAGGCTCTGAGCGAGTGAGCGATCAAAACTTTATTTAAAACAATTCAGTACATAAAACAATATCAACATATCCAAAACAGTGTGACTGAGGGTTTAGTATGTTGCCTTGACTCAGCATCGACTATAAAATAAAAACGGCCTTCGATTTCGGAACCGAGACGGGACTGCACGTAATCTGCACCTCACAGCATTTCACCACTTCCGTTTTTTCCGTCACAATAAAAGCTCTATGACTTACAATAAATCCAAAAACGACCCCAATGCGTAATCTGATATTAAGTAAACATGCTTAGTTGAAATACTATCTTTTCAGACAACAATGCTAATGCCAGTATTTTCTCCTTTTGAAATTTCCGTTCGGGGAATTTCTGTTTGTGAATTGGCCTGTGTTGTTATCAACTGCCCAGTTTGACAGCCAGGCCGGGTTGCCAGATATCAGTGGCGGATCTACATTGAATTACACCCTGGGCGAGACCCCCTTCGAGTGTAGCTACCTGTAGTATGTAGCTACAGTATGACCTGTGTACTACTAGCTAATCACTTCCTGTCAACATGCTGCTCATTGATGTGTTTTTAACAAGATGTTGCTCATTGATGTGTTTTTGGAGGAAGAAGGGTGTGGTTTGGGTCTTTAATGGGATTTATTGATTAAAAAATACAGACTATCACCAGCCTTAACCTTTAATCGATTAGTTTTGAAGACAGAAAATACAGATTACTTGTTGCTGCATTATGACATCACAATCACTATATTTGACTACAATATCAATATGGGGGTAATACTCAGGTGTCCACTTGTATATAAATTATGTGCAAATGTACCCCAGCACATACAGCTATGTGACGTCCCAAACTGGACACATCTGAGCGTAACTTTTTTCATGTAAAATGTGAATATTTCAATGGATATTCCAAATAAAGCCTATTTAAGACTTAGCCCATAATGAACTAGTGTGGAGCTAATGCTCTGCTTTGGTAGGACACACACACACACAAACACACACGCATCCAGTGCATGTGCCCGCGGCTGCGTGCGTCGCTCCTCCTTGTGAATCCTAAATAGCGTGCCGAGCCACAGAGCTGGATGGCATCGCAGGGTGTCCGGTGCCAGACTGGAGCAAAGACCACTATAGGAGCCGGTAGCGCGGATGCACCTGCCCACCGGCTTGGGAGTGTACCATCCCTTTATCACTATTAAATCACTGTTCTTTATTATCGTTTCATTCCTTTGAAGACATTTGGCAGAGCAGCATTGTCTTTTTTTTTACCAAGTTGCATTGCTTTCGTGAACTTCTACTATCTAGCCTACTTTTAGTTCTCAACACAGAGTCTGTTTCAGCCCCCCCTCCCCTTTCCCCTTCCGCCAATTTGCCAATTCCCCACACAGTGAAATGATAGATACTAGATAACCGCTTTGCGGCGCAGAGGATTTTTTTCTTTTTTTTAAGTGCTTGTGCCGCCCCCCATGTGTCATGAAAAAATGCCACCCCGGGCAGCTGCCTGCTTCACCCGTGCCAAAAACCGCTACTGCCAGATATACCTGTAAACCCAGCGCGCTACAGCTGTAACGTTAGCACAGCCATGAAAGCAGCAAACAAACGAACGGGATCAACGAAGATAGATTCAAACCGACCTAAAAAAAAACGCATGTTTCTAACAGTTGCGTGACCAGAGACATAACAAACCCCGGGTAAATATTGGAGATGTATTTGAAAGATGGAGACAGCTTAGAGACCAAAAGGACACCGAGTTGGTTAATTTCCTCCTGAACAGGTAAGCATTAGCTTCAGGCTAATTTATCACGGCTAACGTTACAAGGGACGGGCATTTTATGTCATTTTAACATTTGTGTACCCACATTGAATCATATAGAGTACCCAAGTTTGTTACTTGCAAAAACAATTGAGACACAGCCAGTAAAGTGAGTTTGCAGTGTGTTTAGCGATTGTTGCCGTAATTCTAAGCCAATAAAGTGTGTTCAGTCGCGTGGAGAAGACGGCAAGGTGGTGGTATTTTTAGCGGTTCCTATCGTAGCTAATTCTAAACCGAGGAAGTGTGCCTGTCGTCAGATGGAGAGGACAGCGAGGTTGTTGTGTTTTAGCTAAGCCTAGGAAGTGTGCCTGTCAGTTGGGTACAGAGCTCCGTGTGAGCATGGCCTTTTATGACTGTCAATATAGCCAGCATCTAACGTTAGCTACTCCGCTGTGCTGTGAAGTAATGTCTGGCTATGTGAGACAAGGGTCTAGCAACATTGTTGTGGATGCTGCGGTCTCAGCCTGGCAACCTCCGTGAACTTCGAGTCTGGGGAGGTGGGGGCGGGGAAGACGACTCTCTCCAGTATTTTGAATTTGTACTGCAGTAACTATTTTAAACACTAGCTGTCAGTATTACATATTGCACCTTTAATATTTAACTGAGAGGTAACAATAAAATACCTTACATACCTCCCGAAATAGCAAAAATCATTCGGCCCAGAGCCTTCATAAGTTCTGGGCCAGATCTGTAAATCGAATCCAGGCCATTGTCCTTTAGCACAACTGGCAATACCAGTTCGGAACCAGTTGTCACATCTGGACCGGCACTGAGCCAGTTCCAGAACGGATGAGGATTATTTTGTAGTCATTTAGCCCAAAGGTGGGCCAGATCTCGATCAGAAATTTTGAGCGTCAAAGACTTAATTTCCTGCATTCTGACACTGCACCAATTTACGGTGGAAATATCTTTATTTAGTTGTTTTTTTTATTTCAGGAGGTGTTTCATGAGATGTTTAAACTGTGCAAAATTGCACTGCATCATGTGAGCACCTTTTTTCTATTCTTAAGTTAATCAATACTGTCTTGAGAAACATAATGACTGATGATGGATTGAGCAATTTGGGGGTGTTAAGTGTAGAGTCGAGAAGGGCTAGTTCTAATAAATCTTGAAGATTTTGTAGATGTGTCTGCCAAAAAACACAGCAACAGGTGAATGAAATTGTATTAAAGAAGTGTAGCCTGATGAAGATTTTGTTAAACATTTACATGGCATGTACTGCTGTTTGTTAAATAAATTATTATTATTATTATTATTATTATTATTATTATTATTATTATTATTATTATTATTATTATTAATATTGTATTATCATACAGATTAACATACAGATACATTAACACATTAAATCAGGATTGTTGTTTCATATGTATAACTCTGACTGTAAAAGTCAATTATATCTCCATGCAAAACTTAATAAACAAATTGGGGGGGAAATAAGATTGTTGTGAAGCTCAAATTGTTACTGTCCAGGGGTCTGTTTCAGAAAGCAGGTTTAGTGAAAACTCTGAGTTTGTTAACCCTGAGATGAGGGAAACTCTGGGTTTTCCGTTTCAGAAAGAGAGGTAACTTAACCTCAGAGTCAGTTACTATGGTTACTGAGTCTATGAACCTAACCTGGTCGGGAGCAGGTTTTCTTCAAGAAACCTCGAGTTTCTTGAAGAACTCGAGGTTTCTTCTCTCTCATTTCCTCATTCATTCATTCAGTCTGTATCAGGTGCATTTTAATGCAGTTTGTTATCTGCATGAATAAAAACTTAATAAATAAAACTTATTGTTAAGCAGATTATAAAACTTTTTTTCTCAAACATGTCATGTCCTTTTGGCGACGATCCCGTTGATGAAAAAGCTGTATTACTTCACAGAGAGTTTACGTCAGGAGATGATATTGAGTCCCGACTAAATGTATTTTCATTTCCACATAACCGACTTGGGAGGTATTTTTTTTCACAGTCCATCAGATATGTAGATACCTTATCCGTCCTCATATCACTAACATCCACCATCTTGGACATGCTTTAACATCCCAGCAGATTCTTTGTGTCGCATTACGCTTTTTGCAAACGGCAGTTTTCTTTATTGGTGATGCAGATCATACTGTAGGCTAATAGTAAAGCCACTGTATGCAGAGCCGTCAGAAAAGTGTGACCCGCTCCGAAACGTTTTTTAAAAGTTTTTTGTATTGTTCCCTGCACACAAACCAGTGAGAGACATTAAAAAGAAATAAATGATTATAAATTATAGTTCTGTTAATGATCATGGTGCTGCAGCCTCAGAATGGGATATAGTAGGCCTAGTAGCTTACTTTTTCGCCCGCAGGACTGCACCCAAATGAAATTATAGGTGTAATACAATTCCAGTTTTCACTAGTAGGCTAATATTATAAGTTAACTGTGATTAAATATGAAATTAATACACTGTTAATGCTTACGCATTGACTCGAGCAGCAATTTTCTCCCACACCAATTCTCTCTCTTTTGCAGCAGCAGCCGCTGTCTTACTTTTTTAACAAAATACATGTTCAAACTCGCTGTTTGTGCGCATGAGTATTTCCGCCGACCCGTTTGTTTGTGTTTGTTACCATGGTGAATCGTAGAATCATGGCTCCATTCATACTGCCTTTTTCTTGTGGTGGTGCACGCGCGTGAACCATCTCCGAGTTGATTGAACCAACTCATATCAGCTGTTCTGGAACCGAAAACTCAGAGTTTCCCATCTCAGGGTAAATCAACTCAGACATCAGGGTTAGACTCAGAGTTTGTTAAACCTTCTACCTGAAACGGACCCCAGGTGTTAGTCTGTGCACATTGGATAATTAATAACATTAAATGTAAAGTAACAAACCAAAGTAGATCAGTGGGCAATTCCTTAATTATTTGATATATTTTTAAACTAGCCTGTATACAGCATAATACAATTTCAGTTACGGCTATTGGTTTTGGTGTGCCACCCCAAGATTTTCAGTGGTCCAATCTGGACAATATCAGCAAATAAAACAGTTCAACAATTGAGCTCTCAAGAGTAGTAAAAAGAAACAATATAGCACTGAAAGACACTGACAACTGACAGTTTCTAACATACCAATAACAGACAATGAAAAAAGGAATCAGAGGTTTAGAGCATACTATTAAAATCTATATAAATTTGACAAAGCAAATAATTTTTACCCAATGCCCAAAATCAGTCAAGCTTAAATGTCTATCTGCTGAACAAAAAGAGGATGTAAGACTTGAAAGAGACTTGAAACTGATGGTGGTGGTCTTTTTTGTTAAAAATGTTTTGTCAATTTCCGGGTGAAATAATTACCAAATAATAGTCTGGACTCAGCCGCAGTACTGCCAGCACAACACACATGCATATATCTATGAGCACGAAACGGCACTACACAAGCGCAAGAAGAACCACAAACGGACCACGAACGGATTGCAAACATGGATGTATTGTAAGACTTTCTTTCAGATTCTCTTAGGGCGTCTATTCTTATAATTACGGTAGGCTCTGAGCGAGTGAGCGATCCCCCCCTTCACTTTTTAGGATAATTGCCTCTGGATGTTCCACCGGATGTCCCTTGCCTTCCACTCTCTGTTGGCGTTCTTAAACTCTGTTCCCTTCGTGAAACAACAACAAACTTTGAGCTAGCAAGCTACACGTTATAAATGGCAAGTTTTTAATAATATTTGGATTGTGCAACAATGCAGGCCTGCTTGTTTTTTTTTCAGGGAATGATTTTAAAGATTTACAAAGAATATGTTTACAGCATTTACTATCTAACTGGGACGTTTTAGGAGCGATTTGGGATGTGCTATGGATAAAATACACACGGCGATACACTGGTGAGAGCAAATTACGTGTATTATGCTAATTTAAATAGCTCACGTTACTGTATTGTGTTAACAGTTAACTTAATTTAATACTGTATGTGGCGTTTCCTTTTGTGGGGTGCAAATATTCAACCAAAACAAGTTCCTTCCCGAGACCATTTTGCAGAGCCACCGTCTCTTGTGTCCGGACCTTACAAGACAATTGTGATTGTTTTAAACAGGATTCCCAGCACCAGACAGCAGCTTATCTTTTCTTCCACAGTGGTCACAGCACTGTGATCTGTCAGTGTGTGGCAAAGACCAGGGTGTGATGAAACCTGACAAGTGCTAAAAAGGATAAACGCTGGCTGGGCTCACTACTGTCATTATGAGTCATGGCATGTAGTGATGATGCTGCTGCGGTGCCACCTCACTCTGCTCCAGCATCAGTGCTCATCCCACTGCTCCGCTTCACTTTTCAAATGAGATAAAGCATAGAGTCTATTTAGTCGTCTTAATCACCCCAGGTCTTTTTTGTTTCCTCCACAGAACAATGATCCACGGCAGACAAAGGATCTACAGTTCTGCTTCACGGGCTGAGAGAACAGATAAAGTCTGCTGTTCTAATGAGAATATGCTTTCAGATCCATACCATACTGTGCTCTTCTATGCCAGCAGAAGCAGATAATCCAGTCTTTTCAGAGCTAATTAATTTGCACTTTGCCTGACCATATCACACACCTACTAGGTTTTTTTTCTCTCTCATTAAAAGGCTTAACACAAGGGAGAGAAAAGGATAAAAACTTTCAAATTACCTCAACTTTTCAAGCCAATAAAGAAAAGCTGAGAACTACTTCAGGACAATACATAAGACAAGCTTGATCAGCTCTTGTAAATAATAGTTATCATACTTATACTAGAGGATGTAACATTAAATACAAGATGTTCCATGTACTTATTTGTACATGCATGTATAAATTAATTCTCACTATTCTTCATTACATCAGTTGATTGTGAAATAACCTTTTTTAAAGTAGTAGGCAGGACATTAGCTTTCCTTCATTGTAGAGTTACTTACATTTAGCCTATTCAGGTATTCAGCTCTAGCCTCGTGAGACCATCCTGATCTCGCGAGCTCCAGTTTTTCACTCGCAGATCAGTCTGGCATCTTGAGACAGAGAAACTTTGGAGCCGTTCGCCCAACCACCGACCAATCAGCGTTGGTTTTGAGGCAGGTTTAGGTGGTGATAGACAGATGGTTTATCCAATCAGCTAACCAGTATTTTCAGACAGCGGTAGCCCTAATTCTGTTAGCCGCTCGCTAATGCTTTTTTCTCTTGGATCCTTCTTTTGGAATATGGACCGGGAACCTGAAATGGTGCCTTTTATTTGTAAATTCTTGTTACACAAACAGCAAATATCCTTTACCGGCATGTTGCTTGCTTGCTGAGCTAACGAGCTATGCTTTGCCTGCAGCAGCAGGGGCTTGTGGTTGTATTTTCATATGCTTCGTTGATGATTGGTTGATTTGGCCCGTCTATCACCTTCCCAAAAGTTCTCCAACGGTAAGTTCCCAGATGGATATGCTGAGCAAATGTGAAGCAATCCATCTGGCGGAGTCAGGTTAATTCAGCTCTCCAGTTTAATAGACTGCTGACACTAACAAAAGTGTTTCAGTGCAACAAGTAGTTTTGTCCCTGTCCTATAAAGCAAATGGGCGAAAATATGTTCAATATGACTTCTCCACAACCTGTCTCCCAAAATGTTGCACTATTCTTTTAAAGACTTTTTTTCTGTAGACATTCTTGCTGTGAAGATGAGATCAAACTGAGGCTGTGCACAGAGAAGACAGTGTTCTCAGGCGTCAGACAGCACAAAGCTAATAGTTTTGACGGTGGATGTCCTCACTGTCATGTAGAGCGTGTTCACCACACCATCATACATATCTTTATACTCTGAATAAACACATTTGAAGAGAAATTCCAACACTGGTGCTACTGTTTTCAGCTTCAGCTGGCTGTAGATCGCTGCAGGTTGCAAAGTGTTCTTCTTCAAATAGCAGTCTGAGGTCAAGCACATTACATTAACTCACAAATTCAATTACTGGTTCTAGTTTGCTTCCTAACGTTTCTGTTCTCTAACCAACTACACTCTTTTTGTTTGATTTAGCAAGCTGCAGTAAAGAGAAGACAAATGTGAGCTATATAATAATAATAATAATAATAATAAGCAGTAAGGTCAAAAAATTAGGTTATGAAGTACCTGTTATTGATTTACACATCAGATAAGGGTTTTATGTTAGAGTGACACAAAGTATTTTAGTCCTAGGTACTAAGGCTCGGTCTTTACCGCAGCGGCCTGGGTTCGATTACGACCCGCAGCCCTTTACTGCATGTCATCCCCCTCTCTTTTCCCCTTTCCTGTCTTCAGCTGTCCTATCCAATAAAGACCAAAAAGCCCCCCCAACCACAAAAGACACCTCACTGGTTATGTGAGTTCTGACAGAGAGATTGTCAAGTCCTGTCCATCGACGACTGATTGTCGAATCGTGGGGGGTGACGAAAAAAGGTGCTGGTACTCTAATTCAGCAGCTGTATTTATTCTGCATTAAGACAGGCCTTAAAAGTGTATAAGTGGTGCCAGGGTGGAGAAGATGTGGTTTGGAGCGTGGTGTCACATGACCTGATGGCAGGCTATTCGGGCGACGAGTGAGCGCCGTGTAGTGTACTGCTGTATTTATTCTTTTAAAGATACTAACCACAATTGTGCTAAGCCGGGACGAGAAACATGTGGATGCTGAAAATGTTGAAAACTAAAAGTTAGCGGCCGGTGGAGATAGTAAGCAGCACATGCTTTGTGGTGGAGATGCTGCTGTAAAGGGCCAAGATGGTGCTGCTGCTGTGACCGTAGTGGAAAAGCAACAGGCTAATGGCGAATTCTAACTGAAAAGTGCAGAAACTCACTAAACATTACAAAATAAAGTTTCCACTTCAGTTACTGTCATATGTCTATTACGTTGACTATGAAAAAACATAATTATATCCGCTGATATTCCATAATTTTTAAAAAGGTTGATCATTATGTAGCCTGGAACTCCAGACCCAAATCCGAAAGATCTGGCAATGAGTAATGAAAATGGCCCAACTCGAGGGGCGGCACCAAGCATGCATTTGAAAATCTCACGACCAATCACAACAATGCATGGGGGGACGTATCCAGAGCGTACCCATACGCTTAGCTACCAGCGGAGCTAACTGGTAGATTAAACTCTTGCCGTATCCGGTCTGCAAAACAGCAAAAACGTCTTTCTTGCAAAGGAACGATTCAAGCGCCGTCTTCTGTTCCTCTTATACGTATATAGATACAAAAGTTATAGAGAAAAAGCCAAGTCTAAGTCGTTCATGTAGCGGCCAAAGCCGTTTCAAACAACTGGTGTTCATCCGTAACCATCTTGCAATGTTTACTCATGAATTCGACGTCGCAGTGCTGTCGTCATTCTGTTTAGCTCACCTCTGGCCCGCCTATATCACATACACCGATGTGATTGGTGCAGCACGGCTACAAGGGGTACCCGTGCTCTGGTCTCCGTCCAGAGCAACGGGATCTGTTGGTCCATTCTTATATACAGTCTATGGGCCTAGCCTATCTATACCGCCCTCTTGGGGTGAAACAGTTTTGTGCAGCTCACAAGAGTAGCCATTTTTGTAGTCTTTGGCTAGACTACACCTCGTCACCCCCCTACTCTTTCACACTCACTCTCTCACACCCACACATACACACACACACACACACACACACACACACACACACACACACACACACACACACACACACACACAGAGAGGGTCTCCCCACATGCTGGTTTGTTTTTGCTTTCTGGAGATCCTCCAGTTAGTAGCGTCAGGACACGAAGCAGACAGCTAAATTAGAAAAACAAGAAACTTAGACTAAATTACAAATATTGAGAGCTGGTGTATACTGTTGAGATATTTCTGTTATTGTAGACATTATTATAGAATATTAGCAGTTAAAGTTATTTATTTGTCCATGTTGCAAAAGAAGCTGCAGTCAATTGAGGAAGTGGTTCAAGGAATATCCCTGATGCACAGAAAGTTAAGCTGAAGTCATGAAATTAGTTTACGCCTTTATGGCTTAAAGGTGCAGATAAGCAGGAACACAGGAAAAGTCACGAAAAGGGGAAGAGGAAGAATGAGACAGGAGTGGTCTGTTTTAACCCTAGCTGGAGTGGAAACAGACATCGGAGGTATTTTTTTCACAGTCCATTAGATAGGCCTATGTAGATACTTTATCTGTCCTCATATCACTAACATCAACCATCGTGGACATGCTTTAACATCCCAGCTGATTCTTTGTGTCGCATTACGTTTTTTGCAAACGGCATTTATCTTTATTGGTGATGCGGATCATAGGCTACTGTAATAGTAGAGCCACTGTAGCCGTCAGAAAAGTGTGACTCGCTCTGAAACGTTTTTTGTAGTGTTCCCTGGACACAAACCAGTGAGAGCAATTAAAAAGAAATAAATGATTATAAATTATATTTCTGTTAATGATCATGGTGCTGCAGCCTCAGAATGGGATATAGTAGTTTACTTTTTCGTCCGCAGGATTGCACCCAAATGAAATTATAGGTGTAATACAATTCCAGTTTTCACCAGTAATATTATAAGTTAACTGTGATTATATGAAATTAATGCATTGTCAATGCTTACGCATTGACTCGAGCAGCAATTTTCTCCCACAACAATTCTCTCTCTGTTGCAGCAGCAGCCGCTGTCTTGCTTTTTTAACGAAATACATGTTCAAACTCGCTGTATGTGCGCATGAGTATTTTCGCCGACCAGTTTGTTTGTGGTTGTTACCATGGTGAATCGTAGTATCATGGCTCCATTGATCCTGCCTTTTTATTGTGGTGGTGCACGCGCGTGAACATACTCTGAGTTGATTGAACCAACTCATCAGCTGTTCTGGAACCGAAAACTCAGAGTTTCCAATCTCAGGGTAAATCAACTCGGAGATCAGGATTAGACTCAGAGTTTGTTAAACCTCCTTCCTGAAACGGACCCCAGGTTTAGTGAAAACTCTGAGTTTGTTAACCCTGAGATGAGGGAAACTCTGGGTTTTCTGTTTCATAAAGGGAGCTTAACTCCAGCCCATTTCCGAAAGAGAGGTAACTTAACCTCAGAGTCAGTTACTATGGTAACCGAGTCTGTGAACCTAACCTGGTCGGGAGCAGGTTTTCTTGAATAAACCTTGAGTTTCTCTCAGTCTCCTCCTTCTGACACAGCGCGCTTTTATTTCCTCATTCATTCATTCATTCAGTCTGTATCAGGCACATTTTAGCGCAGTTTGTTATCGGCATGAATAAAAAAACGTATTGGTTTATGTTAGGCAGAAAAAGCTCCACAGAGAATTTACATCGGGAGATGATATTGAGTCCCGACTAGATGTATTTTCATTACCAGATAACCAATTTGAGAGGTATTTACAGTCGATCTGATATGTAGATATCTTATCTGTCCTCATATCGCTAACATCCACCATCGTGGACATGCTTTTACATCTGAGCAGATTCTTTGTGTCGCATTATGTTTTTTTGTAAACGGCAGTTTTCTTTCTTTCTTATAGGATCATATTAGTAAAGCTCTTAAACGTTTTTTAAACATTTTTGTAGTGTTCCCTGGACACAAACCAGTGAGAGCCATTGAAAAGAATTAAATGATTTTAAATTATATTTCTGTTAATGATCATGGTGCTGCAGGCTCAGAATGGGATTAGCTTACTTTTTTGCACGCAGGATTGCACCTAAATTAAATTATAGGTGTGATACCATTCCAGTTTTCACCAGTATATTATAGGTTACCTGTGATTAAATATGAAGCAGCAATTTTCTCCCACGCCTCTTTTGCAGCAGCCGCTATGTTGCTTTTTTTTTTAACGAAATACATGTTCAAACTCGCTGTTTGTTCGCATGAGTATTTCCGCCGACCAGTTTGTTTGTGGTTGTTACCATGGTGAATCGTAGTATCATGGCTCTATTCATGCAGCCTTTTTATTGTGGTGGTGCACGCGCTTAGCTCTGAGTCAACCTACTCCGAGTTGATTTAACCAACTCAAGTCAGCTGTTCTGGAACCGAAAACTCAGATCAGGGTTAGACTCAGAGTTTGTTAAGCCTCCTTCCTGAAACGGACCCCAGACTGTCAGGGCGTGACACTAGAATATGTTCTAAATGGAGTGGGAATGTTATGGGAACATATAGGCCCAAAATCAGATTTAGTTTGAGGCATTTTTGTTTTGTTGTAATTGTCTATGTAAATTATATGCATGTCCTTTTTTCTTTCTTTCTTTTCTTTCAGAGAAGTGTAGTGAAACTCCCCCCTATGTTCTAACTGATCCTACTGTTGATATACAAAAATGTAAAAAAAGGGAAGAAAACTGATATCGACACAGATGGAAAATCCTTTTGGTCATTCTTTTTTTCCTTTCTCTTTCTTATTCTTTGTACCAGGAACCTGTAAATCATATAACAAAAGAAAAATATGTAAAAAAAATAAATTAAAAAAATCCTACTTTGTTTTGAAACCCGTTGGCCTCAATAAAGATAAAATAATAAAAAAAAATGGGTACGTTTTTTTTTTTCACAAATTCAAGCAAACTGCTATTTACAATTTAAAAAAAAGGTACAATCATAATATACATTCCACTAAGGGGCTTTCACACCTGTCTTATTTAGTTCAGTTGAATTGCACTAGAGTTTGTTTTCCCCCGTGGTGCAGTTCTTTTGGGCAGGTGGGAATGCAGCAATCACACTCGGATGCGCAACAATAGCAGACCAAACAAGAATACTGAGGTCTTGGGGTTTGTAATGACGTATTTTGGTACGCTTGGATTTTTGTGTGAAAGGAAACCGAACCAAGGTAAAATAGTTTACAAACTCATCAACTGATTCAGACCAAAGTAAATGAACTATAGGTGTGAAAACGACCTTAGATATTATTGTAGCTGAACTTGTACTGAATACAAAAAAATAATGGTACTTTGAAAATACTGTGAAAAAAGTATTGCAGACACACACACACACACACACACACACACACACACACACACACACACACACACACAGTGTGATTACAGACTAGTTGATATAGCTCACGTAGCAATCAACCTGACTCAGAACAGGCTTATACTGTAGTATATGCTAATGCATAATCGGGGGGGATTAAAGGCTTGGCATTATATAATCTATGAGCTGAGCCCATGACGGTTCCATGCCCAGTTTACAGTTTACAAGAAACAATCAATCTGAAGGTACTATCCTGTCAGCCCCCCCCCCCCCTCCCCCCCACACACAGTCATACACATAATCCATCTGTTTGTTTCAGGGGAGAGGAAACTGATGATCAAACTCAATACCTGATTCTGTGTAAGCAGTAAAACAGGAAGGGATTAATGATGAAGTGACCTAACAAATATATGATGATGACTCTGTGTTCCTTAACTTAATAATCAGCGACCTTCTCATATGAATACTGTCTGCAGTGCTAATCTCTATCACTAATGCAGCTTGGCATAAATTCAGTCAACAAGATTATTTTGTTACTCTTTCCTCCTCTTCTGCTTAACCTTATCAGCTGAATAGGGGCATTTACACTTTTAGTTAAACCAACAAGACTTAGCCACAATGTCTATCAGCTAATCACATCTTAGCTGTCGATATTTAAATGTTCTCAGGGGATCACAGAACATGCATGTTAATTTTGACAATACTATATCAAATAAATGTATATTTAGTGACTTTTAACAAAACATATAGCCTATATTGAAATAAGCCATGAGGGGCGAATAGGTGAACATGTTACAGGTGCTGCTCTAGTCTAAAAATAAACCAATGTCCGGTGTGCTGTATAACCTTGGATTCAGTGATCCATTCACAGTTCTGTAAATGCTCACTGTAATTTTTGCATTTACCGGTTTATTTAACCAATCAGAGGGTGCCATAAAGTAGGCTATATTATCATTATTATCAGATGTGTTGCAATGTTTCACAGAAATTAAAATGTAAGCACGGTGTACAGGATTACGGCTTTGGCACCTTAATATTCTGAATATGAGCGCCGAAATGGTGATGCGTCGCTTTAAATTTTGCTGCAACAATGACTTGTGGGACGGCATTATTTCCTCTTCTTTCATAAAGGATGGCCCAGTGTATCCTATGCTAAAGGAGGTAACAAAGGAAGCATTGAAGCACCTTTCCTGATCACTTAGACTAATTCAACGGCTCTTATCATGGTAGCTTGTAGAATACGATGTGAGAACTTGCAGAACAAAAAATCTGAACTTGTATGTTAAAATTTGCACTTGTAAAAATTTTATTTGCACTTGTAAAAATAGAATTTGCACTTGTAAAAAATATTCACACACATGTGATCTGAATTTGAAGTCATACAAAGATGCAAACTTATAATGCAACATTTACTCATATACTTTTTTTTTTTACTGTGGTTCATTTTCCATCACAACCACAACTCAGTGATTACAACCTCTCGAATCTGTCACTGCAACTTCACATATGTGCTCTCTCGCATCACAAAGTGGCGAATCTACCTTGACGATAACACTCTTGACGATACATTTGGTGCAAAACTAATTTGTACCTGTGGACTTAGGCTGTGGAGCTCTGAGCTAACAGAACGGGAAAAGCAGGGTTTCTAAGAGAATAGAGAAAGAAAATGAGCGGGAGTCAGAAGATGCGCCGGAGGAAACCGAAGAGGAGGGAAGGAGATGGCAAAAAAGAGGTGATGAGGGTGAACACCAGACGGGGAAAAAAAGAAGGAAATATGATGACAATTATCTGGGTCTGGGCTTCACTTGGATCGGCGATACAGATTGCCCGAAGCCTCAGTGCGTGTTGTGCAGTGAAGTTCTAGCAAACAGCTGTCTGAAGCCGTCTTATCTCCGTCGTCACCTGCACACGAAACATGGCAATTTAAGTTTAAATTTTTTAAAGCAAAGTTGGAGGAGTTGCAGAAAAGCCAAAAAAAAAATGCAGTTTCATTCATGCGTTGGGTCTACGAAAGACGCATTACGGGCTTCATATCTGTTCAGTTACAGAGTAGAGAGAAAGGGGCTGTCGCACACAATTGCCGAAGACGTGTGTTTGCCAGCGGCCAAAGAGATGGTGGAGTGTATGATTGGAGAGAAAGAGGCAAAAAAGTTGGACATGATTCCTGTGTCCAATAACACTGTGTCGCGCCGCATTGATGCTATGTCTGAAGACATCCTGGCTACACTAGTCAGCCGTGTGAAGAAAAGTGAGTTTTACTCTCTGCAAGTAGACGAGTCTACAGATGTTGCAAATCTGGTCAATCTTCTTCTGTATGTCCGTTACCTTTTTGAAGGAATGGTACAAGAAGATTTTTTGTTCTGTCGGCCCCTTGCTACCCGAACAACAGGACAGGAAATCTTCAATTTAATTGACGTTTTTATGAGGACCAATGGGATCGACTGGGAGCGCTGTGTGGGAATTTGCACAGACGGGGCAAAATCAATGACGGGGAAACACACGGGGCTTATAGCCAGTGTTGGGAGTAACGCGTTACAAAAGTAACGCAATTACAGTAATGTATTCATTTTTGCTGTAACGCAGTAATATAACGCATTACTAATTAAATTTCGGTAATATTATACTCGTTACAATCTCAGTAACGCGAGTTACAACGCATTTTAACGCAACATTTAGTGGTGCATTGGTTTTTTTAAGAATTCACCAACACCGCGACACATTTCTTCACAGGAAAAAAAAAAAAGCCGTATTATTTTCCTGTCGCTGTATTCGATGGTTGAGATGACTGCAGAGACAAATACATTTGCGAGATGGATATTATTTTCAGGAATTATTACGCTGCGTTGAAGTGAGCTGTCCTGTTTCTGTTCCCGTGGTCAGAGCCAGAACCAGAGACGGTACGGACAGCATGTATGTCCCAACAGGTGACGGTACGTCAGCGGCTGACAGATATAAACATGTCGGGAATTAATGCTGAGGCTTGCTACACGTAAATGTCATTGCATTTTATTAGCCGTGGAGAGTAACTATGCCTGTAGTGGAATGGCTTCGAATGACGACCAAAAACGCTTGTCTTTTACTGTGACCATTTACTGTTCAATATGTTGCAGTTTTACAAACAAGAAAGTGAACAACTTCAGCCTGACAGACATGTTGCTTCTCAGTAAGCTAGCAAGAGTAGGCTACACAACAGACAACTTCCGTGTAGCTTACTTCAAAATAAAAGCACTTCCTGTGACGCTTCGCAGTAAAACTAAATTACTGTTAAATAAGGTTGTGTAGGCTACCTTTTCACAAATCAGCTGTAAATCAAGTACTGTAAATAATGTTAATAGTGAGTTTTAATCACACTATAATTGAACATTTCCTTTAGAGTGTTTTAACCTAAACATGAATTTCTTATTGAAGTGCTATAAACAAACATTTTACAACAATGCCATACTTTTGAGTATTTTCATTTTCTCCTACTTGCCTATTATATGTTTTACTTATCTATTTTGTATAGCTTTAGTTACTTTGCATATTTATATTAATTATACAAAATATGAATAATCTATGATGTATTAAAGTGGATAAAGACGAGACTTTATTGATCCGGTGGTGAAATTCACAAGCTAGCTGCCAAATCAAACTTCCCCTGTTATTTTGGTGAAAGTAACTTAAAAGTAATGCAAAAGTAGTGTAACGCATTACAATTCAGAGACAGTAATATTGTAATATAACTAATTACTCTCAAATGACAGTAACTAGTAATCTATAATGTATTACATTTTGGAAGTAACTTGCCCAACACTGCTTATAGCTCATATTAGGAGAGTCTGCCCATCCATCAGCTGGTTACACTGCAGTATTCACAGAGAGGCCCTCGCAGCCAAAAACATGCCAGCTGATCTACTTGCAGTACTGAACGACGCAGTCAAACTGGTGAAATTCATTAAAGCTCGTCCGCTAAATTCACGAATATTCACACTGTTATGTAATGAGATGGGCAGCGAACATAAATCACTGCTGCTGCACACAGAGGTGCGTTGGCTGTCCCACGGCAAAGTGCTGACAAGGCTCTTTGAACTCCGGCATGAATTGCAGCAGTTTTTTGAGGAGAATCCGTTTCATTTGGCCTCCAGTATGCATGACGAAGATTTTCTGAAAAGGCTCGCCTATCTAGCGGACATCTTCTCAGCTCTGAATGAACTCAATCTAAGTCTGCAGGGAGTCAGTGTAACTGTGTTCAACACACAAGACAGGATTGAGGCCATGATAAAGAAGCTACGGTTCTGGGCGAGTTGTGTGAGTGGGAACACACACCTGTGTTTCCCTACGCTTCACGAGTTCTTGGGGGAAAATGACGTGGACCTGGGTGAGCATGTAAAAAGTCTCATAATTGAACACCTCAACCAACTCGCCGAGCAGCTACGGAAACACTTCCTACCTATGGACACATCTCGCGCTTGGATTCGCAATCCATTTGAAGTTTCCCTGCCCGTCCCACAGCTGTCATTTCACGAGCAGGAGCAGCCGATCGAGCTGTCATCTGATGGAGCACTGCAGTTACAGTTCAAACGAAAGCCACTTGTGGATTTTTGGACCGAGTCACTGACATCATACACAGTCTTGGCAAAGCAAGCCTTGAGAGTTTTGATGCCCTTCGCCACAACTTATCTCTGCGAGGCTGGTTTCTCTGCTATGGCAGCAGTTAAAACTAAACATCGGCAAAGACTGGATGCTGTTGAGAAGGAATTGAGGCTTAAACTGTCTTCCATTGCGCCAAACTTCGGAGAGCTTTGTGCCAAGATGCAAGCCCACCTGTCGCATTAATATGGGTAAGTATTCGATATTATTGCTACACAGATAGGCCTACTGGGAATACTAACACATCCTCCTCCCCGTCTCCCATTCCCCTCCCTCTCTTTCTCTCTCGCTGCAGGCTGAGCGACTTTTGCGCTGCACTTGAAAAGTTCCAGATGGATCCTCTTTTATCCTCTTTTAATTTATTTTATGTTTGAGCCTATGCTCTTTGTTACTTAACTATGTTGTGGATCGTGTGTAGGCTAATTTTATTGTCGCACTTGAAAAGTTTCAGATTGATCCTCGTTTTTATTTATTTTATCTATTTTGGAGCCTATTCTCTTTAATGTTGTGGATCGTTTGTAACTTCATTGCAATTTAATTCAATGTACTGTCGTTCTAATTTCCATAACCGTTGTGTTATGATGATGATGATGCTAGCTCCACGGTCATTTAATAGGCCTAGCCTATTGCTGCAATGTTTCTTTTACGCGGCTGAAAATAACCATGCTTTCTGTTACTGAGCCTGTGTCTGTCACTCATCCTCTTAAAAGTGGAAGCTTGTGCGTAGCTTTGTTGCATTATATTGAAACTTTGTTGATGTTGTTATTGTCATGCGTGTTCTGGTTATTTGCGCATGATTAAACATGAGTCTTTATATGGCGATAAAACAAAGCTTTGTTGGGTTTTTTTTGTGGGGATTGGGGGTGCGCCAACCCGGTTGGGACATAGAATGGGGTGTGCAGGAAAAAAAGTTTGGGAACCGCTGCTCTACTATGTAGAGTTCCTGTACTATGTAGAAGTACTTTGAGTAGTTGTTTAATTTGTTAAGACTAGAAAAGCGCTATATCAATACAGTCCATTTACATTTGATCTCTGAGTAATGTGGTCTCAGTTAAACTCCAACAATGCATTTGGACTGAGCAGGAATCTTTATAGACCCTTTGCAAACACGTGACCACGACCACGTGACGACACCATGATGGACGGCAGAATCACCGAAAGTAGGGATGAGCGAGTACAGCCTTATCTGTATCTGTATCTGTTAACCATATGAATTATCTGTATCTGTACTCGGACTGGGCGGGGCCTAACCCGGAAGTGGACGGGATTTAACCCGGAAGTGGGTCGGGTTGTCTTGAAATGGGCGGGGCTTTATTTTATTTTTTTTATGAACTACAGCAAGAAAGTGTCAGACACTCAGTGCGTGAAGTAAAAAAAACTGGTTAGAGCAGCTGACGGTTTAAAAAAGGAAAAAAAATCTCCGACAGACAGAGACGCAACGCGAGTCGCATTCTACCAAGCACCACGTCTGAACAAACCCCACGTTTACCAGAACTCTACTGGTTAATAAGTATGTACTACAAACCGAAGTAAAAAACAAACCTGAAACCCTAAACGTTAACGGAAAAGACCCGCGAACCTGAGTGACTGAGGGAGAGAGAGAGAGAGCTGTTCTCTTCTCAGTGTTCTGTGTGTGAGTGAGCAGAGCGGGACACAGCAACACAATAAATCTGTATGTGTGTAGGGGAGGTGCGCTGTGACTAGCCTATCACAGAACGCAGACACAGTCAGCTACCCAATGAGGATTTTTATTCAATCTGAGCACAGATATTGACTCGTATTACTCGTATAATACTCGTACTCTGCAAAAGTGCTTTATCCGTACCGGATACTCATTTCAGCCGAGTATCTGGCTCAACTCTAACCGGAAGGACAAGCTAAACAGTGTAGTAGACGAGCGGAAAGTTTCATTAGTTTCAATCAGTTTAAAATAAATAACACTAAATAAACTGTAGTAATGGTAATACTATCTTCTTCTTTATGGCTTCTTCTATTGAACAACAAGTTGTCGTGCCGTTATCGGTCGAGGTAGGGCATCTGGTAGGTGCTCACAAAGAGCAGTATTTGGAGAAGTTGGAGATTGCAGGATTGGATACCTACCCTTACCTTCTTCCTCCCTCCGTTTTCACAGACCTCATTAAATTACCGAGTCTGCCCGACTTCAGTCCACACGATCTGTTGCACTATGTGGTAAACGGGTTATACCCATAAACTGGTGCTGATCTCAAAGCTTTTAAACACATCGAGAATTATGGCGTTTCATAACACCAAGCCAGTTAGCTGGCCTCTGAGCTAAGCCAACTACTGTATAACACAGCTTTGACTCACACGACAGATCACAATCAAACTGTAAATGTGAATAAATTGTACTAACATTTGAATTTCCCTTCGTATTAAAGACAACCTCTGAGCGGGCTATCTTTATCTTGAAAGCTAACGTTAGCTAGCAATCACCTGTTGAGCTCCATGCAAAGTCTGCAGCCAGCAGCAAAGACAAACTCCCAAAAGAGCCACATAAAGTGAAACTGAAGGGAAGTTGTGCACCATACAAATACGAAAACAAACCGAGTCAGTGTGGTCTGTTGTTGTTATCACTTTAAGATAATTAAACTTAACTAACCTAACTATATAGAAGCGGTTAACCGGGCTAACCCGCTAGCATTACGTGGCTAATAGTTAGCTAGCTTTACATTAAGATTGCTTTAATATGGGCCAGCTTGTGATACATTAAATATCGAAGGAACCTTAGAAGTGTGTTCCCCTTGTTAACACAATGACTCAAACCAGACATAACACAAAGCCTACAGAGGCCCACCGCACAACAAAAAATAACTATTTTATTATATCAGCGAACACAAACACGTACGCATTTGACTTGCCGTCCATCTACAGCATAGCTCTTTCGCTGGCCGCCATGGCGTTCATAATTTGCGCGAGTAGAGCGTGACGTCACAGGCAAAGGATCTATTGACATCAAAAATTGGTTTGCTTTACTAGCTAACTAGCATAATTTATTGTCATTCATTTCATGTACTCTGCATTTCTGAGCAGATGCAGATAAAGTTTAAGCCATAACATTAAGAGTCTATGCTAGCACTTCTGTGAGGCTGTATTTTGGCACAGCAGTGAACATCAAATATGTAAATTGGGGTGGGGTTGAACTCTGGACCTTTTACAGTAATTAAGAGACACTAGTGCAGTGCCTGTTCAAAACGTGCCTGTTTAGAACGGGCTGATTGCTTGGTGTTATGATATCAGTTTAGTGTCTTTTGAGTAGTGAGCTAATAGGGAAAATACTGGCACGTGACATGAGGGGGGCGTGTTTGTGTGATGCTGATATAACCCAGATTTGCAGGTTTGTCCGGAATGATTTGAGGAGATTGCTTCAGCTGGAAGCAGTGGCAAACAGCCTCAAGCGGACGGCTGCACACCAGTCATTTCTACTCAGAGAACAACACTGTAGACAATGACGCTGAAAGACATTCTTGTTTTCCTACAACACAAACTTTTGTAAATTTACCTTTTAAAACCTGAATTACTGTTTCAGTAGTAGGCATAAGTATTTTACAAATTTTATAACGATTACAATCATTCAACTTCATGTTACTTGCAACTGCATGGAGGCTCTGTGTTTTGCCCATAGATAGTATACAACATTGACAGCCTATATGTGACATCACCCATTGGTTTCTGAAGAGCCCAAATTAAGCTCAAAGTGGGCGGCATCCGCCGTCGCCATGTTGGCAGTGATGACGTCAGGAGGCGGAGCGTGGGTGAAGCGGAGGCGGACCAGGCGGGCTGAATAATGACTGGTTGCTGAAACTACGCCCACCTAGCTCGAAGCTCCCAAGCTAGCAACAGAGCCTGGCTTGGATAAGCTACAGTATAGTGTGTCTCAAACCGTGCACTTCTGTTAGTGCACTATGTGCGTACATTTCGACAGGGGAGTGTTCGCGCACAGCCGTTGTGCACTTCGATCACAACATTTCACCCCTTCTTGTTCTTCTTCTGTAAAATTGAGAATTTCACCAGAGCATTCCAGCCACCTATTGTTTTCTGCGAAAAATACATTCCTGCTTCGTTTTTGATATTTTAATAAAAATAAATGTGATTTTATTGATTGTTGCTTGCATTTGCTCCATGTCACGCGAGGATGAGATGATTGCAACGACGCCGTCATGTCATCCGCCTCCTATTAGCTGAAAACGTAACAGTATCTTAATATTCTTTTTTGTTATTGCTCTCTATTCAATGTTTTCAATTAATTAATTAATTCTATTTATTCTTTGTTGACCACTCTTTTATGTATATTTTATGTTTCTGCTTTATAAAAATGAGCAACGTTAATGTATTACTGTTCATTTGAGTAGTAATTGTAATGCTCAACTGTTTTGTTGTTGTGAAGCATTACCCTTACAACCTACCTAATAGACAAACCATCATTAAAACTTGTAATTTTATGTTTCTAGCTAGACTGAGCATTTTATAAAGGCTCACATCATATGTACATGTGTTAGAATACATTTACGCACCACTGTGTGATAGTAAATTCCTGTAACGTTACTCCGGCAAGGTGGATGTCATATTTATTATATAAGCTATTATTTTAAGTCATAATTTTCAGTGTTCTAAATGGTCTTCATACAGTGACAATACAAGAGTGAAAGCAGAGGCAACAGAATTGACATTTAAATAGATCCTATTCTTCTCTTCTTTTATGCACTAACGTTATATGCTTGCTACAGTTATGCAAAGTGCAATGCAAAAGATAACCCAACATAAAATACATTTAATAGAATTTTATTTAAACGACGGTTCTGCGCTTATAGTTCTACAGGCTCCAAACCCCAGGCCGTAACGTTACTGCCAGCTGAACGATACAGTCCCAGTGCTGGCACTGTACTTTATTTTGATCGGGAAAGTGACATGAGTGTGGACTTCAGACTCTAGGGGATCCTTCTACGGTCTGATGGCTATCGTCATCCCTAAATGAAGGGCCTCTAGTCCTTGTTTGTCCTTTAAGAGATGGATTAAATATATCAGATTAAGGCAGAAACAGCTGATACAACATTATTGTCAGGGTTTTGGTATTTTTGTTCTGTCTTATTGTGGTAGTCTTGTTTTTCTGTTATGTTCTGTTTCCTGTTTTATTTTGTAGTCTGTTTTGTCTCCCTTGTCTTGTCTAGTTTACTTCCTGTCTTTTTTTGTTTCCCGCCTTTTTTGATTATTCTGCCCCACCCTGATTTGTTTCACCTGTTGTGTCACCTGTCCAGTGTTAGTCCTCGTTACCTGGTGTATTTAGTTCCTGTTCTGTCTTTGGCTTTTGTCGGATTATTGTTTGCTGTTGCATGCTGTTCTGTTGTGTCAAGTACTATCGTTTTGTGTTTCTCTGGTCTGGTATGTTATGTTCGGTGTTCCTGTTTGTTCAGTGTTTCCTTTTTTTTTGGTATCCACAGTATTGCTGGAGATATTTTTCCTGTTTGTTCAGGACACATTTTGTTGTACCTGTGTACCCATTGCCTAATTAAATCTTTGAACTCAAGCACTGCTCTGTCTTGACTGCATTTGGGTCCAAGCCTCACCACACACTTGACAGATCGTGACAATTACAACATTACATTACTGTTAACGTTACTGGCTGACAATCATCAGCTGAACGCTACGTTGCAGAGCTAACGTTATGCTAACAGTATGGCCACAACACATGTAACGTTAAGTTATAACTTATTTGCCAGTGGTTAAACTGTGTCGCTATTAGCTAAGGTGATCTTGCTAGCACGTTACAGTACGGTACCAATATACGTTTTAATTCGTACCAAAATCATTACCGTGACGGGTTCCAAATGGTCGGTTAGTACAGAAGACAAACATTTCTCTCATTTAAGGTGGTTTATTATAGATGGAATAATAAAAGCAACTTGTATACAAGTATACAAGGAATAAAACGAAAAGATTACATGACCGATGATCGATGTGGACCACCCTACTTCACCCTGGGGCTCCGTAGAATGGCCCTGATTCCCTAAATCAGATCAGTTAATATACTAGTCTACTCAGCCATAGTCTTCTCCCATTGGTTGGCTGGGGCCAGGTACTTTGGGCCTCCTGGTAGCGCTCAGGCGTGTCCACACCTCTTTGCGCTCTCCTGGTCCAATGGTTCTTCAGTTGCTCCTATAGGGAGGAGCATAAGTCATGCAACTCTTACATGACTTCTCACATGACCACACTCATAATAGCTGTTTCACATCCTATGTCTCTTATCCTGTCACTAGGTATTTTGTACTTTTACACTGTCCCAAACTGATGTAACCTGTCAATACCAGCTCATCATGTGTTAACAATAAGGGTAATGATCTAATCAAGCTTACACACATATTGTAAAGAGCACCATTGTTTATCTACTCAAGCATACTCACATATTGCACAGAGCACCATTGATTATCTACTCAAGCATAATCACACACATTTGAAATGAGCACAGTTACACTTTTCCTTACCTACACCCACATTTCCTAAAAACATGTAACTTCTTAGTAACATCATTATCATATTAAGGCACTTTAGGATGTTCACTTTTTTATTTCCTCACAACCGACTGCAAAATTAATCAAATAAACATACAGGTGGCCTATATGTTATACAAGTATAGCAAAAAGACTCATGTTCAACTTACATTTGTATTGCTCTGTTGCGGGACTCGCCACCTCGTCCTCAGCCGCCATTATCCAAGCTGCTGCAGCGGCTAACGCAGGTCCCCCTCAATCCAGTCAGATAATGTTACCACCACAAATAAAATCTAAATCTGTAGCAAACACTGTAGCCTACTTAATAACGTTACATTTTTAAAGAACAATTTGAATCAAATCAATGTGCACCAACGTTTCCGCAAATATAATATAACATTTATAATGATAACCTTTAGATTGTAATTCCCCACGCCGCTAGTGAAAACAGTGCTCATATTAATGATTTTAACAATGGTAGAAGTCCACAGGACTTGTGCAAGATTATTATCTTAAATACGACTGTTGAGAGAAATTTGTTACAAGATGTTCATTTCGGTCCTTGTTGAGGTCATAGCCACCTGTGACACCTTCACCACACAGCATTAAAGGTACAATATGTAACATTTCTGCATTAAAATGTCTAAAAACGACCATACCTATGTTATATATTTTTTTGAGTTGTGTAGTTACACTATCCCAAATGTTTCCACCAAATATCAAACCCAGAGAAATCTGTTATTTTATTTTCAGACACGGGACGTTTCCTTTAGTCGCCTGTCTTTGGCGTCATATAACCTTTATTCACCCTCTAGTTACTCGTAACTTCTGTCAAAACACGGCACCCAGATGATACGTTTGAGCGTAATTGTAAATTATACAATGTCACAGAAAAAAATACTCCTAACCGTAATACTGCTTTTTCTGCCACAAGGCATCATTTTGTGATTAATTACATGCCACTTTGCAACACAGTAATACAGCAGAGATCTTATTTATTGATACATATCAATATCGATCCAGCTTAATGTTACTACAGTGTGTTGGCTGACAAGTAGGTTAATGCTAATGCATATAGTTGGATAACTATAGGGTTACAACATTGTTCATCACGCTCATAAAGTTATTAGTACCCACGAATGAGTTCACCAGTAATGGGTCATTCTACAAATTCGGTGCCATTTGTGATTGAGGAGGATGAAACAATGAACATTAAAATGTTAAGCTTTTTTTAATTTGATGTGACAAAGCAATGTGTGTACTTGATAGAAAATACCTTTTCACATCTTAACACAGAGTATTAAGTTATTATTCTGCATTATTTTCTCAAACAAGTCCCAATTTAATTCAACCCCAACTTGTTTGAGTCATTGGGGTTGCTGCGTAATTCCTGACAAAATTTAAATAGACCTATTTACCCTGATTTAATACACACAATAAAAAAACTATTGATGTTATATTTTGTGTATTTAATACAAAAATGTAAAAAAAATAATCTCATAACAGGGTTGAATGCACCGCAACAGGGTTGAAAATCATGTAACAGGGTTGAGTGAAAAACATTACGTGTCATATGTTTTATCTTTTTTTTGTGAGATCACTCACATGTTGCCATTTTTTAAACATTTAACATTTTTAAAACTACTGTCAACATAGCTTTTAAAATCTAAACAATCCAGATGAAATCTAGACAGATTAAAACACATTAATGAACTAACAACAGTAACAACATTTCATTGATTTCATAAAAATATCCATCTGATAATGGCAGGAATGTCTGTTTGAACATTGAGCAAACATCTTAACATTGATAACCTATAGGTCACATATTGCCATTTTTTAAACATTTTAAAACTACTGTCAACATAGCTTTTAAAATCTAAACAATCCAGATGAAATCTAGACATATTAAAACACATTAATAAACTAACAACAGTTACAACATTTCATTGATTTCATAAAAATATCCATAGTAATGGCAGGAATGTCTGTTTGAACATTGAGCAAACATCTTTACATTGATAACCTATAGGTAAGCCTACAGTTTGTTCACCATTTTCACTGAGAGCCCACACTTCCTTCTGTATTTCCATGTGCCTAGAAGTCACCGGAATTAGGGGGATCAATGTGTTCCAAGATGTCCTCAAATGGATACCAAAGGATATCATCAAGAAGTGGCCAGAAGTACCTATTTGGTCCAGCACGGCACATGCATTTGACCTGCACATGGGATTCATCTGTGGCTAGAATTATTCCTGGGTAGAAATCATCATCATATTTGGCCACGCACCATTTCCCGCATATGTTTGGATTTGCCCAATAAACCTCCCTCTGTGACACGATTGATGCAACTTTAGGGGTAAATGTGAAATGTTGTGTATTGAAACACTGGCATTCCAGTTGCTTGTTTTGGACTGTGCACATACAGCTCACATTACGGTAGGCAATTTGCCTTGCAGCCACACAAACAACTTGATGGATCCGCATTGTGGATGGAACTACTGGCAAATTGGCTGGCATACCTTGGAGGGCTTTCTCGATGGCCTCGTCTTCACTGAAGTAAAGCTTGATGGCAGTATTGTTCTCCTCTAACACCCTGTACAGTGTTTGAGCATTTGGGATGTCACATCCTTGACTTATCAGCCTGTCTGCGGTTCTTTTTAGGGTTGCACCAACACCATCTGGTGCTCCCTTCCCATGCCCTGCTTCGAATAAATTCCAAGACCCTGCCCTGAAGCCCCTCTTGGCCAGTTCTGTGCTGAACAGAAAGAAATTGCCTTTTTGCCTGTACTGGGTACAAGGGCCATCACTGAAGAAGTGTACTGTTGATATGTTGGGGTGGGTTTGTCACCCCAACATATCATCTAGCACATCAGGTCATCAAGCACAGGATTGAGGTGTGCCCAGATAGCAGGAGGAGCCTTATGCCTTGATGGAGATATGGTGGTGAAGCAAGTTGGTTGCTGATTCTGTCCAATGTAGATGACACCTGTGTGTAGGACGGCCTGTTCATGAGATGAACCAAAGTGAACAGACTGTATCTCTGTCGCATATCTGCAGGTGAAATTTTCTGAAAAATCAATATAGATAAGGACTCATCTGCAGACATGTTTTTCTTGAGCTCACGACAGTAAGCATACTGCTGTTTGATGTTGAAGAGATGTCTCCGAAACCTGAAGAGGAGTGTATTAAACTACTGTACTAGTTGTTTCTGCGTCTTGTTTACCTCATCCTTCACAGTGACTTTTACTGTTTGACCTTCCTCATTTTTTCTTTGCTTTTCTTTGACCATCCACTGGAGAAGAACAACGTTTTCATTAGCAGCATACAAGCTTGACATTGGAACCGTTTGGTTCTTGCATTGTTCACATTCACCATACATGCACTGCTTATTCAAGGAACTACAACACACGCTTTCAACTAAATCTTCAAGCACTGACGATTCAATGAGCTTAATTTGTTTGAGCTTCTCTGCGACAAAGGTCAGGTTTTCGTGAAGCTTACACATACAAGTGTCATGATCAGCAAGGGAAGGGTAAACCACCCAGAAAGAACATGGAGTATGAAATCTCTTCTGTGTTCTCTGCAAGAAATTTCCTATGCAGATTTTTCAACGTGTCAAGGAGGAACCTCTTCTGCATCTTCTGTTTGTTCTTTGTTTTAGTTTGCTTTTTACCAGTGGTCATTCTACTGATATCATCACATGTGAAGAAATCCCTCACCCTCTTCTTGATGTCCACAAAGTTTGAGATTTTCTTCCTTTGAAATGTAAATACACTGCCTGTGAGCTTCCAGTGTTTCTTTGAAAAACCCAAAGCAGACTCTGAAAATGATTGCAGTCTATACTTCTTAATAATGTTACCCACCACTACTCTGGATATCATTTGCCTCTCTCTTTCAGTTTTTACCTTTTTATAATGTTGCTTTATTTGAACAACGAGTGCTGTGTGATGCAGTGCAGATCTTCTGACATCACTTGGTACAGCTGTGGATTTTGATGAAGCCTTCTTTTCTAAACGCTGGAGCCTTTTTTTGTACTTTTCTTTGGCCCTCTTCTCTTCATCAAGAGATTTCTGTAAATCAGCTACCTGCTTTCTCAATTTGTCTCTTGTCTTTCTTGACTTTTTCTTCCCCTTCACAGATTGTCTAAAACAAACATATAGACACAACAAGGTAAGTCCATAAGCAGTAGAAATAAATAAATGTTAAGGATACTATTACAATGTGAATATGTCTAAGTAGTTGTTGAAGAAATGGTGTACAAAGTTACCAGAAATCATATTTGTATGCACTCCTTTGCACTCCTATTCTCTCGAACGAACACACACACACACACACACACACACACACACACACACACACACACACACACACACACACACACAGACACACACACACACACACACACACACACACACACACACACACACACACACACACACACACACACACCTTTTCCTAACCTTGTGGGCTCATGTGACATCACCATGTCTATCAGGACTTTGTGGAGGGGTGGCAATAGTGTTAACAGCCATTTCCCTTTGCTTTTGCTGCTCCTTCGCTTTTCTCCATCCCTTTCTCCTCATCTTTTGACCTCTCTTGTCTAGATCTCCAATTCCTTTCTTCTTCCCTGCTAAAACATCTTTTTCCCCATCTCTTGCGTTCACTCCTGAGGTACCTTTCCCTTCGTTCTGGATCAGCATTTCTTCTTGCCCTGTACTCTCTTTGCCTTTCTGCTGCTGTTTTTGCCATTGTTGAATCTGAAATTGTAGGTCAAGGTCAAGTCAATGACCTGCTTACTCTCCAAGACTAATTACTGTATCCTTTTAATCACTATGTAGTAAAATTAACATGAACTTGCACATAATACTCAATATATAATATACTAAATATGTCAGTACAAACCAGTCGGCTAGTGAACATGAACCCCCCCCCACACACCAGTTGCCAAGGCAGTATACTGTATGTATTTTTAGACCAATCTTCATTTACATCCTCTAGTCTTTTTATGCATTACCAAATTATGCTTTAAAGCAACAACAAGAAACTTTATTTTCTCTTACATTTCCAGGAGAATTGCCTGACATCCGGCGCGTGGATGTCCCTCACCTTCTTCTCTCTGTGTGTTGCCTTTCTGCTGCTGTTTTTTCCATTATTGAATCTGAAATTGTAGGTCAAGGTCAAGTCAATTACCTGCTTACTCTCCAAGACTAATTACTGTATCCTTTTAATCACTATGTAGTAAAATGAACATGAACTTGCAGATAATACTCCTAAATATGTCAATGGGCACACTTTTTTTAACTTAAATCATTCAAAAACTCCTAATACTGTAAAACCGTAAACAAACATTCACATCAACAAGAAAATATGATTGGTATTAAGCAATATACATTAAATATTGTTAAGATTTAACAGCTATTCAACCCTGTAACAGCCATTCAACCCCGTAACATTGAAAAATGTGATGGGGTTGAATGTGATAGGGTTGAAGATTTTGTGCTGATCTGTTGCTAATTTTGTATGCTAGCAGCTACCAGTGTGCCACATGGCCTTATTCAATTTAAACATTGTTATACTTCATAGCTATAAAAGCAATTTTTGGTAAAATCTTCTTAACTATGAATTTCCCCCCCAACAGAGTTGAATACCTGAGATCGACAAAGCCCGTATGTGCTTAAAAAACATGAACTATTTATAAAAAGTGAGAGAGCAGCTTACCACTTGTTACACCAGGCTTCTCTGAAGACTTTTATGATGTCACTTCCTCATAAATTATGTCCCTTTGGACATAATTTATCCTTTGATCAAACCATTATTTCATTGTGAAATGTGGGGGAATTGTTGCGTTACGGGGTTGAAAGAAATACAAGGACAGGGGTAAAAGCCTAAATTTCTCTGAAAATAAAATGTCTTTAGCTGAGAAAATGCATTATGCATGAAAAGGGGGCATATACAATTAATTTAACAAAAAAAAGCATTATTATTTAACATTGTGTAATCAAAATGAGTTACGCTATTTGCATGATGGTCAATGGGGACAGGGAAATTCTTAATACTCTTAAGAAAAGCAAATGTATAAGTATTGAAATTCATCTCTGTTTAAAATCATAATCTCTACTCCATGTTAAAAACATGGAAAACTTTGAAATATTGTAATTTAAGTGTAGTTTGATAAATGTTCTGAAAAGTTCCATACAGTACTATAAGTACTATTCAGCACTTAACTCTGGTGCCAGGTGCTTACGACGCTAACGGCAGTTTCATGAAGCGTTGGGAAACAGTCCATATCAGACCCAGATCCGAGTCACAAAAGCGGCCATCCATAATGTTAGCTACGTCTCCGTTAGCGCTACCGGTGTTCATGACACAAATTTTTCCTTCCTTCGTGTTTAGCTGTCTTTACAGTTAGCTAAATTAACCAGACAAAAGGTGGGTCAAGCACCAAAACGAATATCCATCCATCCATCTTCTTCCGCTTATCCGGTAACGGGTCGCGGGGGTAGCAGCTCCAGCAGGGGACCCCAAACTTCCCTTTCCCGAGCCACATTAACCAGCTCCGACTGGTGGATCCCAAGGCATTCCCAGGCCAGGTTTGAGATATAATCCCTCCACCTAGTCCTGGGTCTTCCCCGAGGTCTCCTCCCAGCTGGACGTGCCTGGAACACCTCCCTAGGGAGGCGCCCAGGGGGCATCCTTACCAGATGCCCGAACCACCTCAACTGGCTCCTTTCGACGCGAAGGAGCAGCGGCTCTACTCCGAGCTCCTCACGGATGACTGAGCTTCTCACCCTATTTCTAAGGGAGACGCCAGCCACCCTCCTGAGGAAACCCATTTCGGCCGCTTGTACCCTGGATCTCGTTCTTTCGGTCATGACCCAGCCTTCATGACCATAGATGAGGGTAGGAACGAAAACTGGTAGATTGAGAGCTTTGCCTTCTGGCTCAGCTCTCTTTTCGTCACAACGGTGCGATAAATTGAGTGTAATACCGCACCCGCTGCGCCGATTCTCCGACCAATCTCCCGCTCCATTGTCCCCTCACTCGCGAACAATACCCCAAGGTACTTGAACTCCTTCACTTGGGGTAAAGACTCATTCCCTACCTGGAGAAAGCACTCCATCGGTTTCCTGCTGAGAACCATGGCCTCAGATTTAGAGGTGCTGATTCTCATCCCAGCCGCTTCACACTCGGCTGCGAACCGATCCAGTGAGTGCTGAAGGTCACAGGCCGACGATGCCATCAGGACCACATCATCCGCAAAAAGCAGCAATGAGATCCCCAGCTCACCAAACTGCAACCCCTCTCCACCCTGACTACACCTCGATATCCTGTCCATAAATACTACAAACAGGATTGGTGACAAAGCACAGCACTGGCGGAGGCCAACTCTCACCTGAAACGAGTCCGACTTACTGCCGAGAACCCGGACGCAGCTCTCGCTTTGGTCGTACAGAGATTGGATGGTCCTGAGAAGGGACCCCCTCACCCCATACTCCCGCAGCACCTCCCACAGTATCTCCCGGGGGACCCGGTCATACGCCTTCTCCAGATCCACAAAGCACATGTAGACCGGTTGGGCATACTCCCAGGCTCCCTCCAGGATCCTTGCGAGAGTAAAGATCTGGTCCGTTGTTCCACGACCAGGATGGAATCCGCATTGTTCCTCTTCAACCTGAGGTTCGACTATCGACCGAACCCTCCTTTCCAGCACCTTGGAGTAGACTTTAGCGGGGAGGCTGAGAAGTGTGATACCCCTGTAATTGGCACACACCCTCTGGTCCCCCTTTTTGAAAAGGGGAACCACCACCCCGGTCTGCCACTCCTTAGGCACCGTCCCCGACTTCCACGCAATGTTGAAGAGGCGTGTCAACCAAGACAACCCCTCCACACCCAGAGCTTTAAGCATTTCTGGACGGATCTCATCAATCCCTGGGGCTTTGCCACTGTGGAGTTGTTTAACTACCTCAGCAACTTCCACCAGGGAAATTGACGACAATCCCCCATCATCCTCCACCTCTACCATAGAGGGCGTATTAGTCGGATTTAGGAGTTCCTCAAAGTGCTCCTTCCACCGCCCTATTACCTCCTCAGTTGAGGTCAACAGCGTCCCATCCTTACTGTACACAGCTTGGATGGTTCCCCGCTTCCCCCTCCTGAGGTGGCGAACGGTTTTCCAGAAGCACCTTGGTGCCGACCGAAAGTCCTTCTCCATGTCTTCTCCGAACTTCTCCCACACCCGCTGCTTTGCCTCTTTCACGGCAGAGGCTGCAGCCCTTCGGGCCCTTCGGTACCTTGCAACTGCCTCCGGAGTCCTCTGGGATAACATATCCTGGAAAGACTCCTTCAGTCGGACGGCTTCCCTGACCACCGGTGTCCACCACAGTGTTCGTGGGTTACCGCCCCTTGAGGCACCTAAGACCCTAAGACCACAGCTCCCCGCCACAGCTTCAGCAATGGAAACTTTGAACATTGTCCACTCGGGTTCAATGCCCCCAGCCTCCACAGGGATGCACGAAAAGCTCCGCCGGAGGTGTGAGTTGAAAGTCTGTCGGACAGGGGCCTCCTCCAGAAGTTCCCAATTTACCCGCACTACCCGTTTCGGCTTACCAGGTCTGTCCAGAGTCTTCCCACACCCTCTGACCCAACTCACCACCAGATGGTGATCAGTTGACAGCTCTGCCCCTCTCTTCACCCGAGTGTCCAAAACATACGGCCTCAGATCAGATGAAACGATTATAAAATCGATCATTGACCTTTGGCCTAGGGTGCTCTGGTACCAAGTACACTTATGAGCATCCCTATGTTCGAACATGGTGTTCGTTATAGACAATCCATGACTAGCACAGAAGTCCAACAACAAACAACCACTCTGGTTTAGATCAGGGAGGCCGTTCCTCCCAATCACGCCTCTCCATGTGTCTCCATCATTTCCCACGTGCGCGTTGAAGTCCCCCAGCAGAACTATGGAGTCCCCCACTGGAGCCCCATACAGGACTCCATTCAAGGTCTCCAAGAAGGCCGAATACTCCGAGCTCTTGTTTGGTGCATACGCACAAACAACAGTCAGAGTTTTCCCCCCCACAACCCGCAGGCGTAGGGAGGCGACCCTCTCGTCCACCGGGGTAGACTCCAACGTAGCGGCGCTCAGCCGGGGGCTTGTGAGTATCCCCACACCCGCCCGGCGCCTCACACCCTTGGCAACTCCGGAGAAGAAAAGAGTCCAACCCCTATCCAGGAGTATGGTTCCAGAACCGAGACTGTGCGTAGAGGTAAGCCCCACCAGATCCAACTCGTAGCGCTCCACCTCCCGCACAAGTTCCGGCTCCTTCCCCCACAGAGAGGTGACGTTCCACGTCCCCAGAGCCAGCGTCTGCCGCCCGGGTCTGGTCCGTCGAGGCCCCTGACCTTCACTGCCACCCATGTGGCAGCGCACCCGACCCCAGCGGTTCCTCCCACAGGTGGTGGGCCCATGGGTTGGAGACCAACACGGGACCAAAACGAATAGTTAAGATTAAAGAAAAGTGAAGGGGGCGATCGTTCCGGGCAGCTTGGAGATGTTCTGCTGCTGCACAACGACCATCAACCATCCTCGCTGTCCCGGCTGGAGACTCCTCCGGCAATCCCCACCCACAACCATCTCTCAGCCTCGTTGAGTAGCTAGCTAGCATTACAACAAACCCCGTCCGCCCGGTGTTGAAACCATCCAAAAGGTGACATTGACATGTGAAATATATTGTGATAGTCACTGTGGTTTTAGCTGCTGGCTAATGTTAGCTTGCTGGCTCACTAGCTAACTGGTCAGCTACCAATACAGATCGAATCAAGAAAAACGTAATTATGTTGGGGAAAATTCAGCTATTTTATTAGAATGACATGAACTTAACGTAACGTGAATAAACTTCAATGGGTAAACTTGTCCGTGGACAGATGCATTCTAACCAGCGAAGGTGTTTAACAATTAAAAATACAACTCCCATAATTCCAAGCAACTTCCCAACGTTATCAAAAGTCCGTGTTTACAATCCATTGTTTTGGTTGAGAGACCCCTAGCGGCAGAAAGTTACATATTGTACATTTAACTAGTACCACTCTTGGCTACTTAACTTTAAACAGCTGTGTTCAAAAGGACAACAAAAAAGTATTAACTAGAGGGAGGGTCATGTGACCAGCAACCGCGATGGACGCAGAAAACTAGAGCTACCCACCTCCGCATTTAATTGAAAAACCAGGTCTATTCCTTTTTCTTCGATGCTAAATTGTTTTATCTGTTATCACAGTGACTCAGTGAAACGCCTGCAAGCGCGAAAAAGCAGGTCTCGTTGTCGTCTAAACTATCTACTCGGACAGAGAAATTTTCTATCATAGCAGCGGCTAACAGAGCGGTGGCTAACATAGCAACTGATGCTAGCGCAGTCTCGAACATGGAGGACTTGATCGCTCAGGTCTTGGAAAAGCAACGAAGTGTGCTTGAATCAGTGATCTACAACGCAAGAGAGTGCTAACGGATATTAATGCCTCGCCGCAACACATCGGGGCAGAGCCTGAGATGCAGGAAATTACGGTACGTGATCCGATGCAACCGGACTGCGGCACTTTCACGATCCAGCGGCCTCGGGAGCTTGAAGAGACACATCACAAGCTACACGCTAAAGGCACCTCAAACTCGCTTATCTACCCGGCCACCCTGCGAGCGACCCACAGAGGGAGAGAGTTCACCTCCACTACAGCCACAGATGCGGGCATTTTCAATCGGGAGGTGGATATGGAGGACGACGCGACACCCACACGAGCCGCTCCGCTATGAAGGTAAATATGGTGCAAAATGGGAGAGCTTGTAGAATACGATGTGAGAACTTGCAGAACAAAACATCTGAACTTGTATGTTAAAATTTGCACTTGTAAAAATTTAACTTGCACTTGTAAAAATAAAATTTGCACTTGTAAAAAATATTCACACACATGTGATCTGAATTTGAAGTCATACAAAGAAAAAAAACATGAGAGCTTGTAAAAAAAATCTGAACTTGTAAGTTGAAATTTGCACTTGTAGAAAATGTTCACACACCTGTATTCTGAATCTGAATGTGAAGTTACAGAAAAAATATTCACAAATGTGTAGATTGATATTTACATGAACACAATGACGTATTCTACAAGCTCTCCCATTTTGCACCATATTTACCTTCATACTCCGCACCGCGGCCTGTTGCCGACAACGTAACCAGAAGACGGCAGGGGGACTACACGACTGGTGCTGGAGCCGGTGGCGTGGCAGAGGCTGGTGGACCCAGCAGCTGTGTACTAGCGGTAGCTGGGCTGCTGCACCAGGTTTGACTTTGAATGAACACTTAACCAGACTGTAAGAACATAATGAATGCTGGCTACTCAGTTTATAGTCTATGTTTTGTTGATGTTTAACCGGGCTGAAAAGAGCATGATAAATGCTGAGGACACTATATGTAAGTTTTGGAGCCAGCTTTAAAGGGACACTTAACCAGACTGAAAGTACATGACAAATACTGGCTGGTCAGTTTATACTCTGTTACTCAACACTTTGCAACACCGTTCATATTTAGCAGAAGAAGTTTATCAGACCTGTTTCAACATACCTGTGACTTAAACAGGAGGGGTAATTGTGGGCTGGAGTTTACGCGCGCTGCGTTTGATATGGCCACGTATCTTACAGATAAGGGAGGTGGTCTGCGGTCTCAGAGGGTTAGGAATAAAGAATATAGATGTAGCGCTTATACAAGAGTCACATTTACGTAAAAGAGATGTAAACCGCCTGCAAAATAAACAAGATTGCTGCTTCATCTAGTGACGACACCAAAACCAAGGGCTTCATTGTGTTACTGTCACGGAAATGCACACTCACCATAGATACAGTTAGGAAAGATCTATCAGGCAGGATATCTTATATATGCACCACAATAAGGGGTAGGAAAATAGGCTTTGTTTCGGTATATGCGCGTCTACATGTGACGTAAGCTTTTTCCCTCGTCTAACCAATAAATTGCTCTCTCTCAGTGAATATTCACTAATTATAGGGGGAGACATGAATGCAGTACAAAAATTTAAATCAGGATAGATCAGGGGGAAACCACACAAAGACCCAGAAACACACGTCAGACATGTTTGGAGCAGTTGTGGAAACCCACAATCTTACAGATGTATGGAGGATGCACAATCCTACTAGCAAGGATTACACCTTCTTTCCCTCACTCACTCTCGCATTGATTATATTTTGTGTTCTAGTGAGCTTAAAGCAATGTTCCACACGATAGCAATAGAGCCAACAATTCTGTCTGATCACAATGCGCTGATAACCACATTCCATTGTGATATGTAAGGAGAAAGCAATTTAATAATTCCCTTCTCCAGAACACAGCTTTTGATGCAGAGTTTAGAGCCAAACTGGGTGAGTTTATAGCAATCAATACTGACTCAGTCTTGGACCCAGCATTCATTTGGCAAGCAACTAAAGGATTTATAGAACTTTTTCACAGCAGACATGTTGACATGTCATAGTAGGAAAGGCACAGGTGTATTCAAAACCATTAATGATGGCTGCATTCCACTTAGGAGAGGCCCTGGTATTGTGCATGCTGACTCACTGAAATAGCTTACTGGGACACTTGATGGAATTGAGCCATCGTTAAGGTTATCAATTTCAGCTGTGCTTTTCCTACTATGACAAGTCAAAATGTCTGCTGTGAAATAGGTCCATTAGAGATTTCACATCTTCCTTCGTCCATCCTTCCTTTGTCAATTTGAAAAGAAAAAGAGAAGCAAGGATTGTGAAAGAATGGAAGAACGTTGTAAATCTCTGGAGCAGTCCCTAAAGACGTGTTTTTCTAAATCTACACATACTCTTTTAGCTGCAAGTTGAGCAGAGCTAAATGATTTGCTAAGAAGGAAATCAGAATTCATAATGCACAGAGTGAGACAAAATTATTATTTCAATGGTTGCAAACCGAGCAAATTTCTGGCTCTGAAATTAAAACAAAGCGAGTCCCGAGCTACTATCAACAGCATCCGCACAGACCGAGGTATCTCAACAAATCCTAAAGATATCAACGCCACTTTCCACTCCTTTTATTCAAAGTTGTATGAGTCCTCCTGCAATCCAGATCCGACACAGTGTCAGGAGTTCCTAAAAGAGCTAAATCTGCCTCTTCTTGACCCAGAGGAGGCAGAACAACTGGGTCAACCTATAACGTTAGAGGAACTTAAACCAGTATTAAAAACAGGGGAAAACGCCGGGGTTGGATGGAATTCCATCACAACTTCTTCTACAGTACTTTGACATATTAGGACCTATCATTTTACAAGCTTTAACCTCGACCATAGAGATGGGTACTTTTCACCAACAAACCAACACTGCACTAATTTCTGTTATACCCAAAAAGGGCAAAGATCTTACGGAGTCTTCAAATTACAGACCCATCAGCCTCATTGGGACTGATATTACAGTTTTTCTCGATTGCTAAGACACATTTCTTGAAAGCTGCTCTCCTTTTCTCTAAACTGTGAACACAAAACCCAATTTTCAAGCTACATTCACAAAACCTCAGACTCTTCTTGCAAAACCAAACTTTCACCTCAAAACAGTTCAATCTGTGCTCAAAACTGAACTATGTTGTCAAATCGTGCCCCGAGTCAATCAAAATTAAAAACACTACTGAACAGTCACTAAACACTACGTAGAAAAATAGAAAACACAATGCTCAGGACATGAAGCTGGAGAAATAAATGTTTATTGTTCACTGTAGGCTAAATGCATGTTGCAAAACAAAAAAAACCTGTGCATTTAGCTCTTGTACAAAAAGACAAAACAGAAATCTTGTGCATTTACACGTAGCACTTGTAAAAACAAACAGAAATCTTATGCGTTTGCCACTTGTGTACAGTAAGCCCATGTAAAAATAAAGTACAAAAATATACAAATAAGTGCATTACCAAGCCACAGCATCATGTCTCCGTACTGGGTCAGGCCACAGGACTTCATCCACATCATAGGCCACATTTTGTCTGGCCAGGCAACGGGGGAAAAAACCCCTGGCATGCCGTATCCAGGCTTGGCATGCCTCCACACCTATGTCACCACAGGCAAGTCCCATGGCTTGCAGGAGATTTACCCTGGTGTAAGGTTGGCGTTCATATACCTTCCACCGCCATGAGGAGAAGAATTCCTCAATGGGGTTTAGGAAAGGGGAGTACGGTGGAAGGCAAAGATTGATAAAACCTTGGTTCATATTGAACCACTCTCTAACCTGGAGGGCTCTGTGAAAACTCACATTGTCCCAAACAACAACATAGATGGGATGCTCATCCTGCTGCCCTAACAGAGCATCTCGCATGTGATTGAGGAAAATGAGGAGCTGGTGAGTGTTGTAGGGCCCCAGGTTGGCATGATGGTGGACAACCCCATGATTGCTGATGGCAGCACATAATGTGACATTGCCACCACGCTGCCCAGGAACACCAACAATGGCCCGATGGCCAATCACATTACGGCCTCTCCTTCTCCTTTTGGTGAGATTACAGTTTTTCTCGATTGTTTACACACATTTTCTGAAAGCATGCCTCATACTCTCAGAACTCTACACACAAATCAAAAAACACATACAATGGGCAAAACCCCTCAATTCTCCTGCAAAATGAAGCTTTACATTCAAAACAATGTTATTTCTTCTCAAAATGGTATTTTGTTTTCAAATGACACACACAAACCATCATATGAATAGACATTTATAAGAACCAGTTGAACGCTGATGTGCTCAATGTAAAACACTATGATGAATGGAAAACACTTCTTCTCCATTCATCATAATGACTTAGGCCTTTTTTTTGTTCAGTGTTACACTTACTACAGACAGTACATACATAAGTGTTGTAAAATATTTGAGAATATTGTTTTTATACTCCGAACACACAAATACATGGTAACAAATATATTTACTTTTTCCCACAAAAACAATGTACAGTGTACATCTCAACCAACACAAAGTTGCACATACAGTGGTCTACATACAAAACAGAAGAATTTACTGTATACAGTTACAGTAAAAAAAATAAAAAAACAACTATGCTGCATCCTCTCTTCTGTTTCGCTCAGGCCACAGCACCTCATCCACATCACAAGCAATGTTTTCCCTGGCCAAGCAGCGGGGGAAATATCGCCTAGCATGGCGAATCCAGCCATGAAAAGCATCAACTGCTATATCTCCATCTGCGTCTTCCATAGCTTGGAGAAGGGTTATACGCATTTGTGGATTTTGGTCATACACTTTCCATCTCCAGGCAGAAAAAAAATTCCAAAACAGAAGAGCTCACCTGTTGCCCTTTTATGCTAAAGCTCTGATTGCTAATTGTAAAACTGTGTGACAGGTGTTTGCCCATGTGATGAGTCAGTGTGCATATTTGAATGGCAGTGTGTTCCTTGTGAAAACAAGAGATTTTCTTCATGAAAATTGTGCCAAATGCAGAGAATTGTGTGTAGTGTTTTGAAAGAAGTGTGTTCTAGAACTGCAATTTGAGTGTAAAGCAGGAATTGTGCTTGTAATTTAGCATAATTGGTTCAGGGGGTTGGTGCATGAGTTACATGCTGTGGTCATTGTGTCTCAAGTACCTGTATTTGTGTGTAAACAATCGAGAAAAACTGTAAACCCAGCTTCATCCATGTAGATGTATTCATGGGGTCTTTCCATTGCATCCAGTTGAAAAACCCTCTGTAGAAATAAATATAGTTTTGTAAAAGTGATACAGAAAAAGTGATTTAGGCCACTACAGTAAATCACTACTTAGAGTAATCAACATTGAATGTGTCTGGACATATGCCAACCTGTACATACTGGAATCTTTGCTCTTTGACTCTGTCTGAGTTGTGATCAAAGGGCACTCTGTATAGCTGTTTCATGCGCAGTCTGTTGCGCTTGAGGACACGATCAACAGTAGAGAGGCTGACACTGTTGATACCCTCAAAATTTACATGGTCCTCAATGATCTTCTGCTGAATTTCACTCAGTTTAATGGCATTGTTCTCACGGATCATATCAACAATTAGGGTCTCTTGGTGTGGGGAGAACATACCTGTCCTCCCACCCCCATTTGGCAGTCTTTCAATTCTACAAAAAGAGAACATGGAGTTACAAAAAAATATACATGGAATACTAGGCCTACAAACAATTAGACCAGCCCTCCATTACAATACTACAGTACATTGGTACAGTGATGTACTGAAACATATATTTACTTACAGTATACTGTGGTACAGTATATAGTATGTCATACAGTAATTGCTGTCAACATTTACATACTGTACTATAATGTCAAAAAAAGGTAATTACCGGTTCTTTTCTCTAAATCTTCGGATTATGGTGGACACAGTGAATCTACTGATGTTTGGTTGTACCCTTTGTCCAGCCTCCCTCATGCTCATACCATGGACAAGAACATGGTCAATCACAGTAGCTCTGATTTCATCAGATATTACTGTTCTTTGTCTTCGCTGACCACCTCGACCTCCTCTCACACGAACTCTTCCTCTCAGATTTCTATCCATTGTAGGGCCTCACAAACCAGTGCTCTCTGAACTGGCTTATATGTTCCCTCACATCATTAGCCACAAGTGTGATCAATTTTGAGTTGTTGTGTTCAAGTTGTGACACCTGTGCTTTAACTGTGTTTGACTTTTGTCACCTGTGCTCACCATTATGCAGCACGGGTGCATCACAATGAAAATGTGTTGGCAAGTTGTGTCTAAACAGGTGAAAAGTGCTTATGGTTTTGCCAAAAGAGTGATTGATTCAATCAGTGGGTTCAGGCAACTGAGCATTTGGTTCAGACAATAGGGTTTAGTGTTTTAGCAATTGAGAAAAACTGTAAGCTCTATTCCAAAGTCTTGGCACAATGTAGGCTACACAGATTATTTCATGTAATAGAAGAAGCCAGAAACCTTCCAACATTGGCAGCAGTTTTATCAGTGGACGCGGAAAAGGCTTTTGACCGCCTAGAGTGGAACTACTTGTGGCAAGTAATGGAGAGGCTTGGTTTGGGGGCCAAATTCATTGAAATGGTGTGTACTTTATACGCGAATCCCAGGGCCATAGTCTCAACCAATGGCTTGCATTCTCAGCCGTTTCCCATCGAACAGGGCTCTCGACAGGTATGCCCGCTCTCCCCCATGCTATTTGCAATCTCTCTTGAACCGTTAGCACAAGCTATAAGGCAAAATAAAATATGTAATGTCCAGATTAAATCCAATAGCAGCTCAATATCATTATTTGCAGATGATATTTTGTTGTACATCGCTGAATTTGAGGACTCTATTCCAAAAATTATTTATATATTTATTATATTTATTTATATAAGACCAGTTATTCAATGAGAAAGGTATGGTGAGTTTTGAAGAACTGAGAGCTAGCTTTGAGGTCCCCAGGACATCCTTCTACTTTTATCTTTGCTTAAGATCAGCCGTAAAATGTTATGGAGTGCCATGGGGAAACAGTCTTGAGGTGCACCCAGTCATTAAATGTTTTTTTGATTTTCCTGTGAGAGGATTAGTGTCCAAGATTTATTAAGCTGTTGCAAATATCCATAGGAGAACTCCCAATAGTAAAGAAATGGGAACGAGAGCTGAGCCCTGAGGGGAACACTATTAATTGGAAGAACTCAAATCACCAGTATATCCACTTCAACATATGCCATAGGACATATTGGACTCCTCAGAAGAGATACGGCTCGAAAGCCATTCCCACTCCCTATTGTACGTTCTGTCAATCTGAACAACCTTGAACTTTCCTGCATATGGTCTGGGAGTGTGAACAGGTGCAGGAGTTCTGGCATAAAACAACATCTGTACTATCTAATGTGATAGGATATCTAATTCCTACTGACCCGATTGTTTTGTTACTTAATGATGACTCTAAATTACACCTGCTCAAGTGACAGAGGAAGATTTGGCTAGCCGGCTCAACTGCAAGCAAGAAAATGATAGCTCAACGCTGGCTCCCTCCCCACTCGCTTTGTATAAAACAGTGGTTAGTGTATTTTCTAGACATAGTTATGCTTGAGGATAAACAAAGCCAAATCATCAACTATCAGCCTATGTAAAAGCACAGCAGCACAAATATCAGACCTAATGACCTCAGTGCCACAAGAACTAGAGGAGAGTGATTAGGCAAGGTGTGATTTCTGTTTGTTTTTTGTTTTGTTTTCCTCTAGACCGCAGAGGTTGGGGGGTAGGAGAGGGTTTTTATTTTATATATTCAGGTTTAAAGTTCTGCATAATTAAGGGTGTGGTCACTTTGATTGACAGGTGCCTGTAGTGAGAGAGACGTGGCCCTGGGCTCCCTGTCAGTTCAGCTAAAGCTTATCCGACTCGCTGCACTTGACCTACCGGCCGTGTTTTTGCCTTTCGGACAATTTTCAAGCAAATATCCAACGCATAATATGGCTTGCTGTAGTCTACGCTCCAGTTCTTTCGGTGAGTGAAATTCTAATATTTTTTTTAACGTTTGTGAGCATAATTAGCATGTTAATTAGCCACAGACCGATACATTGTTAAGGACACTAACGGTATGCTCAACCGCCTTGCACCGAAGTTAAAACGTAATTTGTTGTGTTTAAATGTACAGTGATAATTCTTTTGAACAAAGGGTGTTTGTATGAGGTTGGAAAATAAATAGACACTACGTTATTACCCTCAACAGCATGAACTTTGCACCTCGCCGAGAGAAGCAGCTCCAGCTGGGTGCAGAACTCCACTGCACTCCGCCTTTCATTTACACTGTGACAGTCATGGATGTAAAATAAGACCATTGACATTATTTTTACATTATTACTAAAATAGGCATTTTAGATTGGATATATTTCATTTTAGCTAAAATAATTTGTCTATTAACAAAGCTTCTGTGACTTTGTTTTTATAGCAACAGCAACTTTTTATAACAGCAGTACAAACCACTAGTAATTGTTAAATATATGTTTTACTATGTACTGGTAGCAATATTGGCCTACCATACTGATACAATTCACTGCTAATCCTTCAAAAAGTAGTATTGGTTCAACACAGGATTTCCGAGACAGTCAAGAAAATTTTGAGCTTATCTCTTGTTTATTCTGCAGACGTTGTTCTTTAGGAGTTTCTGCAGACAAGTGCCTCTGATGTGCTAGCGGTTCAGCCAAAAATAAAAGAAACATATTATGTAGTATGCATGTTTCTGTTTAGAAGGTGGTAGTGTGGGGAGCATGCCTATGTTTCCACAGCCCAATGTTCCCACATTTCTAAGAATTTTTTTTCACTGAAAATTAGGCCCTTTATTTTTTTCCAGAATTAGGCCCTATGTTCCCACATTTCCTTTTTATTCAATTTGTATCAGATTTTATCCCCCTAACCCCTAACCCTAAAAAATGTTGTGGGACAATAGGGCTTAAATTGAAGGGAAATCTAGGAACACAAGACCTAATTTTGAAAATGTCCTAGAAATGTGGGAACATAGGGCGGTGGGAACATAGGGCCTAATTTTAAGAAAAATCTTAGAAATGTGGGAACGTAGGGCTGACCCCGTAGTGGGCAGTGGTGCAATGAACAGGAATGTTGTTCTTATGTGACGTTGAATTAAAACAATGTTCTGTCTTTTCATAGTAAACTATATTTTATACTATGTTTCTAGTGTACTATTAAACAAGTGTTGTATTGTTAAAAGCATAATATTAGTTAACTTTTTTTTTTCACCTGGAATGTGCATTCAGTTTTGTGTAGTCCTAAAAGTAATTCAGCCTTCAGTATACTGGTAGCCTAATACATTTGCAGTACTGTAGTAAGAGTATGTAGTGTTTCTTAATACACCAGAAGTATAACTGAGCATACTATTACCACAATAACAATATTTATTACATATTAGTAAGACACTCAAACTACATTTTCAATGTACTTAAAACACAAATAAGGTACACTTAGTTTTCACTAATCAAGCATTTATATAGTACATACACAGCCATATACTTAAAGTATACTTGAAGTTTTTCCACTTTAGCACACAAAAGTACACTCAATACACTTCAAGTTGTACTTTTTTGACAATTTAATTACAATTAAAATATAATTAGTACAAAATTTGTTGTTCCAAAATAGCATGCTTCAAGTTAACTAATCGTTAACAAACTTGAAGTATACTGATGATTAGTCTGTCTTCAAGTATACTCAGGTATGCTAAGATTTAATAAATTTAGTATATTTATTTTTCACCAGGGCTACCTTTCTATCTGTCAGCCTGTCAGGCTTTTTGCCCTGTACCCCACCACCCTGACACATACACTCTCTCAGACTGACTCATTTACTACACAATATCAGCACCCCTCTAACAATTTATCAAGTCTCAGACAGTTGACAAAGTCCAGCTTGCCTGGGTAGGCAGTGGAGCTGATGAAAAATGAGGTGATAAAAAGCTCTGTCAAGAAAGTGGGTCAGCCTGCTCCTGAACACAGAGGTTAGTGCATCTGATGGTCCACACTGCTGATAGGTCTCGTTATTAATGAACTTGTCAACTTAATGCTGTGTGAGAGATTTATACAGCACACTAATTCCTTAATAAATGATGCAGCCCTTTACCTAAACCTCACATATCACAATACTGCTGCACAATTTTTCCTAATCAGTCAACTCAACTTCTGTGAAAATACCTTTTTATTTGCTTTTGCTTTGCCTTTTATGGAGGCACATTGGTGTTAAAGCAATGCGTGATTTGCAGGGGGAACTCATAATTTTTTCCCAATGCATACATTATTTGTTTTATCATACCTAAAAGGCAGTATCATGTAAAGTGCCTCATACAACACAACCTGTAAACAACAGCTTCTGTTCTTTGCTGTACACATACACAAATAATGTTTACTGTGTTTAAACAGAGAGCATATTTATATTACTATACAGTTTTATTTACATTTTGTATTTATTTTTTTATTTTGGATTATGGATTGATAATGGATAATTATTAACTAACAGTGCTTTGGCAAAGGATATGCACTTAAAGGTGGAGACAGTGATTCTAATCCAATACACTCTTTTATATGGGTGTGCCTTCACCAAAAAAAAGTGACCAAAATATTATCGTAATAACCTCGTAATAAGGAAAATGTCAGTTAAACAGCGTGACACTGCATTACACAATAAAATAAAGCCCATGTGAAGACTGAAACAAATCAAGGGTGCGGGAAGGAGGGTGCTGAGGGTGCTGCAGCACCCCCTGCTGGCATGAGCTGGATTTTGTATTTTTTTTAAATATTTACTAATTCGCTGTCTGACATTATTTATATTTTTGTATATCAAATAATGAGGCAAAAAGCAAAAAACTGTTATTGATAGGTTCGAATATAGCCTACTAAAATTAACTGTTACAGCTGCTATAGAGGTCAAAGTGAAAGTGAGTCAAGTGACGTGACTCACTGAGAAGCAAGCAGGCAGAGGCTAGTTGACTGGAATGTTACTTGTAGAGAAGAATATGTCGCAGAAAAGGATACAAGATTTTTTCTTCCGGCATAGTAATGCGGCTAAAATTAGCAAGATTTCATCTGTAGATGTTACAGTTAATGTTTCCTTGTCCACCGCCGAGGCAAACTCAGTTGGGGCAGCTGAAGAGCCAGAGTCTGAAATAACGTTAGCAAGCAACTCGCACTGCATGAAAAGTGGGATTTTCGTCCCCGTAAACGCCCGTATATCTCCCTGATTTTCGGCAGTTAACGACAAGTTACAGGCTGCGAACGTCGCGTTCGTCTGTGCCACATATTGTCGGAAACGAACCATGACGTATGTGGAGAGCTCCCGCGGAGGTGCTAATGGTTCTAATAAGCATATGAATAGCAGGGAAACCTCTCCTGGCCAGAGAGTGTCTGGCCTAATTAGCATATGAATAGCAGCGACACCGCCCCTGTCCAGAGAATGTCTGGCCTGGCTGAATTTCCTCACTCAGTATTGGCTGAAGCCACTACTTTCTTTTAAACAAGAAACATCACTCCTGATTGGTTGGTAGATCACAACCAATCACACACACACACATATATATATATATATATATATATATATATATATATATATATATATATATATATATGCTATTATGTTGTATATTCATGTCATTGTTATGCTATGGACTATTACCATCAAGGACATGAATTTATTGAGGAAAGGAAAATCTTTCAAAAAAAGAGCTTTATTAGCACACAACAAACACAGCTTACACAACAAATGGTACACTGCTAAAAAAAATGTAACTGGTGGCATTCTGTCTTAATTCGGTCCGTTTTGCAGACGTCTGTGGTGCGTTGCCCTGTACTTCTGCTGGCTGCGAAAAGGACGTACAATCCATCCAGCACACTGTCTTGCTTCCAGCAGCTGTAAAAACAATCAATAAAGACAATCAGTACTACGCAATGCACTGCGTATGGACACAACACATCTATTAATTCATTAAAAAAAGTCACATTGACCAAAACGGATCTAATCTTACCCTCTTTCTTCTGACTGGACTCTGAGCTAACTCTTCACAGCTTCCACCTGCGATGCAAGATCTGGTTGTTTCTACCTGAAGCTCCTGCTTACTATCTCATAATTACAGGCAGCTGGAAAACAATTAAATGATAGTGGTATGAATAAAAAAAAAACATAAGTCACAGTAAAATTAAACAAGGAATGAGAAAACAGGAAAAGTTACTTACACACAATGCCATCATTGTCAACATCATGTAAATCTGGACTTGCTGCAAGCAAATAGGTCACGGGCCGGCCTCGTTATGATGCGAGGTTAGTCTGTGAAAACAAAATGTACGGTTAAGATCGGTCTATTAACGTATCTATTTCCTTATACAGCAGAATGAAAGCATATTCTTTAAATCTTACCCTTGCTCCGGTTCGTAGCACCTACAATTTGTCTCCGAGTTGTGAAGACGGCGTACTGCTTCCTGTAGATTACAAGACAAAAAAATACACTTTTATAAAGCAACTTACACTGGCCCCACTTAGCTCTGCCTAATAATGAATCGCGCTGAAAGCAGCCACACAGCTCTGTGCTGCTCGCGTTTACACTTGCGTGCATGGTGGGGTTTAAAACATTACTGCCAAAATCTAAGTAGCCTGTTTAACATCAAAAGACAGTCATTGTACTTCTCAAGAGTTAATAAACAATACAGACTAGCTCACCATTTCATTAATAATCATATACTTACCTCTTTTCCTTTTCTGTGGGCGCATCTTTACGGAGCCCTGGAGGTGAATAGAGGAAAAAAACGCCCTTCTTGAACAACTCCTGTGTGTTTCCTTTTTAGGTGCATGGTTGTAATTCCGTGATAAGCAAGTGCAGTTTGACAGAGTGTACAGACAACTCTTTTACCAGTTGGCCTGAAATACTCCCATACTTTGGAAGCTTTTGCTCTAACTTGGAGGAGTCATCTCCCTCCGCTATTTTTCAAATCAAAGCAGTGAGGGCGGTGGTAGGGGCAGAGTGATAGAGAAAGACAAAGAGGAGGCAGATTAACCAGCAGGGCACAAACAGCGCACAGACTGGTGTGGAGGTGAATTACAGTGAGTTTTAATGGAATACTGGGAAATTTTAATAACAATAGGTGAATTGAAGTCCAGATTATGAGGCCATTTCAGCAGAGCCAACAGCTTCATATGCCATGAATGCCGTGAATATGGTGCTGAATTTGCCAGTATTTTAAGAAGACAAATGGTTGGGACTTTCTCATGCAATGACAAAGCTGATATGAAGCACAGTGTTTTGGAGTCAGCAGAAAGACTTCTCTTAGAAAACTGTACAGTGATGCCTCTGTCTCCATTCCACCAGACTGTGATGTTGTTTGCATGGAATGCACATTTTACCTTTATGGCAAAGCCTGATAAAAACTAATTATTGAAATAAATTGTTTTGTGTATCTTTTTTACACAACATTGGCCATTGCTAATGACATACACAGTAATTAATCTAGCATACTTTCATTAAATAAATCAATTCAAGCTAAAATTTAAGAGTCTACAATTAGGCTATACTGAGCCTGATCTATTTATTCCAGAGATTTTCTTAAAATGAAGTTAATACCTTTTAGAAAAATGTCACCTGGGGTAAAACTCCCCCTGCTGCTACCCAGATTTGCATTTGTATAGCTCACAGCATTTTCATTTACATGTTAAAGCCTCCCCTTGAATTAGGGGGAGGGGGGGGGTCATGGGGGGACAACTGCCAAGCCAGGCCCATGTCAATTTCCGACAATTAACGGCAGTTTTCGGTGTTGCCTGTAAATTGCCGTTTACAGTCGTAAACCTGAACTTCCACGACAATCTACAGTGCCGCTAACTGACGAAAATCCCACTTTTCATGCAGTGTCGGCTAATGTTAGCAGCACCATCATAGCATCTAACGATAACTTTACAGAAGGATTAGAAAAGCCCTGTCGGCCAAGCAACTTCAGTTATCCTGGAAGGAGGTTCGGGACAGAAACTTTTCAATGGTCTTTTCAGCTGAGATGAGAATGAATGATAAGCCGTTTCTTGTGTCATTTGTTGTGTTAGAGTGTCATCTACTGTGCACAATTGGTAATTATCCTGAAATACGGGAATATGTTCAGCTTACTGTTCACGTGTGGAAAAGAACTACGGTTTACACACTGGTTCAGTGTCTCCTGACACTTTGGTTATTTGGCAAAAAGAATAAGTTGCTTTAAATATAATTCCGTTCTCTGCGAGGGCAATGCCTGTAAGTACGATTGTTTTTATTGCATATGTTTTGTGTAACAGAAACCGCTATGACGTGGTTGGGCTACATTTGCTGCGGAGAAGGCACAAGTTAGGGTATTCAGAAATTGTTGGCGAGGTCATTGCAGCCTGATTATTAGCATATATTTTCAAGCCAAACATCTCTGGTGTGGTTTTGACGATCAGAAAGGTAATTTACCATAGCTATATACTGAAACAGGCTAATGATGTCAAGTGTGCTTCTGTGGGGTTAGGGTGCGCGCAGTGTAGTCGGAGTGGCCAGTGCTGTCGCATAATTGTGGAACAGTGGAATTTGTGGCTGCCCAGGACTTTTCTAAAACTTCTCACTCTTACCCATACACTGCACTAAAATTATGTATTTAGCTGTCAAAATCTGAAACATTTCCTGGGGGGAGAAATAGTCAGACATCCATTATTTTGTTATTCAGCACCCCTAGTCAAAAATAGGTTCCGCGTGCCTGAAACAAATTATGAATTAATCCTATGTGCAGCGTCCTGCTGCCACAAATACACACTTAGACACCGATGTGTATTAATCTGTGCAAACAATACACTGGCTATCTTTTTAAGTTTTTACAACTTAGTCATTATTGGGTATATTATATTAAAGGCAGTGTTGGTAAGGTTGAGAAGCTAGCAAGATTTGAAAGTAGCATCTCCTCTGGGCTTCGTCTAACCCCTCCCCCTGGCTCCCCCCCCGCAAAACAGACGTGTGCGCGAGCCGACTTCACAGCAAGGTACCGCTCTGCGTCTGCTTCAGAGCTTTACTTCGTTTTACATACAACTACACAATTTACATAGTTTCCCTTTGAGTTTATTCCCAGGAGGAATTAACTGTACAACGTAACGTTACCCTTTGTTTTTATATTTTGTTCAAATAAAAAAAGATAAATTACTTTACATGTATGTTATTACAGCTATCAATACATTATATCTCATCTCTGTACATGCTGCACAAAATAATAACCAATGTGGTGAAAACTTGTTTATTTTTTATAAACAATAATAAATGTAGTATTCAAAACTTTGTCGAGGGCTCCAGTGTTAGCAGACGGGTCTGGCTCTGGCAATATCATCAGCTGTGGCAGACTACTCTGGCAGTGATTGTCCTTGAGAGAGAATATAAAAAGACAGCCACAATGAACAGCAGTCCCGTTACCATTACAGGATTACAGCAGCTACAGATGATGGATCTTTTTCGCTCCTTTTTCAGAGTCCATAAGTTATTAAAAGCTGTTGGCATGTAAAGACCATTTAAAAAATATATTAAAAAGTGTATATTGGAAAATGTTACCAACCCTACCTTTAAACTTGTATTATTGTACAACCAACATGATTTGCTAATTCCTCTTAAAGCTTAATTAAGTTGAACAAGTTCTAATCAAATCAATTATTTAATTTAAACTGTTCTAACAATTTCTTTACTTCCATTCTACTCCTAAACATCCATGCAAATTAGTACCTTTATTTCACTTCAGTCAAAATAAAAATAAAATCATGATTATGTTTATTTTATAAATACAAATGTTTTTTCAACTGCAATTCTTTTTATTTAATTTTTTAAATTTTTACAAATATAATTGAAGACAATAAACATCCCCACTTCCAAAAATAATTGGAAAACCCAAGTAAATTAATCCAAATAAATCCACTCCCAAATTAAATGTAATCAATATGGACAACGCTCTTATTTCTTTTACAAGAAACACCCAAGTTATCAAGAGTGGTAGTAAACAATCATGACTGCTACAACCTGAGGTAACACTGTTGGTCCTTAAAACACCTTCCAATTGACAAAACCCCAGCATCAATAGGGAATATTCCACAACGGCCAGATTAATACAGAAATGTCTTGCAAAATATGTGCAAAAAATGCAAAAAACTATGCAAACCTTACTACTACCCTTTCAATTATTCAATTATGGTCCTGGAAAATTTAGATTCAGTCCTTGAAAAAGTGAATGTGCTCCATGAACTTGCAAGGGTTCTAAAATTACAGGGTAATAAAATTAAGGAGTAATAGCTTGCTTTTCCACCACTACTATGTTTTAGTTAAGAATGTGCAAAAATCACCCTTTTAAGTTTAATATTGGGGCAATTGTTAGAGCTCCATCAAATACATTTCTCTCATGGTTTTGCAAAATGTACCTCTTTCATCTAACATATACGTTTTTCTTAGGGTGTTGAAAAAGTACTCTTTCATCTAGGTGTCAGAATTTGTCAATCTTCAGAAAGCACAAAACTTGCTATAGACAGAAAACATACATAAAGGCAGCGCAAGTGTGTTGCATAAGTGCTTGTCAAAAGTCCAGGCAAATGAAAAAGCAGCAATGGTCCATATTCCAAAAGAAGAAAGGGGAACTCAGTTGTATCCATCTTGTAACAGCTCACTGATAGTTTGTTTTTGAGAACTTGGGCTTTCTTTGACAGTGTGTTGCTGTCCAGCTCCAACACAACTTACTACAGCACTTTGAAAAAGTACTTCAGTTCAGGAGGGTATTTGAGGTTCAAAGCATACATTAGGCCAAACAACATGGCAGCAGCTAAGGCAACGTTGTCCAGATCATGCAGTACCATCTGGCCTTCCAGGACAATCCCACTGCCCTCTGGTCCATCACTGGCATCTCTGTCTTTCACAACATATATTCCCACTGTGGTCTCCTCAATGGCTCCTTGGTTCAGGGCTTCGTCTTCTGCCTGCAGAATGCACAAAAGTTGCTGTGAGAGCAAATAAAACACATACCACCCTAAACCCTTAGTTTATATATGCAGTAAAAACATTATACTGAGTTTGTGTTAACTTATAACTTGTTTACTCAAATAGTGGCCTGGGCCTTTATTTACCTCAGCAGCAAAGGGTAGCATACAGTGGCCGAGACGGTACAACACAAATACAAAAGCTACAACACAAACACAAAAGCTAAAACACGAATACAAAAGCTACAACACAAATAGAATAGAATGCTGCAGCGCGTGTTCTGACAAGAACTAAGGCCGGCTACACACTGGATGCGTGGCGTGAGTATGGCGTTTCTGTTGCGTGTCAGTTGCGTGGCAGTTGCGTGGCGTTTTCTTACCAGAAACGTGTCTGACGCGGCGCTGCTGCTGCTAGCCTTGTCTGTACACATGTATGTTTCCCATTGATAAACTGCACTCAAGCAGTATTATACTTCATGTTAAACATAAATATATACTGATTTGATTACAGCAAAGACAACATTGGCACTATTGACAGCAAAATAGGCTACAGAATATTTCGTTCTGTATTGACAGGTGCAATATTCGAAAATTGATAATTATATATATTTTTTTTTAAATTACATTTATATCTGCATTTATGTCAAAACCTAGAGACTTTCAAACATCAAAATGTCATTTATTAAATGTGTTCGTGTCAAAATGACATAAAAACATCTTTTCCTATTCTATTTTGAATGGAAACGCTTCCAACACACTTGCGTGTCGCATGAAAAATAGGCGTCGGTCCTATTTCTAGCATGCGCGCATTTTCGGCGAGACGTGAGTGTCACGCAGGCAGTGTGCAAGCTCTAACCTGTTAACATGAGAGCCGAAATAAAAACGGACACACCACGCAGTTGACACGCTCACGCCACGCATCCAGTGTGTAGCCGGCCTAAGAAAAGAGAGCATATTTCTTTTGTATTAGCTTCTCTGCATTGGCTTCCTGTAAAATCCAGGACTGAATTTAAAATCCTTCTCCTGACCTACAAAGCTCTAAATGATCAAGCACCATCATATCTTGAAGTGCTCATAGTACCACTAGAGTACAGTCACAGCGTGCCCCCTCCCTATCTCTGCTTCTCTGCAGCTCTTAGCTATGTTGTTATAGTTTTAGACTACCAGGGGACTTCCTTTGACACGTTTATCGGTGTTTTAAGCCTCCAACGTCTCGCATTAGGATTAGGCAATGGTTATGGTTAGGGTTAGGTGCCTTGAAGTCAACGGTCGCAGCGCTGCCTTGAAATTGATTAGGCAATTGTTATGGTTAGGGTTGGGTTAGGTTTAGAAAAAAGAGGGTCTCGGTGCTTTAGCACCGAGACTCTGAATGCACGCACTACAGAAAGCAGTCAAAACACCCCAGCCCTCACTGTCCCTCCTCGAGGCCCCCCATCGCCACTCAGTTCTCATATTTACAATTATATTAACAATTATATTCATAACATCAGAATGCCCTCTGCTGTCGCAGCATGTAATCAGAACAACACTAAAAAAGTTTAGAGCAAATGTTAACACTGATTTAGGGTTAGGTCAAAGGTCAGTGACCAACATTTGAGGTCAGAGGTCCAGACAGGGGTCAGTGACGGTTGAGATTAGGGTTAGAGGTCATGGAGAGGGTTAGAGACGGTTATGGTTAGGGTTAGAGGTCAGGGTTAGGGTTAGGATTAGGGTTTGTGGTTAAGGGTTTTAATTTTTTGGCCTATTGATAGGTAGATGGAGGTATGAGGGGGGTCAGAAAGGGCTTCTATTGAGCAGTGGGCAGATGGATTGGTAGTGTAGAGGCAACTCTGTTTCTCTGAACCCGGGGGACCGGGATACGAGCCCCAGGCAAGGGACATCTACTGGACCGCAGGACAGAGGAAAATCAACGGGTCTAGGGCTGGGTTGAGGTCCAGTTGTCCATTTTGGGAGGGGACAGTAGAATAAATAAATAAATAAATAGAAAGAAAATAATTAATAATTAAAAACAAGATATAATAAGTGATTGGTAGTAAAATACATTAATGAAACATGCAAAACATATCTACTTGGTAGTAATAAATATGAATAAAAAAACATCAAGAAGGAAGGGAAGATAAAGGGGGGGAGATAAAGACAATTGGGATTATAATTTAAGAAGATGTTGGATAGGAGAAGAGTAAATAGGGCAGTGGAAGTGCTGATGCCCCAGCCCTGGGAGAGCGGAGTTTGACTCCAGGTTATGGAGGACCTCATTGTTGACAAAAGAAAGAGAGGAGGGGCTGAGTTTTGATGAATTTACATATGGGGATGCGGGAGTGGATTGAGGAAGTTAGATATCATTTAAACCTCTGGGTACGGTAGTCTTCAGGAGGTTGATCCAGATTTTTTCTGCCCTCTTCCTCTGCCCAACGGTCATTAGACTCCAGACCAGAAATGATGAGGTGGTTAGTAGAGTGCTGTTGAAAGTGTAGAACAGGGGTGGCGAACCTGTGGCTCTTGAGCCGTATGCGGCTCTTTGCCTGCTCCTGTGAGGCTCTTACTGTGTGGCTGGGGGTTGTGTCATTGGTTGATTGTTGTTTTTAACTTTTCTGAAACATACAGTATTTCAGATAAGTAAAAAAAAAAACACATTTGAATGCATCTGCCAATTATTTTAAAATGGAAAATAATGCAGCAGAGTTTTGAGGACAGATTCTGCAACCTGAGGAAAAACAGCGGCCACAGATCACCTTCCTCGTTAACCCTTTCACTGCTGAATCCGACTGTTTGAAAGCCCCTTTAGTGACAAATGAGTGAGAGAGTTGCTTCGAGTGGCCACAACCGAGTTCAAGCAAGACCTGAAAAGGACTGTGGATAACAAAGACTGTCAGGTTTCCCACTGAGTCAATCTAAGTGAGAAAAAAAAAATATGAAAACTGCTATATATTATGACTGTCATTAGATCTAGAAGACACTGTTGCTGTTGTAGTGTGGACGTGCATGTGTTGTGTGGCTTTTTGCTATGGTGCGGGTTTTTTTGTGGCTCTTTATACCTAACTGGTTGGCCACCCCTGGTGTAGAACTAGTGGTGTGGTGAGTTTACCTTCTCCAATGTTGTAAAGATGTTGTTTGAGGCATGTGAGTATGGTGTGTTTGGTTTCTCCTATGTAATGTTGGTTACAGATAGTATGTGATAATGTAAATGTTACAGTTCCAGAGATTAAAGGACCCAAATGCAGGGAGAGGCAGGCAGGAGATGGTTGGAGCAGGGATTTATTAATAACCAAAAAACGGCAGCACAGAGAGTGGAAAAACATAACGAAAAACTGAGGGAAAACTTACAAAACTAAAGCAGGGAGGAATCCAAAACAAAGGCCCAGGCTACACACGCAGACAGGATACAGGAACAACAAGAACAAACTGACAGCACAGGGACACAAACGGACGCAAAACAATCTGACAAGAGACAAGGGAAACACAAGGACTAAATACACTGGGTAACAAGGTAACGAGGGGCAGGTGACACAGCAGGTGAAACACATTAGGAGAGACAGAGTAATCAAAAAAGGCAGGAAAACACAGGAAGTAAAACAAGACACGACAAGACAGAAAACTAGACGATCAAAATAAAACAGGAAACAGAACATAATACCAAACAGGGAACAGAAATATACACAACGAAAAACAGTCCACAGAATACATAAAACAGGATAAATCTACAAGACAGGGAACAGAAAAATACAGAATAAATATACAAAACAGAAAACAGAAATATACAAACAGGGAACAGAAACATCCACAACCACAACAGTAAATAGTAGGGCTAGTGTGAAGGGAGTAAGATTGAAGAATGGGGTGGGCCGTCTGACTATGTGGGTTAAAGATGAATTTTCTGTTTGTGTAAGAAGTGTTGTGTTGGGTGTTGGTGGCAGGTCTATGGTCTGTAAATTGGGAGCGGACAAGTAGGTCTTGGAGGTTTTTGTTTTTTCGGTAGGCAGAGATAGTTTTGTGATTATGGAAGGCTTGGTGTTGTGATTGTAGGCTAGTGTAATTGTGTTTAATATGGTGGTGTAATCTAGTGGTCTGTTGAGAATAGGTGGATACAAATGGGATGATCTTCTGGACACACGACATCCACACTGAACATGTCCTGTTTTGTGCTGTATTGAATGGAAAATTATAAATGCAATTGTATACAAACAAGGGACTTTTTTAAAAGAAAGAAAGCAAGCATTTGATTAATATACAGACATTTTATATTCAACCTTGCTATTATCATTAACGTTAACTTAAAGTGAAAAATACAAAACAACAGGTTCATTCCCTGTGTTGCAAGGTAAAACTTTCACAACAGAGTCCAGGTATGGGGATGATGATGAGAGCTCATTCAGTGATAGGATTTTTACAAATATTGCCTCCCTTGCATTTGCAGTACTTGCAACAATGGATACCAGCTACCCGACAGGGACACCCATTCTTGTGTGCACACTTTCCACACAAGCAGGGATCTGGCAAACCTTCAGGTTTTTAGATTACAATCTCAGGGACTAATAAACTGCCCTTTCTTACAAAACCATAAGCATCTGCATTTAAGATTGAGGTGGTGTCTGTTAATGGTGCTTGGACACAAAGCTGCTGTTGATAATAGGCTATTTGTATATGTTTTCTTGCATTAGTTGAGGTGCAAGCGGTCCTCTCAAAGTCCATCTTAAGGGCATCACTATCGAACGCAGCAATTCGCAGGTCGTCAAATGTCTCCATGTCCGTTGATGGTTTGAGACATTTGACCAAGAATGTTTTCGCCATTTGTATTGTACTCTCTGTTAGCTGTGGACAGTTGAAATTGAGAATCAGAGAAGAGTTGTCTGGTTTGTGCACAGTGTTCAGAGCTGCAAGTTTGGATGATATTTGCTGGTTGTATCGCACCATAGTGCTGGAAGACACTGTGTGAGCTTGTCTCCCAGCGTTATGCAAATATCATTAAGTGGTAAAATTGATATTTTCACTCCTGAGTTGTGGATGAGCCAGAGCACTTGGAGGCCAAGATTTCTCCAATTTACTGTTAAATTGACAAAAACAATGTCTTTGTGTGCCTATTATACCACAGTATAATAGGCACACAAAGACATCTGTGTCACCTGATGACTGTGTCAGTGATGTAGATCCTGTACGGTGACTTCAAATGTCCTGCACATGGAACATCATCCTGTCATCAGCTTCTTCGTGTGTGCAGTTGAGATGTACTAGTGATGACATTTTCCCCATTTTGCAAAAAAAACAAAAATACTAGCAGCTAGCTAGCTAACAAACTGTAGTTAGCTAGCTACAATACACACCAAATTAAATATAAAACTGATACAAATTCAAAAAGCAGACGAAGATGGATGGATGGACAAATTCATTACAATTATTTAACTACACAAAATTACAACTCATGTGATAATGACACGTAATAAGTGTACACACCAACACAAAGAATAAAGAGTAGATTTCCTTACTTTTCTTGATCTCACAAGTCATCTTGCTTGATAGCCATGTGCTCTGCTATGACCTCAGGTCACAATGGCTGCCAAGTAAACTTTTGTTGAAAAAAAATGTTGGAGGTGATGATAGCAATATTTAGAATAGGTAGGAAATATAAGCTTTTAAAGTTTAGGTTAATAAATAACTGGCAATTCCTATATGTTGCTAGTTGTATGTAATAGGTTGACTGTTTTTTTACCCATTTTCTTTATATCAAATCAGAATGCTTACAATCTTCTATGACTTTATAATCATGGTCATTGTGAACATTGTGATCACCTCAGAAAATCTGTAGGTTTATATGTACGCATATGTAATGAGATATTGCCTCATTTGCATATTTAATTTATTTTTTTAGACAAAGTGTAATACAAAAAGTATTTCTCTTAATATGAAGATTAATCTGGTAGAAATGTATGAGGGTATCTATAAAGGGAAGAAAAAGTCCCATTCACCTGTAGTGTGATAATAGTGTCACCTGTTGTGGTCATTTTCAGGACTTTCGTCCCGGGTAGAGATTTTGGCACACATCCCACGTTGTTCAATGGGGTCATATTAGTTTATAACAGTTGAGATATTCTCCGCTAAATGAAGTGCATACAAATCTTACCAAGGACCTCTACTATATGGTCTGTATATTGAGATCGGACCAGTAGGTCTTGGAGATTTTTGTTTTTCCGGTAAGCAGAGATGATATTGTAGTTATGGAAGGCTTGGTGTTGTGACTTTAGACTAGAGTAATTATGTTTGATGTGGTGGTGTAATCTGGTAGTACGTTGGGAATAGGTGGATACAAATGGGATGATTTTCTGGATGATTGACGGGTTAGGGACTGGTGGATTGGGTAGTGTTACGTGTGAGAGCTCGGAAAGGCCCCCGCCTCCAAGGGAAAGATAGGGTTGGGGGTTGGGGTGCAGACTCTGTTTAAGGGTGGGAGAGGAGGAAGGGTTGCGGTTAGGATTAGGTTTGGGTTAAAACGCAGCACCCAGGATGGGTAGGGTTAGGATGGGGATGAGGGTAGGGTGTGGGATGCAGACCCTGGTTAGGGTGGGGGGAGAGACAATTGGGGTTAAGGTAAGGATAGGGTGGGGGGTGGGATGCAGACCCTGGTTAGGGTGGGGGGAGAGACAAGGGTTAGGGTTAGGTAAAGGGTAGGGGGTGGGATGCAGACCTGTGTTAGGGTGGGGGGGGGGGGGGGATTAGGATTAGGACAAAAGTTGGGTAAAGGGTAGGGGATGGAAAGCAGATCCTGTTCAGGGTAGGGAAGTGCAGGTGGGAAAGTAGGAGGCAGAACCCCATCAAGGCTGAGGACCTGGACTGGTGTAGGAAAATGGATGGAGCGAGTGGGGGCAAGGGTGGCCATTGTGCTGTTTTTGACGGAGCAGAGAAACCGTTTGCTATATCCCCTGGTCCTGAGGCTGGTGAATAAAACGATGATGGCTGTCTGTAAATCTAGTGGGCATGAAGAAAGGCGGTGAAATCTAATAATCTGATATTTGATGATACCCTTGAAGGTGTGTTTTGGGTGGTAACGGTTTTTGTGAAGGAGCGCATGTGTATGAGTTGGTTTAAAATAAACCTTGGTGAAGAGGCAGCTATGTGTTGAATTGATTGACTGAAAAAAACCCGTGGTATCTAGAAAATTGACCTGTGCTGAATCTATTGTGTGTTTAACCTTAATGGAGGAATGATGGTTGTTGAGGATATTGAGGAAATCTGGGAAGAGGGAGATGTCATGTGTCCAAATACCAAATATGTCGTCTAAGAAGCAGAGGTAGAGAAGGGGGTGAACATTTGGCCAGTGCCTCTCGCTCCCACTCGCTCATGTATATGTTGGCGTATGATGGTGCAAAGTGTTGACCCATAGCTGTCCCGTGAACCTGGAGGTAATGTTTATTGTTGAAAAGAAAGTCATTATTGCTGAGGCAAAGATTCAGGAGTTGTAGGATGTCTTCATCTGGACTTTCCGGGTTGGGATATTTATTGAAAACTGATTTGACTGCCTGTAGTCCTGTTGCAGTGTTTATGTTTGTGTATAGACTGTCTATATCAATGGTGAAGAGATGTGAGTGCTGGGGAACAACCATTGGTCGGCTGATGTCCAGAAAATATGTGTCCTTTATGTAACTTGGGTGTTGAATAGAGAGGGGACCAAGGAAGTGTTCAATGTATGTGGAGATATTATAGGACGTGCTGTTGCAGTCGGAGACTATGTCTAGGTCTGCCAGGAGGAACTTCACAGGGAATGGTCCAGTTGTGGGGTTCTTTATGAATGATGAGACGGGCATGATTGGGCATGGGAGTGAAAATGATGAGTTTGATGCGTGTATGGTATTTATGGAGATCCCTGTGAAGTTCGAAGCGGGATGGTTGTGGAATGAAAGAAAGTCCCCTCTCCAAAAGTGAGAGCTGTATGGGTGATGGGGTGAAGAGTTTGGACAGGTTTAGAACATTTGAAGAGGAAGTCCAGTCCAGGTCTAGACGAGTAGTGGGGTCAGGTAGAGGGTCAGATATTGTGTTGATTTTGTGTGTAATGGTGTCGGCCGGGTTGGGTTTAAAGGAATCTATAAATTTAACTGCTGGCACCAATAATCAAAGATTGTCTGGGCTGTGTCGGTTGTCCAATGGATGTTGTCGGGTTGTGTGATGAATGTATCGTGTGGTATTTCTGTTAGAAAAGGAAAGTGTGTGGCTATGGTGTTATTGATGAGTTTGAGATTGCTCTGTTGTGTACTGGTGAGGTGGGGTAAAAAGTTCATGATGGGGAAGTAGATGTCTGCATTGGGGAAGGTATATGTGGCCTGTTTGTAGAGGATTCTTAATTGTTTGCAGGAGGTTTGCCTGGGGTCTTCGTCCCTGTTGTTGGTTCCAACGGAGAGGACTACTACTTGGGGATGTGGGTTAGGGGCAGTTTTTTTGCAGATTTTGATGAAATGGTAGAATTTTGCTCCTGGATAGCTGTCAAGTTGGATGTTGGGATTGGAGTGGGGTGGAATCCGATTGATATTGGAGTCGCCCAGAATTAACACTGCTTTGTTGCCTTTGAATGACCAGTCGTTGACCATCCGGGTGGGGCGAGCCATATGGTATGTGGGCTTGTATTTCATTGTATGCAGGGATGTGGATGGGCAGAAAAAGGGAGAGGGGAGGGGGGAAGTGGAGGTAGGAACGTGAGTCTGGACTGCAGGGTAGCCAGTGACCAGAGTAGCAGGGCAAGGCGAGGCGGCCTACGGGGGTCGTTGTGATGAGGGTTCAGATTGGGTTTTCTCATTGTGGGCAGTTATAGCCTTCTGAGTGTCTTTCATCATGGGGGTTCCCGCTCCATCAGAGACCACTAACTGGGTGTCCGGGGTCCGCCCCGCCAAGCACATGGTCCTCTGGACACCAGTGCCACCTGTGGATGTTTGGGAGAGAGGGGAAATAAGGTCATGGGTGATAGTGGAGACATTAGATTTATGAGACGTTTATGAGAGGGTATGTGGATTTCTGCAATCAGGTGGATGTCCTTTTTCTTAGAAATAGGGGCTGGTGAAGAGGTGGTGATAGTGGTTGGCTTTACTGGTAAATCTGATGTTGGCCAGGAGGGTAGAGGATCCCCTCTCTTGGGGTGGGGGAGAAAGGTTGATGTCTGCTGAGGGATTTATTCCGGGTCGGTCGGTACCTGTTTGGGTTCCCTGAGCTGGGTAGGTTTTCCTGGGAGAACTGTGGAGTGGGAATGTCAGGGGGGCACCTGTTCTCTGAGGGGTGAGGGATAGGATAGGTGAAAGCTGTAGGTTTGGGCAAGTCAAGGTCTGGGTGACTGGGGAGGTGGTTCGGGGTGATGACAGGGAAGGGTCGGGTGAAGACTGATGGTGTGAGTCAAATGGGTTCTGGGTGGCTGGTTTGGGCCCTCAGATAACTCTCTTAGTCCGTTGTGGGAGGGGGGTAGAGGAATAAACAGTGTCAGTGGGGACCTTCTTGCGTTCCATGTTCTCAGTAGGTTGGGAGAAGGAGGTGGAGAGAGTCCTCAGTGGTTGTTGAGGCTCCTGGGTGGGTTTGATTCAAGGAGAAGCTGTGAGAGGGGTATGTGTTGTGGGGGTTGATCTGGTCCAAGTTGAGCTGTTGGGGCCTCTGCTGGAGTGGGGAGGAGAGGTGGACGTCGAGTGGTCTGGGGCTGTTGGGAATTAATGAGTTCAAAAAGGGAGGGTCGTGGTCCTAGAGAGAGTGTTCAGCGGTTCGGAAGGGGAGGTGGTGGACGGGGTAGTGAGGGGAGTGGAGGAAATTCCTCCTTGTCAGCCATGTCCGGGATGGGAGAAAGAGAGCTGCCCGTACTAACTTTCCGTTTTGGAAAGGATGAAGTGTTAGTCTGGGGGTCAGGAGTGCTGTTGTGTAACAGTTGTCCAAAAGTTGTTGAACTGTTTGGAATGTTTCTACCCTGAGGCGGTCCCCATAGCGCTTTTTGCCCAGCCTAAGGCTATTTGAAGGGCCAGTGGGTTGCAGGGGGTGCTGCTCAGGGTGGAGATAGTGGTCTGGTAATGCTGCTGAAGAATGTGCATGTTGGTCATCATCCAGGTTGTGGTGTTATTTTGTACTTTCTGTCAGGTGTTGGTTGAGGGTGTGGATGGTTTGATGAAGTCAGTGAGTCTTTGTACTTGTCTGGTCATACCTACTGGAAAATTGTTAGTGGCTATTGCATGGTCAATGATGTGTTTGTGGTGTACTGCCTGTATAAGTTTGAAGTATGTCTTACTGGTGCTCTGGTCTCCGGATCTGGTGGTTAGGTGAGAGCCTGAGTGGGTGGTACGTCCCTCATCTTGATTGTATGTGAGGGTCCGTGAGGAATGTTGAGGGACATGAGTGGTGTTGGTGTGGTGTATGTGGTGTGTGAGGGCTGTGGGAGACTCACCCTTCTGCTGGCAGGAGAGGCATTCCCTTTAAGAAAAGACATGTTAATAATTGCTTATAAAATGAAGGGCTCTTACCTGATGGAAATGGATTGCTGTTGCAGGAAGTCCAGTGGTGTAATGGAGGGCGTAGGACTGTTCTTTGTTATTACTTCTAGGTGGTGTTAGAAGGTGGGTGAGCAGGGGGCTGCTAGGAGATCAGCTAGCCCAGCTACGTAGCTGCTGGTGGATAAAGCAGCTATTGCCGGAAGTCCAGTCGTACAAAATGGAGGCATGGAAGGTAGATTTAGCCGGATGCTGCTGTGGTAGCAGCTAAGGCAGCCAATAGCTACTGTTCAGAGTCAAAAGGTGGGGAAAATAGCCTCCAAGAGGAATGGTTGAGGGGCAGGCCTCTGTGGGCAGAGCCCCTCCACAAGCAATTTAAAAACAATACTTTATTAGATGTTTAAAACAAGGGCAGATTAAAAACTATCCCAAAATGGGGAAAAAAGGAGTTAAATAAGGTGGGAAAAAACTGTACCTACGAGCAGAAATGGTCCCTGACGTTTTGCAAGCTTGTTGCTTCATAAGAACGTTATCTTACCTGATGTGTTTTATCCAGTGAAGTGTTTTCAGCAGATAAGCAAAAGAACAAGAAAGATCCTCTGCTCATTTGAGTAACGTTACATCCCCGGTACGATACACAGAGACATCGTAGCTTCAGCGAGACATCATCCATGCGACATTGAAGTATGTAGTCTTTCTAATTACGTATTTTGACAGTCTTATACGTCAACAGTTTAACAATAAACTGAGACTTTCTTCGGTTGAAAAATTATCTTTTAAATTGACAAACATATTTGTAATCCATGGCTCAATTCAAATGGGATAAAAAAAATATTATTATCTCTCCATTGACTTTCGTTCATATTTTTTCGAAAGATAGGTCCCATGGACCGGAAGTAGAAGGGCGTGACTTCGGCTCTCTATAGACATCAGTTTTCAAATTACATAGCTGAGTAATTTCTGAGAATTAGAAGCCTCAGTTTTTCAATCTGATGTGAAATACAGTTGTAGTCAACAAGGCAGCATGCGCCTGTCTGCACTAATGCCATGATGTTATGTTAACATATTAAATGCCCGACCAGAGAGGAGAACATTCTGGATCACTGTTACACCACAGTCAGGGATGCTTATCACGCCGTCCCCCGTGCTGCACTGGGACACTCTGACCACGTCATGGTCCACCTGATCCCCGCCTACAGGCAGAAACTAAAGCTCTGCAAACCTGTAGCGAGGACATCAAGGAAGTGGACCAGTGAGGCTGTGGAGGATCTCCAGTCGTGTTTGGATTGTACTGACTGGGATGTGTTCAGGACTGCTACCAACAGTCTGGATGAGAACACAGAGGCTGTGACGTCATACATCAGCTTCTGTGAGGACTGCTGTGTTCCATCAAGCACCAGGGTGAGTTACAACAATGACAAACCCTGGTTCACAGCCAAACTCAGAAGGTTAAGGCTGGCTAAGGAAGACTCGTTCAGGAGTGGGGACAAAGACAGATTTAAAGCGTCAAAGTACAAATTTAGCAAGGCAGTGAAGGAGGCTAAACATCGGTACTCTGAGAAGCTCCAACGCCAGTTCTCAGCTAATGACTCTGCGACTGTCTGGAAAGGACTTAGGCAGATCACCAACTTCAAGCCTAAAACCCCCCACTCCTTCAATGACCGACACCTAGCCAACGACCTGAACGAGTTCTACTGTCGATTTGAAAGACAAAAGGACAGTCCTGACACCATCCCCCACGACACCTCCCTACAGCTACAGCCACTGTGCATCACCTCCACCTCGCCCACCTCAGCAGGGTCCTGGGCCCCCCCACCAATGCCCTCCTTAAAGGTCCCCTCCACCTCCACCCCCCCTCCCACCTCAGTGACGACCCTCTCCATTCACGAGAGGGACGTCAACAGACTCTTTAAGAGACAGAATCCCAGGAAAGCTGCTGGACCGGATGCTGTGTCCCCATCCAGCTTGAAGCACTGCGCTGACCAGCTGTCTCCAGTGTTCACAGACATTTTTAACACCTCACTGGAGACATGTCACGTGCCAGCCTGCTTCAAGACCTCAACCATAATCCCTGTCCCCAAGAAGCCAAGGACCACAGGACTTAATGACTTCAGACCCGTCGCCTCAAAGCCATCACCGACCCCCTCCTGGACCCTCTGCAGTTTGCCTACAGAGCCAATAGGTCTGTAGATGATGCAGTCAACCTGGCCCTCCACTACATCCTCCGGCACCTGGACTCCGCAGGAACCTACGCCAGGATCCTGTTTGTGGACTTCAGCTCTGCCTTCAATACCATCATCCCGGCTCTGCTTCAGGAGAAACTCTCCCAGCTTGGTGTGCCTGACTCCACCTGCAGGTGGATCACTGACTTCCTGTCTGACAGGAAGCAGCATGTGAAGCTGGGGAAACACGTCTCCGACTCACAGACCATCAGCACCGGATCCCCCCAGGGCTGCGTTCTTTCTCCTCTGCTCTTCTCCATGTACACCAACAGCTGCACCTCCGGTCACCAGTCCGTTAAGCTTCTGAAGTTTGCGGAAGACACCTCCCTCATCGGACTCATCTCTGATGGAGACGAGTCCGCCTACAGGTGGGAGGCTGACCACCTGGTGACCTGGTGCAGGCAAAACAACCTTGAGCTCAACGCTCTAAAGACAGTGGAGATGGTTGTGGACTTCAGAAAGAACCCAGCCCCACCTGCCCCCATCACCCTCTGTGGCTCCACAATCGACACTGTGGAGTCTTTCCGCTTCCTGGGAACTACCATCTCCCAAGACCTCAAGTGGGAGCTGAACATCAGCTCCCTCGTCAAGAAAGCACAACAGAGGATGTACTTCCTGCGGCAGCTGAAGAAATTCAATCTGCCAAAGACAATGATGGTGCACTTCTACACAGCCATCATTGAGTCCATCCTCACATCCTCCATCACCATCTGGTACGCTGCTGCCACAAGGACTCTGAAGCGTGCTGGAAAGATTGTGGCTGACCCCTCCCACCCCGGACACAAGCTCTTTGAGCCACTCCCCTCTGGCAGGAGGATGAGGTCCATCAGGACCAAAACCTCACGCCACATAAACAGTTTTTTCCCCTCCGCCACTAGCCTTATTAACAAGGCCCGGAATCCACCCTGACTCTCTCCACACCCCACCTCTGGCTCCTCATGCCACTGTACCTACTCTGCTGTAGCGTCCCTTTTCACTACTGTTTAACTTATTTTACTATTTATTTTCTCGTTATTAATACGTACTGTGTGTATATGTTTATACTTATATTGTTTATATCTTTTTATCCTTCTTATATTTGTATGTGTGACATGCTCCAACAACACCATGACAAATTCCTTGTATGTGCAACGTACTTGGCAATAAAGCCCTTTCTGATTCTGATGTTCACACTTGATGTTCACACTGCATAGCATTTGTTTTATCTATTGTTTTAGAAAAAATATCTTTTTAACCTAATCTTGACTTTACTTCTACTTAACGTTTTCATTTCTAACTGTAGCTATTACTTTGTTACTTTACACACTTATTGACTCACTCTTTTCTTACTCTTGTTTTACCTTGAATTTGACTTTGAGTAACTGCAACTAAACAATTTCCCAGAGGGGATTGATAAAGTTTTATGATTCCGATGATTAACAAACAAGATTTAAGCAGTGTCAAGTGCAAAATGGGCTATGTTTGAAGACCAAAATTGGTTTCAATAGGTAATGTAGATTTAAGATGACGTAATCACACAGCTGCACGATTTATTTGGATTTCCTATACATAACCACAATCAACAAAATACCTTTAAATGTCTCTGAAACGCAAACATGTTCACTCACTTCACTAGGAAGGACATTGTTCAAGGTTCTGTACTTGCTCATGGTTATGTGGTACATGATGCATAGCACTTAAACAAATGCAATATAATGTTAATGTTTAGTAAATGGTTTATTTATTTTATGTTTACATTCCTAATAATCGCCTAATAATGTTTTAGTCACGGTCATACTTTTTTTAGTCTAGTTAAGTTTCAGTCGGCTAAAAGTCTGAGCATTTAAGTATTATTTTAGTCAGAATTATCCATGACTATTTCTGTCTAGTTTTAGTGGACGAAAACTGATGACATTTTAGTCTAGTTTTAGTGGATGAAAACTGATCACATTTAGTCTAGTTGTAGTCAATGAAAATTGTATTTTAGTCTCTTTTTAGTAATGCAATTCTAATGAACCCAGTCAATGTAGTATAAGTACCTAGTATAGACAAAACCAAAATGTTCTTTTAGCCAAACCCATTTCAAACAAGGTTATCTTATTATGTTATTGTTACCTTGACAATAACAAATTGTTACCTTGATGAGGAGCAGTTTAACATTTGAATGTGCTCACGTCTTTCTGAACACTATGATCCTGTCCCACCTGTCATACTGCACCATTGTTTGGTCCCAGGCTAGCCAAACTACCCTAAAGCCTATTGAGAGGCTTTATAACCATGCCCTAAAATTTTTAGATAAAAAGCCCATTCGATTCCATCACTGTTCCATCACATTTTAAATAAATATAAAATCTTAAACTTTGTTAATTTTGTTAATCTTAAATACATAAAGTTGTTTTTTAAATGTTTGACTGAACTTGCACTTCCACTTTGTAAATTTGTGAACAGGCTGGAATCCTCCAGATCCACAAGAGCTGCTGCATGTGGAGACTGTAAAGTTCCATTTTGTAAAACATCTTTTGCCCAAAATGTTTTTTCTGTGAAAGGAGCCAATCTGTGGAACTGGCTTCCTACAAATATAAAGACTCTAACTAAAATGTCCACCTTTAAAAAACTATCAAAAGCATGGTTCATACAACAGCAGCAGTGTGATCATGCCATATGAAATGTATAGCTGTGTGTATGTGAGGTGTGCATCTGTGTGAGTTTGAGTGAATGTGTTTATTTACTACACTTATTTGTATTGTTGCTAACTGGTTTCTGGACATTTTATTGTATTCACTGTAAAAATTTGACTCCTTTATTATTTTAACTGTTAAAAGCCCTTCTAGGGACAGGTGTTGCGAATTAGCCATGGCTATAAACACTGTGATACAGGCATCGGATTGTTCATTATGTAATAATCTATGTTTTTTATATCTGTCCCTATTCAAATAAACAACAAATAAAATAAACCTTATAGACTCAAGAATACATCCATTCCAGACACGGAAGACGCTCTGATTTGAATTTACAACATTTATTTTACCATTTAACAAGGGATGCTTAGTAGACTACACATGGAGTCAGTCAGTCAGGTAGGAACTAAGAACGCACTTTACACTCTCTCACCCAAACATAAACACACACACACACACACACACACACACACACACACACACACACACACACACACACACACACACACACACACACTAAATGTTAACCCATTTTACACTCTCTCACAAACAAATATACACACACACACACACTAGTCACACACGTTTATCTCAGTCGTTTTCAGCTCCAGTGGCTACTGTTTAAAGCTAACATTAAAATGAGACACATTAACCACAGCCTCTTGAGTTGGCATGAGCATTCTAAAATAGAAAGTAACGTTACGTTAATGTCTTGACATGGTGTTTTTTCCTGTGATTTTGTAGCCGCATTACTCTCCATCTTTTTCCACAACACATTCCGTTTTCTTTTCCACTTCTGTGTAATGAAAGTTTTTCCAAATGTCGTTTCTTCTTTTTCTCCCAAAGACGAACCCTGGCTGGCCGGCCATCGGTCCCTTTCTCTGTGTCAGACTATTAATTTAGTTTGTTGTCATTTACGCTAACTCACCGCAGCTGCATCTTCTAAATAATGCAGCGAGTGGGACTTGAGGAAGTGACGTTGCCTGCGTCTGCACACACTGCATGAAAAGTGGGATTTTCGTCAGTAAGCGGCACTGTAGATTGTCGTGGAAGTTCAGGTTTACGACTATAAACAATTTACAGGCAACACCGAAAACTGCCGTGAATTGTCGGAAATTGACGTGGGCCTTGCTTGGCAGTTTTCCCCCCATGACCCCCCCTCCCCCTAATTCTAGGGGAGGCTTTAACATGTAAATGAAAATGCTGTGAGCTATACAAATGCAAATCTGGGTAGCAGCAGGGGGAGTTTTACTACAGGTGACATTTTTCTAAAAGGTATTAACTTCATTTTAAGAAAATCTCTGGTATAAATTGATCAGGCTCAGTATGTAGCCTAATTGTAGACTCTTAAATGTTTAGCTTGAATTGATTTATTTAATGAAAGTATGCTAGATTAATTACTGTGTATGTCATTAGCAATGTTGTGTAAAAAAGATACACAAAACAATTTATTTCAGCAATTAGTTTTTATCAGGCTTTGCCATAAAGGTAAAATGTGCATTCCATGCAAATGTAGTGGTGTGTGCAGTAAGCTTTGCACCCTGTTTGTTCTTGAACGCACCTCAACTAGATCAAATTAGCTCCACCCAGGCCAAACCCCCTCATTAGATGAGCTTATTTAAAGCACCTGTATCATCATGGCTGCCTCTTGGCTTTGTCTCTGGCTGTTTGTTGCCACATGGGACCATCTCTGTGACTTTTAGGTATGTAATTGTGTTAAGTCTGTTTTATGCTTTCAAGGTGTTTTTAAATACTTAGTTGTATATTTTGCAGCAGTCTGCTACCTGCCTGACTGTTGGGCCTGGAAGGGATTCCAAGCTCCCCTGCCTGGAGTGGTGTGATGAACTCTCCCTTAGCCTACTGAGTACATATGAGTGAAGGTATGAGTAACTTAAAGCATGGGAGTCTGGTATGATTACTACCTGAGCTAAATGTTCACACACTGCTTTTAAACTTGTCATTAATGTAATCTTCTGTCTGAATTGTAGGTTGTCAGCTGCTGTTTTGCCTTAGTTTAGTATTTTCTTGTATTTTAATCATTTTAGTACACTTCCAGTCATAAAATTATCCATTAATAAATTAATATTTCTTTTGTAACCACGTCTCTGTCTTACTTCAGTTAGTGAACCTGTGTAGCCTTTTGTACAACTGGGGAGCTTGTTGAAATAGAAATAAACATTTCTTGGGGTGGAAGTCCCCAGGTGGTGTCGGTTAGTTAGACCCGGGTGGCGACTCCTCCCCTAGCGCCACCCGCCTTGCCACACAAACATCAGTCTCCTAGAGCTCATCCACTGTGCATAGTGGCATGATTACAGTGACCTTTCTTTGGTCTTGCTCATCCAAGATTGTCTGGTGGAATGGAGACAGAGGCACCACTGTACAGTTTTCAAGAGAAGTCTTTCTACATTACACGTAAAAAACGAGAAACGTCTCCGTGAACACGTATCAATAAATTAAGAATAACGTGACATTTACACGAACTGCCGTGAGACTGTTGCATATCCATACGCAGTACATCGCGCAGTACTGATTGTCTTTATTGGTTGTTTTTACAGCTGCTAGAAGCGAGACGGAGTGTGCTGGATAGATTCTGCGTCCTTTTTGCAGCCAGCAGAAGTACAGGGCAACGCACCACAGATGTTGGTTGTTGCCACGTTGTACCTGCTTTCATGACTCACGTGCAGCCATTTTTTCAGTCAAACAATTGATTTCCGAATGCAACATAACAGGGAGGAGAATAAAGATGGAAAGCTCCTAAGCTTAGTTCCATATAATAATGCACGGATTATTTCTTGTCGTTATTGAAAAACAATATTGACCTTGTAGTTGAAAAACGAGCCTCATATGGAGTCTGTTCATTCGCATTCGGATATCGACCCGTTTTGACTGCAGAGGTGGTAGCGGCTGGAAACAAGACCTATGGTGAGTTGTTCAAAACCTTTCTTTTTAGTAAACTCTGGGTACACAATCAATGTTGTCAATGCTTTCGTTAAGGTGTAGAGCCCCTGGTGATACTTTGAGCAAAGTTTCATGTTGTGTCGAGCCGTCTTAATGTTTTAAAAATAGCTATTTTGAGGCTAGCATAAAAGTGCCCCTAGCACTCCCATTCAAAAGGCCATTTGACCAAAAAATGTAAATACGGTAAATCTTAAAAGTGGCGATTCCATCCTAAATATGCTTTTAAATGAAAGTTTGACTCGGGTACATTCACAAAAAGACCCTAAGTTGCATTTTGGCGAGGGTTACGCTTTAAAGAGGAGGCTAAAGAAAGCAGGCCTAACTAGGGGGACAGACTATACGCCCATTGCCACTGTACAGGCAACAGCTGCACATGAACTGAGAGGCTCAGGTCAGCTGTTGGGTTACAGAGCTATGTGGCAGACATTGCATCAAAGTATCTCCTGACAGTTAAAAGAGATGATGTAAGACAGGCCATTTCCAGACTGGATCCATCTGGAGTTCAACTTCGCTCTAGACACAGGTTTGTCAGAAGAGCATACTTCACAGATGGACCAAACCTAGTGTGGCATGCTGATGTGTATGATAAACTGAAACCCTTTGGTATTGCCATCAGTGGCTGCATCGATGGCTTTTCAAGAAAAGTTATGTAGCTCAGGAGTGGCCACACTAATAATGATCCAGGGATCATTGCACAGCATTATGTATGTGCAGTGTATATCAGAGTTTGGACAACTTCCAGCCCGCCTTCGCACTGACTGTGGAACTGAAAATGGTAAAGTGGCAGCCATTCACTGTGCATTACGATCGCAACATAAAGATGACTTTGCATGAGCCCTCAGTCACTTGTATCAACTGCAAATCAAGGAATCGAGAGTTGGTGGTCCTTCTTTAGAAAGCAAAGGTACAGGCCTTTTAAGTTCAATTCCAAGAACATACAGTATATGCTGCTATGAAGTCAGTCCTGTTGGTTTTTTGTTTCCAAATATCAGTCGGGGTGGAGGGTTGTGTGGTTGAGATGGTTAAAGAAATTTAAATCAATTTAAATGGTTAAATGTAGAAGTAATTTCCATACAATTTTTCTGCACTGTGGTAAACTGGTGTGCACGTTGTCATTCTTCCATTAGGACTCAGTTCTGGATTGATGTCTTCAGTGTCCTGAGAGAGAGGCATCTTTTCAACAGCAGCCATGAGCACAAGTGCCTGTTGCGTTATGTCTTCTTGGGTGTCTTGCAGAAAGAGCTTGATGAGTACAGACAACTTTGGAAAAACCACACCACCTATTCGCCAATCTCGATGCCCATCGGGTTAACCACAAGCCATGTACCACCTGCCTCACAGGTTTGTATTGGGCAGGATTACTTTTAATTTTAATGTTATATCCACATGAAACATTCAATGATTATGACTCTTATTTATTGGGCCTTTGGTGTGGGTGCTACCCACAGGTTGAAACCACATGAGTTGATAGCTGGTTTTCATGGAGAAAAAAATCCCTTTGAAATGTGCCATATATTATAGATGTAATCAAAAATCTTATCAAGTAATCCTTGACAATGTGAATTTTCTTCCACACTACCATTCTTATAGCAGCCCAATACGATTAGTTCCTCACTTTAAGGTGCTCTAAGCGATGTTGGGTGATGTCACTTCTTGTTGACGTTTCTAAGTATTTTCAAACAAAACGAGGCTAGCTCGCCCTTCCCTCATCCAGTCCCCTCCCTCTCCCTTCCGCGCACTAACCCCCCCAACCCCCACCCCCAAATCCTTGTCGGTTATTGGCTGGAACGCTGGAACACCGTTTGTTATGTTTGGTGGTGTAGGTTGGCACAGTTTGTTTTTGTTGCCGTTTGTGGAGCCTGGGCTGTCTAGAGAGACCGCGTTTTTTTACAGTGTGTTCAGGGGTCAGGCAGCTCGTGGATAGTGAGGAGATATTTGCTGTATGTGACAAAAAATGTTGTAGCCTAAAAAACAGGTGACATCGCTTAGAGCACCTTTAATCACCATCATTTATAACTAAAAACTAGATCATTATCTACAAATCTCCTAGTAAAAAGTTGCATTTCACATCAAATATAAATGGAAAATGTACAATGCAAAAAGGTTGATTTGTCTATTTCCAAAAAGTGCCTGATGTTTGAAGCTAATTTGATGATTTGATGTTGACTGAACAAGCTGATGTTTAAGAGAAGAAATTAAAGATGCTTGTTTAAAATTTATTTCAGCTGAAGAATTAACATAGTGGAGTGTCAGTATCACTTATTAAGCCTTTTGGGCTACCTTTGGAGGGTTACACAATCAATTTGTAATTAACTTCTCATGTTTTGATGTATGATTGGCCTTAGGTTTGTTGGATGGGAGTGTGGATTCCCAGTGTCCCAGGATGCTCTGCACCAGTTTGACATTCTGCCAGCTCAGCGCAGTCTGTGTGGTGATGGTAATCTGGAAATGCATTTTGCAGAAATGGAGCAACAGAGTGGGAGTGGGCTGGCTCCACCATTGAACTGGACAACTGCTGTTGACAATTACATATCACTAAAAGATATTTCTGGAGTCTAGACTCTCCAGCTGTATACTTCTGACCCTGTATGGATGGAATATGTTTCAGCTATCATTGCTGAATGGCCTGGCTCGGGTTAAAGCATTTGTAAAACATGACTAAGCGACTGAGATATAAGACTAAAACTAGTTGTTTTTTTCAAATAAAAAGAAACCCCTCTAACTGTAAACTGAATGTATTTGGGCTGTGGAAAAAAGAGACTAGAGGACATCTCGTGGACTTTCTGACATTTTATAAACTAAACAACTAACAAATTAATCAATAATGAAAGTACACAGCAAAATCTGTAGTGTTAATTTGAGTTAAATTCCCAGTGTAAATTATTCCGAGTGAATAGGTGTTGATCTGTTATTTTAACACTTGCAGTGCTGAAAAAGCTCTGTGGGGGGCGTCATTTCAAGGAGTCAGAGCATACACTCATTTTGAGTTACTTTCCACATCCGTTTTTTTCGCGCTCATTGACGAGCAGGATAAATAATAATAAATTGAATTTATATAGCACTTTTCACGAACTCAAAGTCGCTTTACAAGGTATAAATAATAGACAAACAAAACAAAACAAGATTCAGGCACAGATGAAAAGGGGAGGGGCTAGGGATAGGCAGTGGTGAAGAGATGGGTCTTGAGGTGAGACTGGAAGATGGTGAGGGACTCAGAGGTGCAGATCTCTTGGGGGAGGGAGTTCCAGAGCCGGGAGGCTGAGTTCTGGACCAGTTGGAGTCGGTTGATGTTGGTAGATGTGAGTTGCAGTAGTCCAGTCAGGAGGAGATGAAGGCGTAAATGAGTCTTTCAGCAGCGGGGGGTGTGAGAGAGGGTCTGATTTTTGGCGACGTTGCAGAGGTGAAAGAAGGAGGTTTTAATGACATGACGGATGTGGGGCTCAAGGGAGAGGGTGGAGTCAAAGATCACACAAGGTTACGGGCCTGGGGAGATGGGGAGACAATGGTGCCATCGATGGTGAGGATATTTGTCTTCACTTACCGTGGCAGTGAACTTAGCTAAGCGCCCAGAAGGAAACTGTGTGGGATTGGGATATTCGGTTTAAAAGGTAAGAACCACATTTATCAATTTATAAAGGCTGTTAGTCGTTATTTAAACCATGTTTTAACGTTAAGTGGGGTGTGATACAGTCAGTGCCAACGTGTGGATTAATGGAACTTACTTGCTGGCTTATAGTTAACGTTAGCTAGCAAGTTAACATTTGTTAGCCTACATTTTTTCCTTAAGTTTATCAACTGTACGTTAACGTTAGAGGTAAAAATATACGTTGCGTGTTTAAATGTGATAAAAGTGCTAAACAGTGTATTTACTAAGGTCCTATTAAGATACTAGTCAGGGTTTACACTAACTGAAAGTGTGTGTGTGTGTGTGGGGGGGGTCATCGTCGCATTTTATTTTTTTTAATTTGCAGACGGTTAAGGTGTGTGAGATCATTTCTATCAGGAATATTCGGTTTAAAGGGTGAGAACCACATTTATCAGTTTATAAAGCATGTTAGTCTTTAACAGTCTAAGTTAGTTCAGCAACTGTAAAACGGTAAAATTACGTTAGCGTGTTTTAATATAACATGTTTAACCGTGTTAGTACGTTTAATGAGTCATTTTATGTGGCGTCGTCATCAGGTTCAAAATGCTTTGTGCACGTCCGCATGCAGTGAAGCAGGGAAAATTTAAAATTTTCGTCTGTGATGGTCTGCACAAGGCTTTTGGCGTCTTCACACTGGCCATTTTCGCTTCGCGCCATTCGCGCTAACGTTACTCTCGTTTACCCGCCTGTTTAGATTTGTACACCCCAACATTGTTTCTTTCCGCCATAAATATGGCAGAAATACCGACTGTTGCTGCTTTGTTTCTGCTGTGGAAGTCCCAGATACGTTGGGAAATCAAATGGCGTGAGACGTGACAATTGTTTTGTTATATGCACTTGCCAGCTTTTCCTATCCATATGTTGCTTTTAAGTGCGTTCCTTCCAAATTAATGGGTATTACAGTCCCAATTATTTTGGAGGAATGTTTTTCCAGTGAAGCAAATTATCTCAAATCACAGGGGCAATTTACAAAGTCTTACATTAACATGGACCAGCAAGTACCAGATTCACTAGAAGGTGTACACATTTATATATTTTTTTTCTTCTTTTAGTCATGCTGCAACATCAATGAATATCTGCAGGAAAGAGAGGGTAAACAACCATACATCCTTGCCATTGGCCGAACCCAGAAGACAATGATACATCTACATCGCTGTTGACAAACAGCTCATCCTCTGCCAAGCCACCAGCTCATTGGGTGCTTTTGATGAACTGTTTAAATCCCACTACATGTTCAACTTGTCTTATGAGTCTCTGGTCCATTTCTACACTTTTCTCCAGACAACTGTCTACAACATTGATGTCACCACAACAGATGAGTCTCCAAGAGTTGGTGAGTTGCGGGCAAAATTTTTGAATGACATATGAATATGTTTAAATGTTTCATTTGTCAAGCAGTGCATGCTACCAGCCAGTGCCTAATAACTCACTTGCGAATCTGTCACAGTTTCTATTCAAGCACCAGGTTTAAGTTACTTTGTGCACAAGATCATTGTAGGTGTCAATTTTCAACATTTGCAGGTTTAAAAAAAACATTTAATTAGTGTGCATGGTAAGGATTATTGTCAAAGTGGTGATGCAGAAACGTCAGTCATTTCAGGCGGATTTTCAGTTTACAAAATAGAACAGAAGTTACAGGAACAAGTGTCGTGCAGAGCCCTGACACTAGGTATTTTGATAACAATGGATCAGGTCAAAGTATCACAGAAAACACAAAATATATCTGTGCTACAATTATTGCCAAACTCCATGTTAGTGGTATGGCAAATAGTGTAGTTTCATCAATTGTTAGTGATTTGGAAGGACTTGCTGGTGGACTGCACTCCCAAGTTAAGCATGAAATACTGTCCGCTGTGCCAAAAGATAACCCTGTAAGATCTACATTGGAAAAGGGTTTTGAAAACCCATTTGTGAGTTTTAATACTGAAACTAAAAGAATGAAGTATTTCAACAAGAAATGGGGGATTGTGGAGCCAGTGGGAAAAAAAATGTAGGAGTTTGATTTGATACTAGGCGAAGGTACTTATGATCAGGCACTTTTGTTTACATTCCAAGTTTGGAAACTGTTAAATGTATCTGTCGCAATTCTTATATTTGTGAACTACTTGCAAAACCATGTGTATCAAAAGACAGATATGAAGACTTTTGTGATGGAAGTTGTTTTAAGTCACATCCATTGTTCTCAAAAACAGACTTCTTTACAAATTCAGCTTTACTATGATGACTTTGAGACTGCTAACCCACTGGGTTCAAAACTTAGTGTTCACAAAGTTGGTGCTCTCTATTTTGTCCTCCGAAATCTGCCTCCAAAGTTAAACTCTGTATTGATGAACATCAATTTGGTTGCATTGTTTCACGCAGAAGATGTGAAAAAATGTGGCTTTGATCCTATTTTACAGCCTCTGATTGATGACATCAAAATATTGGAGAGTCATGGCATTGATTTGCCTTTCTCATCTGAAAAGGTCAATGGCACTATATGTCTACGCTTTTGACTATGGCTACTTGGAGCGCAAAAATCGTCCGACAAGGGTCAACTTGGACAGTATAGGCAATAATATATGACTCAACTCTATTCTCTTTGTCTGGTAAGAAACATTCCTTTGATTTTTGGTGACATTGTGCCAGAAGGAAACCAGAATTGGACTTTGCTGTTGCTCTTACTGCAGATAATTAACATTATATTCTCTCCATCTGTTACACTAGGCATGACTGTGCATTTGAAGCATTTAATAATGGAACATCATGACTTGTTCAAACACTTGCAGTAGAAACCTGTTTCCTAAACATAATTTTATGTTACATTACCTGTCTTGTATTGTAAAAATTTGACCGTTAATACATATGTGGAGTATGAGATTTGAGGCAAAACACAGGGTTTTCAAAAGCACACTTAAAAACGTCAAGAACATCACAGTATCACTTTCCAAAAAACATCAAATGTCCATAGCATCCAATTGGGAAACATCTCCTTTAAACCATGTTGAGTACGGACCTTTGAAAACATTTAATGTGGACAATGAGGAAAATGGTGAAATGTTTGCCCAAGCCCTGCCCGCTGTAGCAAAAGACATCTTCTCTACTAACTGGGTAAAGATCGATGGGGTAGAGTACAGAGCCGGGTTAGTCATTTGCAGTGGCACAGAACAGGAAATGCCTGTGTTTTGCAGAATAAAAAAAATACTTTTTGTCAACAGTGATCTATTTCAGTGAGCACTTTCATGCCTACAACGTGTTTGAAAGTGATGAAAAAGATGTGATGAAAGCAGACTGTCTTCAAATTTATAAGCCTTTTGACTTACAACTTATGGTGGAGATGATAGCCTTTATATTGTACCATTATTTTCTCTGTAAATGTGCATAGAGCTCAGTTGTATGGTGCTTGGATATTTTTGTCTTTATTAAAAAAGATGAATTCATTGTATGTTTATTTTTTCTTGTAGAGGAAAAGCATTTTCAGAACATTGAATGTAACACAACTGTCATGAATACACTTTAAAGTGTCATAAAATAACACTGTGAATGTTACATTTTTAACATTATGTAGTTAAAATATTAACACTATCCAAAGTAGTAATTTACTAGAATTATGTAAACTCAGGGAAAGTGTTAAATTTGACACTATGGGAGTTGAAATAACAATGAAGTTTTTTACGCCGGCCCTGAAGTGCAAATCACAACAGCAATTAGAAAAACGCAACAACAAATCATGAAACACAACGGCAAATTGGAAAACAAAACGGCAAATATGAAAACACTTCAACAAATCATAAAACAACGGCAAATGGGAAAACACGACAGCAAATAGGAAAACACTTCAACAAATCATAAAACAACGCCAAATAGGAAAACACGACAGCAAATGGGAAAACACTTCAACAAATCATGAAACACAATGGCATTACCTTCTACCGGAAAAGGTAGGGCCTATCTAGCAGAGGACTGACCCTCCTGATTGGACAGACGCACCATCTGTCTTTCGCGCTCCCAAATCACCCACAATCCTATGAGCGCGGCTTGTTAAAAAACAAAAAACAATGGCGGACCTAAGCGGGAGTTGGAGCGGCATCACTGATGGCATAATTATCATTTAAATGTAAGTATATTTAGTGTTTGCCGTATATTTGTTATCACCGTTAATGTGTTGCATCAATGTAAAGCTTAATGCTAGTACAAATTGCTATTATAATTAGGTAGATACACCCCTAGCTAACGTTAAGCTAACTGAACCTATTTACAGTTTTTCTTGATTGCTTTGATGCAGCAGTCAACTCAAACTCCACATTTTCAAAACAGTTAACACACAGGCCGAAACAGTGGCATTCATGGTCAGAATGACCTTGCCAAAACATTTAAAATATGCAACAAAAGCAAATTTTGCCTTCAAACAACACAACTTGCAAACAAGTGTATGAGCTCTTCCAATCAACCATTGCACAGTGGACAACAAAATAGAAAATACAGCACTCAGTGCGAATCAGTGCACCATTGCTTGTCATTGTAGCCTATTACTGTACGTAGCTTTCATGCCAATGCCATTTGTTTCAAATTTGCCTTCTTGCAAAGAATTGGATCCATAATCAGAAATGCTTTGATGCAAATTTTATTGATTCCATTGATTCTTATTTTCAAACTGTGGCTGAAAACTGAAATACTGTAAATATTACACAAAATTAGGGCTGTCAAACGATTAATTTTTTTTAATCGCTGAAGTTCTATAGTTAATCGCAATTAATCGCATATTTTATCACATTAAAATTCTATTTTGCATTTCAGAACAGTTTTTAAGTAGCCTACGTATTAACAATCGAAAGCAATTTTTACCAGTGTATCTTGATTGGGAATCAAATGAATGCAAAGAAAGTTACTTTATGAACTTGATTTTAAGATTTGTAATTATTTATTTACTGTAAACAAAAAACATGTGAATCTGTCATTATTGCACAATTCCTCCAAGTACCTAACTAAAAAACTAAAAATCCCTATCCTTACTAGAGTATAGAGTTTACTAACTCCTAAATAATGTTGATTACTCACTGATGTCCAGTGATCACCGGTTAATGAGCAGCTCATTTCTGCACAAGTCCGTGTTAACACAGCCCATCTTATGAAGGTAAATATGGTGCAAAATGGGAGAGCTTGTAGAATACGAGGTGAGAAATTGCAGAACAAAAAATCTGAACTTGTATGTTAAAATTTGCACTTGTAAAAATTTAATTTGCACTTGTAAAAAATATTCACACACGTGATCTGAATTTGAAGTCATACAAAGAAAAAAAACATGAGAGCTTGTAAAAAAAATCTGAACTTGTAAGTTGAAATTTGCACTTGTAGAAAATGTTCACACACCTGTATTCTGAATGTGAAGTTACAGAAAAAATATTCACAAATGTGTAGATTGATATTTACATGAACACAATGACAGCTGCAAACTTCAGTCCGTCTGCGGCTGCAGGCCCTGGAGCTCACCGCCAGTGTTTTAGTTTGACTGTTAAAAAGTGTTTAGACAATTAAAAGGTATTTATTTAGAAGCAGACTGGCTGCTAGTTAGCTAACGCTAGCATGCTATTCCACCAAGCTTCCATGCTACATAAATAAGCCGGACAGAGATGTCCCTCATCTGGCGATAGAAACCCTGCTTTTCCCGTTCTGTTAGCTCAGAGCTCCATAGCCTACGTCCACAGGTACAAATTAGTTTTGCACCAAATGTATCGTCAAGAGTGTTGTGAAAGTCGAGGCGCGCAGATTCGCCACTTTGTGATGCAAGAGAGCACATATGTGAAGTTGCAGTGACAGATTCGAGAGGTTGTAATCACTGAGTTGTGGTTGTGATGGAACCACAGTAAAAAAAAAAAAAAAAGTATACGAGTAAATGTTGCATTGTAAGTTTGCAGCTGTCATTGTGTTCATGTAAATATCAATCTACACATTTGTGAATATTTTTTCTGTAACTTCACATTCAGAATACAGGTGTGTGAACATTTTCTACAAGTGCAAATTTCAACTTACAAGTTCAGATTTTTTTTTACAAGCTCTCATGTTTTTTTTCTTTGTATGACTTCAAATTCAGATCACGTGTGTGAATATTTTTTACAAGTGCAAATTTTATTTTTACAAGTGCAAATTAAATTTTTACAAGTGCAAATTTTAACATAAGTTCACATTTTTTGTTCTGCAAGTTCTCACATCGTATTCTACAAGCTCTCCCATTTTGCACCATATTTACCTTCATACCATCTCCACTCTTACCCGGCGACAGAGAAACTGTTTCGTTGAAGTTGGATGTAGTCCAGTTTTTGTCTAATGATCGTACACTTACAAGCAGGATTGATGGAACAGGTGGCTGGCTAGCATTAGCTTTCCACCTAGCTAGGTTATACTCCAGCCCCCGTTCGCGTTTCACCGCTGAGGATGTCCCTCCGTGATTGCCCGCTACGGCTGCTGCAGCTGCTCGCTCCGGCCGCCGCAGCTGCTGCTGCCCGCTCCGGCCACCGCTGCTGCTCGCTGGTCAAACTAACCTGTACGGCGGGCCACAGCAACCTCTTATTTCCGAACATTCATCTCTCCCCCACCCCCCGAGGGCTGGTGGTCTAGCATCACATTAACTGTACTACTATGCTTAGCTCCGTAGGTGGTAGCTCAAGCTTGACGTGCTTCGGTGATATTTTAATTCAGCTTTACACAATGTGCATATGGCTTTCGACTTGTCTACGAGCCATCCGGGAGTTTTGGAAAATAAAATGCGCCATTCAGGATTTCATTGCTGCTGTCTTTCTCCATCATGCCTGCAGCCTGCAGCAGCAGGATGTGTTACGAGGAAGTGGCAGCTTGATGATAAGTAATGGTGCTGCAAAGGGTCAAAATAGTAGCCTGTTAGGCACGACGCAAAGCCGAGTGAAGTGTAAAATAAATGAATAAATGCCAGCATGCGATTTAAAAAAAAAAATGAATCGCATCGCGTCGGCCCTTAATCGCATCAGCGTTAACGCTGACAACCCTACACAAAATACATGTAAACCAAAATAAAATCTATTAGAGTATAATAAATTAAGAAAATAAAAATAAAATCTATTACAGTAAAGTATAAACATCTATTACTTTAGAGTTAAGAAATAGCCACTATTGATACTCAGTCTCTTCTGTCTTGACGATGGGGCCACATGGCCTCATCCACGTTACATTCAATATCCTCTCTTGCAATGCACCAAGGGAAAAATCTTCTTGCATGCCTTATCCAACCTTGACATTTTTCTGCACCTATTTCTTGGGCAGCAGCAGTCATTGCATTCAGCAAGGGCATCTGCTCATAGGGACGGTGATCATAAACCTTCCACCTCCAAGCACCCACAAAAATGGGCTATATGCTGGAAGGAGCTGCATCATCATCCGAGGGTGTACTGCAAACCACTCATTGACAAGTCAAGAGTGGTGGAACGCCACATTGTCCCAGATAATGATGAAGAGTAGCATGCCATGCCTCAACAGCCCTCTCTCCTCAGGTGGGATCAGCCTGTCATGAAGTGCATCCAGGAATGTTATGAGGCGCTCGGTGTTGTATGGGCCAATAGTGGGGATATGGCATAGGACACCATCATTGGAGATGGCAGCACACATGGTTATGTTGGCGCTCCTCGTTCCTGGAACTGTGATAGTGATAGTGACCTCATTGGGTACAGACCCAATGAGGTTCCTTCCATGTCGCCTCACTTCACAGAGATTGAAGCCGGCTTCATCAACATAAATGAAGTGAAAAAAGGGCAAAAATACAATGAAAAGTGACTCCAGTTGACTAACTGCATGATATGACAAGGCATTATAGTATACTGTAGTAATATTTCCTTACCTCCACATATTGGCATCTGGCATCCTTCACAACGTCAGAGTTCCTTTGAAATGGAACTGTATAGAGCTGCTTCATGGCCATACGGTTCCTTCTTAGGATGCGGTCAATGGTGGTCACGCTCAAGTTGTTGATGTTCCTAAACATGCCCTGATCTGCAATCACTGCTGCCCTGATTTCACGCAGCCTTATGGCATTGTTTGCCACAACCATGTTCACAACAGCTGCCTCCTGCAAAGCACTAAAACTTGTCCCTCTACCACCAGAGAATGGTAGCCTGTACAGCAACACTACCTGTTTTCCTGTCGAAAAATTCTGACAATGGATGCGACAGTGTTTCTGTTCAGAACAGGTTAGACTCTTTGTCCAGCCTCTCTAAGTGAAAGGCCATTATTGATAACGTGATCAATAAGTTACCCAAATTTCATCAGAAACCTGAGCCCTTCCAACTATACCTCCACCTCGCACTCAGACTCCTCTTCCTTGGACCCCTCTACCTCTTCCTCTCACTCTCATCTGCCTTTGACCTCTTCCATCCATGTTGGCAAAGAACAACACAGACGCTGCACCTTTAAGGCCTGCAGACTGATTGCTAATTGAAGATTTGTGTGAAGGAGTGTCAAACAGGAGCTTCAGTGATTTCATACTGATGTAGGTAGTTTCTAATAGTTAGGAACAGATGGTTTCTGTTTGGTTACCATAGCTAAAACAATGGAGTTTGGACTGCTTGAATGATATCCGTGTTAACTGTTCTGCAAAAGCGTGGGGAAAATGTGTCAATCCAATTAGCACATTTGCAAGAGGTGTCTTCTGCTCTGCGGAGACAGTCCTGATGAAAACCGAGTGGATCCCAGTTTCTTTAAGCAGGTCAAAGCAATCAAGTTAGCTAGCTGGGTTGCTGTCTTTTATGCCATTTGTGTTCGTAAAGTTTAATGTCTGGTGGCATTTTCATCTCTTTTTATAAGCCATTACTGTGTATGCGTAATGTTAGAGATTTAGAAATTGATGTGTTTACCAGTTGTAGCTGCAGGATGGGAAGTAAAGCTGCACCTTGTTAACTTCACTAGCAATGTTAAATGAAAGCTAAAATGTATGAGTAGTTTTCCCTGTAACAAGTATAACGTTCCATTATAGCATTCATAACGGTTAATAGCATTCATGTTAATATTCTTATATTCTTGTGTTTGCTGTCTTTTAACAGGGGACTAAGGAACAAACAGAGGCTGCACTAGCCTCACCAGAAGGGAGAGATGAGGAGGAGAGGGAAAGTAAAAGACAAGCAGGGAGACAGAGGCCAAAGAGAGATGTTGAATAGATTATTTGCTATAATAGAGATTGCCATTCAAAAAATAAATGCATTAAATGAACTGGTTTGTCTGTGTCTTTAAGTTTTTGGGTGTGTATATAATATAAACTGTTTTTCAATGTTTATTTTTCCATCAAATTATGACCTAACTGAATAATTATATTCAGATGATACCTGTTTTAATAACTTCTTAGGCATACAAGCTCTAAAAAGACATTAACGAAATGTGTATCTTTATTATAACATTTATTCAAACATTACTATATACTGTACACAAGTATATTCAACATGAAGGGTGATCAGACATAGCTGCCGATGATGGTGTTGCTTCAAGACTGCACACAGAAGGAGAAAGCTTTAGGTTAGTCCAGTAGTTATCTGCAGACAGAAGGAGAAAGCTTTAGGTTAGGCCAGTAGTTATCCAACCTGTCCTGGTAACATTAGAATTGTATCACAAGTATATTTAAGCATACTGTAACATGAAGGTACGTCATGTAACTGTAGTTTCTTCATCATGGTCTTAACTGACAACTGTTGACTATTTAACACACTTACACCTACCTTTACTGTGTTAGTGGGTGTTTATCAATGGTGTTATGACTTCATATGTTGGCTGTAGCCTTGTAGCTTGTGTGTTTACAGTACTATTTACCCTTTCTCACTTGCAGTTTACTGCATATCACACTGCCTGTGGTAGCTCATTAGCTGGTAGTGTTTACCTTGTAGTTGCTGATTATATTTTGCACTGCATTTGTCTGAAAGCTAGAAGCTACTGAACAATGAGCTAATGTTACAAACATGCAGTAAACTACTAGCTAATGTAAACGGTTAGCTACTGTAAGCTTAACGTAATTAAGATTAATTAATGCAATTCTCCTTACCGGTAAGCGTTATGACTACTACAAACATGAACTCCCACGAGTTTTTAATTTATTGACATGGGATAAGAGAAAACGATTGTTGGTAACGTTACCTACCTTCGCACGTTGCGACAAAGTTCCTGACAGAATATTTTCCTCCTGCAAGCAGGCTGACGATGATTCACCTTCTCCATCTCAACAAAAAAATTGAACAGCACAGTTCACAGTTCCACATCCATTTTGTCCAGTGTTTTGAAATGAGAAACGGCTAGCCTGTCTGTTAAAAGCATAGACGGTGAGGCTGTAGAATAGAGCCATACTATTCATTGGCCCACTTTCATGGCATTGACTCAATCATTCTCACCTGACTTCATTCATTCCCAATCATGGTCCAAACTCACCTGACTTCACTTACTACTAATCATGGCCTACTCTATAACTACCACCCATTTCCTTTGTCCTGGCTGTCAGCAACATGAGGCAGCATGTGAGGGCTCTCTGTCCTCACAACTCCGATGCAAATCCTATGGTCGTGCGTAAAAAAATGAGTTTACTGCCTTCCTCATATATTGTGTTACTTTAATGGTTATTTGGAAGTGGATGTGATTTAATGCTTGACCAGTGTATATTGGTAAATGCTGAATTGTCATCTTGCCTGTTTGCCTTGAGGCTACAGGAGTAATATTGTGTGTAAGTGCGCAGTGCACATGATTAGTTAATTGTAGCCTTTAGGAAATACAAGTATCCTTAACCTGATTTAGTGCAATGTCCTATGTAATTGTTCAATTAATGTTTGTCTGTATATAGTACTCTATAATTTAAGCAGTGGTAGGCCTACCCCTCACCCCCTCGGGTACGAGTTCTTGTATGTATTGTTTGTTTAGGTATTTAATCGTTAAGTTACTTGATGTTATATGTTTAACTGTATTATAATTTGTGTCTTTCTGTTTATCATTTATAGAAAAAAACCACATAACTGTCAAGCCTCATCATCTGCTTTCGCCCCTAATGTGTGCAGAGTAAATAAATGGCTTAAACGGAAACACCTGTTGTCCTTCATGCATTCTTACCGATGTACCATGGCGATGCTCAACTCCTAGAACCCAATCCAAAGAGAGAATTCTACAGAGGCGCTTTTCTGTGTTTCACCTCTTCCTGTTAAAAGGCAGACAGTGCATCTGTTCAATCAGGAGGGTCCGTCTTCTGCTAGATAGGCCCTACCTTTTCCAGTAGAAGTTAATGCCATTGTGTTTTGTGATTTGTTGAAGTGTTTTCATATTTGCTGTCATGTTTTCCTATTTGCCGTTGTGTTTTATTGTTGGGACCATCAGTTATGTTAAACCTGATTTTAACCAAAAAGGCCTCAGATTAAACTGACCTCTGGAGACAAGACACATGTGGCGCATGTGGACACAGACAAAGAGATCTCGGCCTAGGTGGAAAAACCACAGCCTTGTCACCAAACTCCCACAGTTCACCCCCAGGGAAAAGATCACAAAATGGCTGAATGACCACGAAGGAGTGGCCAAAGTGGTCAAAACTCTAAAAACTACAGCCTTGTGGTTCACACCTTCCAGAGATCTCTGGATCCCCATTCGCTCAACGGCCCCTGGACACCGCATGCGGTCGGGGCCTATAAAACCTTCGGACACACCTTTTTCCATCGTCTTCCGTTGCAACCCTGTTGCTGCAGGGAGCGCGCAAGCGCTTGTGCAAAATACTTCCACTTCTGGACAAAGTGGATTTATTTCTCTGTTCTGAAGAACACTACTGCATCCTGGAAACACACGTCCTGTTTCAACGCTGCAGAGAGAACGACGTTCTCTAGAAGAAAATCGGACACGGATACCGTTGTTTCTTCAAAGTCGACTCTGGCTTGTTACCCGCTCTCCTGGGGACCAGCAAGTTTCTCCGTTGACCCGTTCTGTTTTAGCATGGAAAGCTATGGACAGACATGAACGGACTGAACACACAGTAAGAAGGCTTAAGGTTTTTTGGGCAGAGGAATAGTGTTTTATTAATGTCAGTAAGGCTAATGCTGCCACTTGTTACATTAATGTGATTTTTGATTAATACTTGTGCTATTGCTGCACACTTGATTTATTAATCTGATGGTAACCGCTGTGTCCCATTATTTTGCTGTGAATGTATCATTTGATCACGATACTGTTTGATATAGGTTGTGTTTGACTAATATAGCCTGGTTTAAAACTGTAAATGCCACATTTCTTTTCTCCCGCTGGGAAGAAGTTAGCTACTGTACTGAATGAGAGTGTGATCATTGTCAGATCCTCGAAAATCAAGACTCAAGGTGCCTCTTCTTTATTCCAAGTCTCTCTCTCTCTCTCTCTCTCTCTCTCTCTCTCTCTCTCTCTCTCTCTATACACACACATACACTTGCGCACAGACACGTGTGTCGAATAGCTGCACAGCTAGCACATAGCGAAGTAGCTAGTGTGTCCCTTTGGTCTGTAAGACGTTAGCCTGAAAGCTAGCCCTAGCCACCCGGCGCTGCACCACTACCGCCCTCTTGAGGCTAAATAGCTTTTGTGCAGTTAACACATAGCCTAGCTTCAATGAGCTAATGGCTAATCTGGGCGTGACCAAGCAACCCCCGGGTTTTGTCACACCCCTCCTCCTCACTCTCTCTCTCTCTCACACACACACACACACACACACACACACAGAGACTCATCACATGCTGGTTTTGTTGTAGTTTAAAAAAAGGTATAATGGTTTTAATTGATCAAAGGATTATTGATTGGCCATTGATAATTTTGAAGTTAATAAATTCTACTATATTTTAAATAGCAGTTGTCTGTGATTATTTGTGTACTTATTGTAATAATTGCTGGTTGAACACAGGTCAGTGCTCGAATTCACCCTTCCTTTTTGTTCCTTTAAAGAATACCATATAGATGAACCAAGTTAAGATCTATATTTTAAAGTGAACACCACCTAATGAGACTGTTTTACAGTTCGTTTATTGGCCCCTGAAGTTCCAGGGTGGTGCCCCGTTTTGATTGTTTGATTTGATAGTTATTAATAACCATATTCATAACTTTATTAATATTGATAGAACAACTGATAATTTGCCAATAATTGGATCTGTACACCTACAAATTCCCAACATTATGATTTGTTGGTGTTTTCCTATTTGCTGTCGTGTTTTCCTATTTGCCATTGTATTTTATGATTTGTTGAAGTGTTTTCATATTTGCTGTTGTGTTTTCCTATTTACTGTTTAGTTTTCCAATTTGCCGTTGTGTTTTCTGATTTGCTGTTTGTTTTCCAATTTGCCGTTGTGTTTTCCGATTTGCCGTTTTGTTTTCCTATTTGCCATTGTGTTTTATGATTTGCTGTTGCGTTTTTCTATTTGCTGTTGTGATTTGCACTTCAGGGCCACCGTACCTATAGTGCACATTAAAATTTTCTGGCAACCTGTTATTGTATTTCAGATTGAAAGATGGACATTCCAGCTTGCAGGTGTTAACAGTGCTGCAGTAGCATCCTGAAGTCCTGACACCTGTTCTCTGCCTGTCAGATAAAAAGTTATCAGCTACGGACATTGAAAATATCTTCTGACCAGAGCTAAGTCTGCATCGAAGCAACAAGAGGGTACAGGAGGAAAAAACATTATCTTTCTGGGCAGACCTTCTTGATTGTGAAGGTTGGTGAATTTTCTCTTAATTGTCTCATTTCATCCACACAAATTATAATTAACAGTTCCAGAGTTGTTGTGGATGTTATTTATTCTAATTGCTTTCTACTTTTAGAAGGTCAAAGTGAAGTAACCCTGGAGGAGGAGGTCTTCATGTTTGCCACAGGTGTGCCATGCATGCCTCCTGCTCGTATGGAACCTCAGCCATGCCTTCACTTCCTGGCCAGTTCAACGCTGCCTAAGGCAAATACATGTGCCAATACTTGAATGTTGCCTCTCCTGGAAAACTACAACACCTTTAAGGCAAAAATTAGCTTTGGGATTAAGAATTCCCCTGGCTTTGGATGCATTTAGCCAGCTCTCAACTGTCAGCCCCTTGAACCATTGTCAGTGAATTACCTACGTGGTAAAAGTTGCAGATAAATTAAAGGTCACATGGCATGAAAATTTCACTTTATGAGGTTTTTTAACATTAATATGAGTTCCCCCAACCTGCCTATGGTCCCCAATTGGCTTGAAATGGTGATAGGTGTAAACCGAGCCCTGAGTATCCTGTTCTGCCTTTGAGAAAAAGTAAGCTCAGATGAGCCGTTCTGGAATCTTGCTTGTTATGAGGTCATAACAAGCAAGGTTACCATTTCTCTGCTTTGCCCGCCCAGAGAATTAGGCCAACTCATGAGAGAGAGACATCATTGCTTTCAAACGAGCAAAGTGGCAGTTGGTCAAGGCCACACCCCCACCCTCCGCCTTGCCCCTCCCTCTCTCCTCCTCAGTAGCTACACAGACACAGAAATGGCACGTCCTAATGAAAGCTCATTGTGGGACTGGCTCTAGTGGCTGTAATTCTGCACCAAGGCTGAATTTCGGTAAAGAGACATCAGATACAGTATTAGGTAGGGATGAGCGAGTACAGCATTATCTGTATCTGTATCTGTATCTGTTAACCATATGAATTATCTGTATCTGTATCTGTACTCGGACTGGGCGGGGCAGGATTTAACCCGGAAGTGGGTCGGTTTGTCTTGAAATGGGCGGGGCTTTAACCGGTATGTTATTTTAAGCATGCAATTGATATGGGTTGATCAGAAATTGTTATATTTATTGCTGATTACAAAACTATTTACATGACAGCATCAGCATTGAGCTTCAGATCAATGGTTTTGATCACGATAACAAACAAACTATATACAGAACAAGAACAATGAATACAACACATGCGGTTGCAATTATGAAGTACAATGTAATGAACAAGAGTTTTCATACTCAACATAACTTTCTTTTTTTAACTTTTAATTTTTTTATGATCAGTGTGATTTTTTTTTATTTCCACACCAGGTGTGTGTGTGTGTGTGTGTGTGTGTGAGAGAGAGAGTGTGTGTGTGTGTGTGTGTGTGTGTGTGTGTGTGAGAGAGAGAGTAAGAGAGAGACAGAGAGAAAGAGAGAGGGGGGCGGGGGGGACTGTGTTCTACGGATCAAATAGTCCGACGCTGTTTTTCAGATCTGTTTAGAGCCAGCTGACGGTTTAAAAAAGAAAAAAAATCTCCGACAGGCAGCGAGTCGCATTCTACCAAGCACCACGTCTGAACAAACCCCACGTTTACCAGAACTCTACTGGTTAATAAGTAAGTACTACAAACCGAAGTAAAAAACAAACCTGAAGCTGAAAATACCCTAAACGTTAACGGAAAAGACCGGCGAACCTGAGAGATGTTCTATGTGTGTGTGAGTGAGCAGAGCGGGACACAACAACGCAATACATTTGTATGTGTGTGTAGGGGAGGGGCGCTGTGACGACTAGCCTATCACAGAACGCAGACACAGTCAACTATCCAATGAGGATTTTTATTCAATCCGAGCACAGATATTGACTCGTATAATACTCGTACTCGGCAAAAGTGCTTTATCCGTACCGGATACTCGTTTCAGCCGAGTAGCACCATGAAAAAGAAGAGCACCATGTCATGGGACCTTTAAAAGCTTTTTGTTTGCAGTTGTACTGCATTGATAGTAGTGGCCAACTGTTTGGGGCAGTTTTGCTAATTTTTATGATGTTTGTTGTGTAGTTTGGTTAGAAAGATAACACATTAACACTTAAATGTCAGTAGTCTCATTTATGATGATGACAATGACTACACCATATTCTTTATTTTTTCCTATTTTATGAATACTGGCTGTTAGGGCTGGGCAATATATCAATATTATGTTGACATAGATATACGAGACTAGATATCTTCTTAAATTTTGGATATGTTGATAAGTGTTGTCTTTTTCTGGTTTTAAAGGCTGCATTATTTGCCTTTGCCTTGTCATTATATCCATATTACTGTTGATTATTTATGAAAACTCTCTTTGTGTTAATATTTTGTGAAAGCACCAATAGTCAACCCTACAATATTGTCAAAAATATTGTGATATTTGATTTTTTTTTTCCATATCAATAAGATCTATTGGTTGTATACCTTGCATGTTATGTACATTTAGCCACTTTGATGGTAAACATTGTTTCTACTGAAAATAAAACAAGTACATAAATAGAATTCAAACTGTGGACTCTTGTGTTTACACTGTATTTAAAGCCATGTAAGATTGTTTGTTCATAGACCATTTATACAGTCTATGGTTTTGAACAATATTTGCTGTGTTGTGTTGGTGGCCATGATGTTGTGGCCCTCCTCCCCACGGGGTTTGGGAAAAGTTTGATTTTCCAGCTTGCTCCGTTAGTGGTGAAGGAGTTGGCTAAGGCTAACGCTAGCGATGCTAATGCTAAATATAAGCCGATAGTTGTTGTCGGTATCACCGCTTGTTGCACATGCACATGACATACGTCACGACCAAACGTTAGCGATTGGTTATGGCAGATCCAGAGTGGCTCTGGGTAGATCCAATAGTTTTAAACTTCAACAGAGGACCCGCCTTCAAGGAAGTTAACACTTGTCAATGGAGAGTGGCCAGACTCTCTGTACAAATGAAATGCATGAGAGTCTGGTAGGACCAGACTAGACTTGACTCAGACCCGAGTCACAAATTTGACTTTAGATCCTATTCAAGAGAGGTATGTTTTTTAAATGTGTTTTACAAATAAAAAAAATCATTTTGTGAATCAACTAATGCTATTTATTCCCAGATATTTCATGAATGCATCATTTCCCAGATCCACTTTAGCCAATCTGACAGACTGCAGACCAGATAACATATGTTGGAGAGAAGCATGAAGAATGGAAGTTTATGTCGCAGAGTGCCAGTTGGAAATGATGACAACAAAGATAATTTGTGTGTGTATAAACTAAACTAGTGCTGTCAAACGATTAAAATATTTAATCGCGATTAATCGTATTAATGTCATAGTTAACTCGCAATTAATTGCAATTAATCGCACATTTTTATCTATTCTAAATGTCCCTAGATTTCTTTTTGTTCAATTATTTTTTCTCATTTTAATGCTCTTATCAATATGGAAAAGTGGATCGGCTTGCTTTGTGCTTTTGTCGCCTGGCTTTGACAAGGGGACGGAGAATTCGCATCAGCTGTGTGCTTGGCCATCAAGTGGTATTTCAGACTGGACGTGCTGCGATGATAGCTCAGTTCACAATGACAAAACACACAGATCACTTTGGTCTTTTCAATGGAACCATTTCGCAACTTTTTAAAAAGTAAACTTTCCATTCAGAATCTTATTGGCATCCATTTCGGCGTCTCGCACTCGCCATCCACTCAAAACGTAACGTTAGCCTACTACTCTTTGGCCGGCTCGCAAGCCCAAACAAGTGTGTGCGGCGTGCCTGTTGTTTTGCTTCCGGTCTAGCTAGATCCGGTGTGGTGTTGTAGTTTTTCTAACGTTACTAGTTGTTGCAACAGCATGTGAAAAAAACTACAAAGTTTGCTATGCCAAAAAGAACGTTAATCTCGCGATAAAAAAATGGACGCCGTTAAAATGGGTTTGCGTTAACGCCGTTAATAACGCATTTAACTGACAGCACTAATAAAGACTATATGGTGGTCAACAAAAATGGATTGCAATATGTGAAACGTGGGTCGAAAATTACAGAAGTAGAGGCAATTTCATTTAGACATAATACAATATGAAAATCTGAAGTGCAGTGTTAAGGTCAGTAGCAAGAGATAAAACTTAAAAAAAGGCATTCATGATTTGTGCAAATTTGTTATTATTTATTTACATGTTTTCTACATTTGAAGATTGCAATATGACATGTTAAGGACTCAAAATATAAGTGTATGACTTGGGATTTGCCTGTCTGGACTTAGGACTTCACTGCAAAGACTTAAGACTTACTTGCAATTTGCAAAACTGACTTGTTCCCACCTTTGCAAATAAGCTACATTAAAGATCATCCATGTTCTTCAGAGTGATGTAGTTCTCTACAACAGATTCCCATTGTAGAGGAGATGTCAAACCACTCTGTCTCTATAGTTCTTCAAATCGAGTTTGCTGTTCATCCTCTCCACCAGGAGTTGCTGGCGCTGGCATGAGGCTGTCAAACTGGCTCAAGGTTTGTGTAGATGCTGGGAATCCACAATTCCTTCCCTTAAATCTAGGAGCACGTACAAAAAAAATCCAGAGTCACTCACTAACAGTTTTCTTTCATGTTTATTTTAGTTGTGTTCATTATTTTAGTCATGCACTTTTCACAGGACAAGGATGCAGAGACACCAAAAAATATTGTCAGCATGATCATGAGTTAAAATAAGTCACAAATACATATTTGACCAAAGTGCTTGAAGCATGTGTGTATTTTTGTGGCAGCTAGGTGTTTGATGTGCAATGTTATTGTACTATCTATCCATGAATCCACCATGAATACCTAACATAAATATAGTTCAAATAAAGTGTTACCTCGCACCAAACTTCTGTGTTGATAGCAGCCATTGAAGAGATGCCTCTCCCTCAAGTCACTGAACAAACCCATCCAAAATTGACTCCTAGTTAAGAATACACACATTAACACACTACAATATTGTAGAAATTAGAAAAAAAAAATAAAAGATAGTCTCAAGCTGACACTAAATAAATACGACAGATAAGGCACTCACTAAGCAGGAGTGAGTATTGCCTAGATCAGTAAAACATACAGTAAATACATAAATGTAGTAGATAGAGCATAAATCAATGGAGAATTTACTATATGAGACAAAAACCTTGGTTTCCGAAAGTAGGACCACCAGCTTTCAATGCACTTGTTGGATGTTGAAGTGCCATACATGTGGCATTTGGCTCCTGCAAACTCGTCTGCATGCTCTCATCTCAAAGAACAGTGAAGTGATGCCATCAGTCCATTTTCTGTACCGCAGTCTGTGCGGAGACGCATTGGAATAATTCCAAACTCAGCTACACACTGCATGTAATTTTGAGCAATTATGCCAGGGTCATTGTTAGACTTTCCACATTTGAGCCACATGATTTTTCTGGAAAATCCATTGATAATAATCCACTAATTGCAATCCCAAAAGGTTTCAATTTATCATAGCCATCAAAATGCCAGACTTCATTGGGTCCTATTGAGTGGTATGCTCTCCAGATGAATCTGCGTCTAGAGCGATTTTCTTTTCCGGATGGATCTAGTTCTCCTATTAGGCGCATCACATCATCTCTTCTGACTATAAGAGAGTACTTAGGTATCCTAAGAGCTGGCCTGATCCAGTAAGTTCCTCAGTAATAGCTGACTGAACACGTTCTCTAACATGGAGGAATTAATCGACCGGGTCTTGGAGAAGCAGCTACATGCGCTTAAATCAGTGATATATATAGCACAGTGAAGGGAGTGCTAGCCGAAATTAATGCTTCGCAGCAACACATCGGGGTAGAACCTGAGATGCAGGAAATCATGGTATGTGAGCCGGACCAATCTGACTGCGTCACATTCAAGATCCAGGTCAGTTTGCAGTCTATGTTTGTTGACATTTAAGCTAGACTGAAAGAACATGAGGAATACGGTCTGTTCAGCTCATAATCTGCTTATTGCTCCAACTAGATTGGTGTGTTTTTCACATAGCTTAGTCCAGAAATTGTTCGAAGGTGTTTATAATATTGTTCATGTTTCAATTGACCTGTGACCAGCCAGGAGGTGTAGTTTTGAGCTGGAGTTTTGTGCAAACTGCGTTTGATGTGGTCACGCATCTTACAAATAGGAGGGGTCTGTGGTCTCAGAAGGTTAGGGAATTTATTTTATTTTTTTATATATATATTTTTGTCACACCCTGCTCAGAGCTAACAGTTCACCCTTTACTACATTTTTTTCAGCAAATTACGGTAGGGTACTCGAGACATTTATGCATGTAAATTTTGAATATGGCTGAGCTTTCAATCCTTTCAGTTAACATTAGGGGGCTAAATGGACCAATCAAACAAACTCCCAATACTAAAGAAATGGGAGCGTGAGTTGAGCTCGGAGGGGAACGTAATTAATTGGGAGACCGTTTGGGACATTTCCCACTGTTCCATGAACCCAAATCACCAGCAGATCCACTTCAACATATGCCATAGGACATATTGGACTACATAGTCCAATATGTGATACATCTCTAAAGCCATTCCTACTCCCTATTGCACGTTCTGCCAACCTGAACAAACTGGAACTTTTCTGCACATGGTCTGGGAGTGTGAACAGGTGCAAGAGTTCTGTAATAAAACAACTCAATAATATCTGATGTGATAGGATGTCAAATTCCTACTGACCCGATTGTTTTGATACTTAATGATGACTCTAAATTACACCTACTTGGGGGACAGAAGAAAATTTGGCTAGCTGGATCAACCGCAACAAAGAAAATGATAGCTCAGCGCTGGCTCCCCCCCCCCACTCGCTTTGTATAAAACAGTGGCTGGCATATTTTCTGGACATAGTTATGCTGGAGCGCTCTACAGCAAGGATTAACAAAGCCCAATCATTGACTATAGACCTATGGCAAAACGCAGCAGCACAAGTATCAGTCCTAATGACCTCAGCATCACAAGAATTAGAGGAAAGCGACTAGGCAAGGTGTGATTTCTGTTTTTTGTTTGTTTGTTTTTTTTTCCTCGAGACCGCAGAGGGTGGGGGGTGGGAGAGGGTTGTTGTTCTTGTTCAATTGTGTTTGTCTGTTCTGTGTGTTTAAAAATATAAAGACAATAAAAAATTGATCTTTTTATATATATATATATATATATATATATATATATATATATATATATATATATATATATATATATATATATATTGATACTTCAGAATAAGTTTGTCTGCCATTGTAGCTTCAGGACCTGATGGGTAGGAATGAGGACACTATATTTAACACTAGATGCACTGCATTAATCTACTGTTTTAACTTTTACTTAGCATTGAAGAAACAGTACAGAGTAAAATATACTCATAGTGAATTACATTTATTACAATTTCCTTCAGTGGTTAACTCATGATTCTAATCTTCATTTGTCAAATAACAAAGCAATCCAGTATCTACTGAAACATCAGAACTAAACCTAGTATACCTTCATCTTGCAGACTCCATAAAAACTGAACATTTCTGCCACATTTCCCACAATATGACAGAACGTGTTGAAGGTTCACTCCACAAAATGGACAAAACATAACCTGTTAAAAGACCAAGGATAGCAAAGTTTTAGACTACAACCAAGGCACATGTTCTCAAACTTGTGGGATGGTACTGTAGCTACTCTTCTGGACAATTTGTATCCCTTAATACATTCGTACTGGTGCATACACAGACCCATATAGTTATTGATTCATTAGCTTCCTCCAATAGTAAGCACGAAGCAAGGTCATGGTTAAAATTATGGGTTTATTTCATTCAGACCCGTATATGTGTGTATGTATGACATATTATGCCCCTAACACTGTAATAGGCAGCATATTGAAGGTAACACAATTAGCATTCACTTTAAACATCTGTTTACCATAAACATAACCACACACACACACACACACACACACACACACACAATTCCCAAACCAAACGTACCAAGGGAATTTGCCGCTGGGAGCTGATCAATAACCAGATAGATACGGTTAACAAGTTACAAGCACATAACAGTGGGATATAATATTTGTGTGATTTAAACAGCTTCACTAAACGTGACAAACTATAGACTTTAAACGTAGGACTCACGGGTAAAAGATGCTGGGCGCCATTTTACGTTATAGCTGTAGCTTCGTAGCCTAAATGGCAGAGTACATACATACATATGAAAATACAAAGATATTGAACAACATTGCTTATTTGTGACAATCACATAGCGACAGTAATCATAATTAGCAAGGAACCATGTTTCACTTACTTCTCAAACATGCAAGAACTTTCCTCCAGGGGTCCATTTCAGAAAGCAAGTTTAGTGAAAACTCTGAGTTTGTTAACCCTGAGATGAGGGAAACTCTGAGTGTTCTGTTTCAGAAAGGGAGGTTAATCAAACCTGAGAGAGAGGGGCAACTCCAGCCCGTTTCAGAAAGAGAGGTAACTTAACCTCAGAGTCAGTTACTATGGTAACTGAGCCTGTGAACCTAACCTGGTCGGGACCAGAGGCCTGTACTACGAATCAAGATCAACATGTCCTGGATTTCTTTCAGTGATCCGGCTTCACCTAACCTAACAACCGCGGTCCCGCATAACCTGTGTCACGACGCTGGTTATCAACTAGTTCAATCAACCCAGGGCTTCCCAATCCAGCGGCGCGCGCGTTCACATAAAAGAGGCGGTGTTTGCGCACCACGACCAATCGCAAACATCTACCAGAGCCGCATATTTTACATAAGAAGAGCAAACTATAATTCTACATAAATATGAAGAACACAGACACGGTTTTACAGGCAAAATGCAGGAAGGAAAGCTGGCAAAAAAGCCGACGCTGTTATGCGTAAATCACAACGTTTAGCTTATCAATATCCAGTGGTGTAGTCTACGTGATAGTAAGCTCCAGGATTTCCATATACTCACTTAAAAATACACAATGACACGTAACAACATACTTTCCATTATATGTTTGATATATTTTGAATTGTCATCTGTGTTTTATTCTTCACATAGGCTCAATGGAGGTATTTCACCATAAATTGGTGCATAAAAGTGTATCGGAATGCAGGAAATGAAGTCGTTGATGCTTAAAACTTCCCTGGGGGAGGGCACCCAGACCCCCCACTATGATATGCCCCCCTCCTCCCCCAAAGACAGATTCTGGCCAATATACAGTACAGTACACCCACTACAATACATTAGAAGAGGTGGAAAACCGAAACTACTGCAGAAATACACGGAGCACAAACGGCACACATCTGCCGCAGCATGCCCACAGCAGAGCGCGTCCATAAACCTGAAGCTGCACAGACCACGGAAGGCACGCTGCAGCAGCTCCTTGGTCTGTGCCGCTGCTCGTCTCTATTTTTACAGCGAGAGTGGACACTAAGCGACGCACAGGTCTGCTTCAGAGCTCCGTGTATTTGAGTCTGACCCATAGACTGGAAACGTCACGTCACGGGAAATTCAAACTAAATCATTAGTTTGAAGTTTTCCCCCAATTAGGAAATGATCGACAATAATCATCAATTCAATCTAATAATCAGGTTGACATGTAAACGTGTGGCTGAGGGGGCGCCCTAGGATGATCATGTTTAATAAACATGTTTTATTTCGCTTGTCATTCTAATTCTATTATTAATGAGAAGTAGACCTAAGGGCGACACGGCGCCCCCAAAACATTTGACGCCCTAGGCAATCGCCTAGTTCGCCTATAGCAATCGCCGGCCCTGCTGCACTGTCTCTCTCTGTCCACACTTGTGCATGGGGCACAGAGAAACTTGATTGCAATAGATAGATAGATAGATAGATAGAGAGACAGATAGAGAGATAGTCCACTGGGGAAATTTGTTTTTACAGTCTGTACAGGGCCTCACAAATATGCATACATACACATACAGTAAACATAGACACCATCAACCCAATCTCCTTGTAATGCACAGCAGCCAGTGAGGGAAACTGTGCAGCATTTGCCATCCAGTACTGTAGTGAGTTGTCTGACCTTGGGATGGTTTGCTCTGTTAGGTAAGTCTGCACCTGAACAACTGCTGATGAGGCTGTCACAGATCCTATCTCTAGTTCACTCTCTTGTAAGATCTCATCGAAGACAACACCCAGGCTGTTGCTTTCTGTGTTTTGACGTGGTACCTTTTAGACAGGCTCTGCCTTCGCTGAGACATCACTGGCGACTTTCCTTACCTAGATCTTCTCCACCTTTTTAATGAGAGCATCCTTAGCAGGCTTCAAGTTATCTGAATGTGTGATGACTGATCTGAAAAAAAATAGATAATGATGTGTACTTAATAAAGAGGTATCTAGCCATTAATAGAACTTAACTACATATTAAAAGAAAGAAAACAAATGGCTTAAATACTGCTGACTTACATTTGATTTATTATAAATTAAAATGATTATATTTGATTAATTATTAAGAATTGCATTCAAAAAGGTACATTATTTACTCGACTTGCCTGTCTTTGTATCTGGGATCCACCAATGTCGCAATTGAATACAGTGGATCAGTCTCAACCTGGCAGAAGAATCATTCCACTGCCTCTAGTAGAGTGCTTTTCATCGTCTTGATTTCCTGGTCAGTGGTCTTCTCTCGACCTCTGAGAGATCGGCTGGGAGTGTAGGGGTGCAGCAGCTCAGAGAGGTAAGGTGGGGCAAGGCCATTCAAAGCTTTAAAAACAAATAAAAGAATTTTAAAATGAATCCTCAAATGGACAGGCAACCAGTGGAGTGAAGCTATAGGTGAAATGTGCTCGTACTTGCGTGTGCCAGTTAAAAGACGTGCAGCAGCATTTTGTACCAGTTGTAGCCGAGCAATGGAGGACCCACTAGCCCCTATATAAAGTGCATTACAGTAATCCAGCCGAGTGGTCACAAAGGCGTGGATTACTGTTTCAAAATGCTGTCTCTCAAGGACTGGTTTGATTTTTGCCAGCTGCCTTAGCTGGAAAAAGCTGGACTTCACCACAGCTTTAATCTGGCTATCAAATTTGTCCACTTTTACCCCCAAATTTGTCACAATTGGCTTGCGATACTGTGCAAGAGAACCCAGATCAACTAGGGGGGTGGTCACAGACGAGCCACCAAAGACCATGACTTCTGTCTTTTCTTCATTAAAATTTAGAAAATTTAAAGACATCCAAGCTTTAATGTCGTGTAAACACTGTAGCAGTTGGTTAACAGAGTAGGAATCAGACTTTTTAAGGGGAAGGTAGATTTGACTGTCGTCCGCATAGCAGTGAAAAGAAATGCCATGTTTCCTGAGAATGGAACCAAGTGGGAGTAAATATAGAGAAAATAAGAGAGGGCCAAGCACCGAGCCCTGTGGGACCCCACATGAGAGAGGAGCAGTGGAGGACAACAGAGTCATCAAGGCCGACACAGAAAGTCCGATGTGACAGGTAGGACCTGAACCATTCCAGTGCTGTGCCACCGACGCCCACCCACTGCTCCAAACGAGCAATGAGGATGTCATGGTCCACTGTATCAAATGCTGCAGTCAAATCTAAAAGTACAAGGATAACACAGTGACCAGAGTCAGTAGCTAAAAATATATCATTAAAAACTCTTAAAAGCGCTGATTCTGTGCTGTGCAATGCTTTAAAACCAGATTGAAAAATTTCAAGAATATTTTGTTCATTTAAAAAGTCCATGAGCTGGGAATATACAATCTTCTCTAAGATTTTAGAGAAGAAGGGCAATTTGGAGATAGGCCTAAAATTTGTCAAAATAGTAGGATCCAGCCCAGGTTTTTTTAATAAAGGCAGCACAACTGCATGTTTAAGATTTACCGGGACTACTCCAGAGGAAAGACTGCTATTAATAACTGTGAGACAAGATGGCCCAACAGTGGTAAAAACCTCCTTAAAAAAATCGAGGTGGGACAGTATCATCCGGAGAACCAGAGGGCTTCAGATGACCCACAATCTCCTGCACAAAAGACAGGGTCACAGGCTCAAACATGTCAAACACAGCAGGGCAGGGGACAAACACCGAAGGATCAGAAGTAGAAGGTGAAATAAGTGCTCTGGTAGAAGTGACTTTATCAATGAAGTAGTGAAGAAAATCCTCACACACAGCAGGAGAGGCCTCAATTACAGTCTGTGGTGCATTTAGAGCCGAGTTGATAACTTTAAACAACACACGGGGTTTACAACAGTTAAGAAGAACAATATCAGAAAAATATTTTCTTTTAGCCTCTTTCACAGTGGATTGGTAATGACGCCAGCAATCCTTCAATATTTGAAAAGAGACTTGCAATTTATCCTTTTTCCACTTTCGCTCAGCTCTTCGGCAGTCCTGCCTGGCAGTGCGGGTTGTTTCATTCAGCCAAGGCTCTGATTTGGCTTTCTTCTGCCTGGTCTTTAATGGAGCAGCAATGTCTATAGCAGTTTGACAGGTGTCGAGAAACCATAAGTTAAGAGCCTCTGTATCCTCACACACAGACTCGGGAATGACGCAGATCTGGCTGAAAACTGCGGAGAAGTGAGCAGCAGTGGAGGGGTTAAAAACTCGACATCTGCGAGCAGCAGCGCGAGGTTTAACTGTGTGACAGCAAACAGCAGCTTCAAAAAGTACAGGCATATGATCCGAGAAAAAAGCGTCACAGACTACCAGGTTAAGAACAGGCAAACCATAAGATAAAACAAGATCAAGTGTGTGACCACGTTCATGTGTAGGCCCAAGTACAGACTGCACCAGATTAAAAGAGTCAATGATGTTTAAAAAGTCTCGCGCCAAAGGGTTTTCAGGGCAACACACATGAATGTTACAATCTCCAACAATAAGGACCCGGTGTTTCGGTTTAACGAGAGACCATGTTAACTGGCGACCGTCAGCCAAATGCCTCTGCTGTTGTTGTAGTGACGACAGCTGTTGAAAACGGGAAGAGAATATGTAGCTGTCCGCGTGAATACCTTTTTGTTAAGTTGTCATTAAAATGTTAAAACATAACAACGTTTACGTTACCTCTCTGATTTGTCTTTGGAGTCTTGTCTGAGGAAACTTGTCAGTCGCGTTTTGAATGTGGCTTGCTGTTAAGGAAAACAGGAAGACAGCGTTGCTCTTCCTGTTACAATGTTTATAATCTAATAAACGTTTTATTGAATAGACCTATTAGTCTTCAGAGCTTGTTTAAGTAAACACATGTCACGTAGAAAACAATGTAGCCCTTTTAAAAGTAGAAAATAAATTAATAAACAACTTGGATTCGAACTCGTGCCATTGTGGGAAAATATAAACGACTCAGCAGTCTAACACACTACACCATCACATCACATTGTTGATATGTGGACATGGCGTAATATGAACTCAAATGTCACACAGAGTCACTGAAAATCAGGAGGATCCAGATCAAGTTGTGACCATACCACACTGCATGCACATAACTAACAAGTTGCTCTTGCTCAGAAATTGTCGTTATTTTGTTTGAGTCCCACAAAATGCACATGTCTGCTTGTAAGCAAATTGAAATAAAATTTAAACTCAAATGTCCATCTCTGATAAACCAAATAATAAATCAATAAATAAACATGATTTCACGGGATTCGAACTCGTGCCATTGTGGAGGAAAAACAAGAGACAACGAACCAACTCAGTCCGCTAAAGGATCTATAACAAAGTCAGGTAAGTATAGCATCAAAATATCTCATATATCGTATCTTTAAATCAGGAGGATCCAGATCAAGTTGTGACCTTGTCCATGTACATAAGACCATTTTGTTATTTTACTGGTTTCCAACACAAATAACAGCCATTTAAAACCAGATAATTGTTATAAAATGTTGATGTGGCAATACTTGCTTAAGTTAAAATATCCCACATCAGCTTCACAATAAAGAAATTCAAGGAAAAAAAAAAAAAAGCAGTGGAGGGCCATTTGCCAAGAACAGTAGGGGATGTTAAACAGTCAAGTTAACTATAGTCCTATTTAGAACAGGCCAACATCCCAAATAAATAAAAAACCAGACTTGAATTACAGTCGGGGAAGTAGGCCTACATCCTCTGCTCAAACTTTTTGGATGAAGCTTTTGATGTCCTTTTGGGACAGTCAGTGGGGAGAACAGTTGAACATGCCAGGGCAGATGAATAGTGTAAAAGAGCATAAACAGATATGAAAGCAGTGCAGGTGAGGTTGTGCATTTGTGTAACTGTGCAAAGGGGCATGGCAGAGATAATGAAATAAGGATGTGCAAAACAGCATGAATGATTAGATTCAACTTTGTCATTGTACAGAGTACAAGTACAAAGACAGCGAAATGCAGTTAGCGTCCAACCACAAGTGCAGACAGGTGTTGCATAGAATAAAAATGGCTATGTAATATGAACAACATGTCCAGATATGTGCAAAGTAGTAGCAGTGACATTGTACTAGTAGTAAGAATATATAGATATATGCAGGGTATTAACAAAATATACAATAAGAAAAAAAGGATAAATATGGACATACTGAGTGAACCATATAGACAGATATGTACAGTGTGTACAGTTATGTGCAGTGTGGTAACATTATAAGAATAGTACAGTACAGATGGAGAACAGTTAGCACGTACAGTGATCGGACAGGAGCGCAGCCAGACGTACCTTAAATCAGAAAGGGTTTAATTGCCAAGTACGTTTTTATAACACATACAAGGAATTTGTTTTGATGTTGTTGGTGCACGTCACACATTCTCTATATGGAATATTAAACAATATAAGTATAGGTATAAACAATATAAGTATATGTACACAGTAGGTCTATGTATTAAATCAAAAATAAAGATAGAAACAAAAAATAAAGAGCATTACAGCAGAGAGAGAACAGTGGCATGAAGAGCCAGGGGTGGAGAGTCAGGGTGGGTTCTGGGCCTTGTTAATAAGGCTAGTGGCAGAGGGGAAAAAGCCGTTAATGTGACGTGAGGTTTTGGTCCTGATAGACCTTAGCCTCCTGCCAGAGGGGAGTGGCTCAAAGAGTTTGTGGAGGGGTTGGCCACAATCCTTCCAGCATGCTTCAGAGTGCAGTTAGTGGGATAAGGGTTTTGAGTTTCAGGGTTTTTTTGTAGTTCATTCCAGTCATTTGCAGCCGAGAACTGGAATGAGTGGTGGCCAAAGGAGGTGTGGGCTTTAGAGGTGACCAAGGAGATGTTAACTGCTTGAGCGCAGGCTGCGGTAGGGCAGTGAGCTTAGGTACAGCGGGACTTTCCCTAGCTGTAGTGCCGCGCACTAATACACTCAAGGTTAATGAGATGTGCGCATGGGTAGGCTACAGTGTCAATGTAGTATGTGGTACGCTGAGAGATGTACGCTCGTTACTTGTAGGCCCTATGGCTTGTGTTCCAGTTGGCTACAAGTGTAAAATAAACATGCACTGAGAAATTGGCGTCTGTTCACTGTTACGGTCATGACAACAAACTATTACACTAGCAAGGACTTGTAATTGAGTTGGTACTAGCAAGTTAAGCGACGTGTGTAAGGAGGGCCAGCCAACTAGCCTAATGCATAGAGCAGAGGTGCCCAAATTCTTTCATATGAAGGGCCAAAATGTATCTGGATGGAAGGCCACGGGCCAAAAATAAATGTCAATGTTGAAGAATACCGTAATTCTTGCCATTCTCCATAGATAAAACGTACATATGTAATTTAAAGGGGACGTTTACCCTCACTATGCATTACATTGCCGTTAAACTCAGAAATGTAGCCTATGTTTCGTAGTCATTACTTTTAAAATAAGGAGAATAGGCTATGTCAAATCCAAAACAAAGAGCACGGGCCAAACTTCGCCCGCGGGCCCCAAATTGGGCGGCCTTGGCATAGAGGTTGCAGCAGTGGGTGTTGTAAGTGTCAGGTCATGAACAATCATGGGGGTGATGTGCATGCGGGACACAAAAAGTCATCATCCATTTTGGGACGTCCTACACACAGCCAATGAAACCATCGGGTGCATGATGTGCATTCAATCTAACACAATTGAAAGAAAATATATAAATTAGATTTGTCTAAATAAATAATGCACTATCCATGAAAATAACTTTAAAGGTTCCTACCCAATGGTCCACAGGTGCCTCTGAGGTGCCACTTTCCCCAGTGTTTATTTCCCCGCAGCAGTGGCAGAGTTCATTGAGGTTGTCTATTAAAAAGATATCCCAATTTCACAATGAGTTACGTATAAGTAAATGTTTCAGTGAGGTTGATATACAATTAATTGAAGCTTACCAGAATCAGCCATCAGTCTCCTGGAAATCTCGTCCCTCATGGTGTTGATGCCTGCCACGTCAACATCAAATTCCATGGTGGCTCCATTTAGGAGCAGCTCTGCCACCTGAAAATACAGGTTCATTTTATTTGTGTCCCTATAAAAAGGTTTTTAAAAAGCATACTGGGTGCATAATCTTACTTTGCACACCAACACTCCACAGGATATGAAATCCTGCTGACGGGGATGTGACACCGTGTCACACCTCCATCTTGACAGATTAACGTTTTTTTTCCGCATGAATGCCCTAAAGTAAAGAATTAATAAGCACATCAGAAACATATTAACAAAAGACATTACAATAAAACCTGAATTTGCTTACCTTGTTGCATGTGTGACTTGTTCAGGAGTGGCTCCAAATGGATCTACAAAAATAGACCTGCCCTCCTTTGGATACATGACCTTTTACAGATAGGATACTTTAATGTACGAGATTCTCAGAATTGTAACTATTACTGAATTGCATTGATTAGAGTGCACTTACTACGAGGGTCCAATGCCTGTCCTTGCAGACAGCCCCAATCAATATGTCCCACTCAGTAACATCAAGCTGCAAGTGATCATTAGTTTTAGATGTCATAATTGTACCAAACACCTTTTAAAAGCAACTATTGTTGATGATTATCCTTACCGTTCTCATCCCCTTTGATGTTCCATTCCAGATGGCTGTCATTTCAAACGTATCAATCACCTTGACACGCTTTTGTGTTACCCGTTGTGTCAACCATAACAGATAAGCATTGACAATCTACACAAAAAAATATTAATGTGAATATCAAAGAGTAAAAGTCTTACAGCAGCTTACAATACAAGACTTACTTCACTCTCCAATTCCCTCCCAGGAGCCAAGTTGTTAAAATCAGCTGTAAAAAGCTTATAGGGGCCCAACTTGGCCAATAGAATCTCCCCTATTCCTGAATTATGTCCAAGAACTGGAAATACAGAACATGTCAGTCATTTAAAATAATATATAGCATTATAATTATAACTTCATTTCACATTACTGAATGGGATTTACCATTACTCTGGAGAGGACTCTCTCCTGGGGATGTGGCTGGTAGAGGGTCAGAGGAGTTGATGGCAGGTGTTTGGGGTTGAGAGTTTGAGGGGAGATCAGTGGCAGAGCTGGAGTGGGTATTCAATTGCTGTGAAGGGGAGGGGGAAGCCAAAGGAGAGTTGCTAACTTTTTTTAGCTTGGCGGGAATCCTCTCCTCTGGCTCTATAAAATGGGTTAGTTGGTCAATGTTGGCCACGGTTTCGGTTTGACCTTTTTGTAGGCCTACATATTTCCCCCTAATAGTGGTTATTCGGAATGGACCAAGCATGTCACTCTCCATTTTTCCTCCTTTCCTCTGTTGCTGTCTGATGTTCTGTTTGAGGACAAGATCTCCCACCTTAAAATTGTCCTCACAACCTTGTTCCAGCTTGCGTTTAGCTATAGTTTCCTGACTCCTCAGGACATTTTTCGCCACCCTCTGGTACACTTTGTGCCGATGCTCATTTCCCTCATCAAACACCTCCTCCCGCAGAATCAGTTCCTCCACTTTTTCTGTTGTCACCTAAGGTACCAATATACCATGTGGTGTTATTCTGAACTATTTAGCCAAGTAATTATGACCACTTACTCCAAAACTATTACAGCAACATACCTCATACTCTTCTGGCACCTCAGATGGGTATCTGGCCTCCCTTCCAAACAGCAGGAAATATGGACTATACTGTGTAGTCAGTTGTTTTTTAGTCCTGAGTCCAAACATGACTGGCTGGAGGAACTGGTCCCATTGTGTTGGTGTGTTCCTGGCCAGTTTGTTGAGAGACCTGAAAATGTTTGCATTGAATAACATTACAGCAGGCATTTTATGTCCCTAATTTAGTCCATAGTACTCATGCTGTGTAGGTGTAAATTGGCCAATTTAACAATGCACAGACCTCTGGATGGTGCCATTAAGCTTCTCAACCAAGCCATTTGTTTGAGGGTGGTATGGGGAACAGAAGCTCCGACGAATGCCAAGGGCTTCACAGAGCCTGGCATTCACCTTAAATTTAATTTTGCAGAAAAAAGGTCAGTATTTACGGTATGGCTCAGTAAGAAATAAGCAATGTTTGTCATGAGTATTTACCTGGTTTTTGAACTCTGTCCCCTGGTCTGTAAGCAGTCTCTACAGTACACCAAATTTGTATACAAAATCCAAAATACAATTGGTCACCTCCTCTGCTGATTTATTCTTCAGAGGATAGGCCTCTGCCCACTTTGTGAAATAATCAACCATTACACAAATGTATTGATTACCACCCTCAGTTACAGTCAACTTCATAAGGTCCATCCCCACCAACTCAAATGGCTCCGTTACCTAAAAGTTAAGATATGGCTAATCAAACATCTGTACAGGAAGCTTGTAAGCACATTTAGCTGCATGGGATATTCATTGCACAAATAACCTCACCTTTATTGGGTTATACTGTTTTTTTTCTTTCAGACTGGCACGCTTTGCCTGGCAATCAGGACACTGACCAACCTGAAACCAAATAATATTCAAATTAATGTATATCAGACATTTGGTCAAGCAGAAACAGTAAGTCCAATACGTCAGTTAACTTCATGTTGGAGTTGTAAATTAATCTCCAAGTCAGACATCTCTGGTTCATGTTCTTACCTGACACAGCAGGCCAGTGTTTCAGTAGCCAGTTTTTAGTAGTTTTTACAATGTGTGTAGAATCCATTTAATTATTGCTTCAATTTGACAGATTGATTTGTTCAGTTGGCCTTCATGTAAATAAAGTCATTTTTGGTGACCCTTTTAACTTACCCATTTGCAGATATCAGCCTCCATTCCAGGCCAGTAGTACCTGCTGACAATTGCGTGTTGGGTCTTTTCAACCCCGCAATGTGCCCCAAGGCTGCTGCTGTGCATTTCAATAAAAATGCTGTCTGCTTCAGAGGCCGACATGACAACTTTTGCAAGATGCTCCTGCTTGTCTTGCCGTCTCCGGCAGATATAGTAAAGAACTCCATCTGGTCAAAGAAAGCTCAATTTATTCTAAATATAACAGACAAAAATCATTGTGATTGATGAAATATGACATTTGAACTTACCCTTAAGTACAAAGTTCGAAGCTCTTCTCTTAATTGAGTATCTCTGATGTTTTGTTATTCCCAAAGGGAAGAGATTATGGACTTTAAAGTCCATAATTTCTTTGACCAGTTTTGGATCCATTCTTTTTTTTCTTTGTTGTTGTTCCTTTTTTGTCTTTTTGAAACAAACCGTTCTCCCTACTTCCAACACTGTTGTAACTTCTGCAAAATCTTATATACTCATGGTAGGCCCTACTAATTAGTAAAGTGACTGCAAACTTGACTTGATGGCCTCACCTAATCCGCACTTGCAGTTTGGCCAGTAATCACAACTAGGTGTGTTGTTTGGGTTAGCATATACTTCTGGCCTTATATTGTATGTTTTCTATAAGTGATTATCCATAAACTTGTGTAACAATTTCATATCCAGCCTATAAATAAATGGTTTGTGGTATTTCACATTTTAAGTAGCCTATAACCTCAAGCTTGAAGCTACTAACATAAATAGCCTATATAACGTATCTTAATGTTAGTAGCTTAAGGCTACACGGTGTGGTCACAACTTGATCTGGCTGCCTCCTGTTTTAAAGATACGATGTATGAGATATTTGAATGCTATACTTACCATCATTTACTGTGGAGCCTTTTGTGCACGTGAAATGTAGTTTGTTTATTTATTGATTTATTATTTGGTTTATCAGAGATGGACATTTAAGTTTCAATTTTATTTCAATGTGCTTACCATGGACAAACATACAAGACATGTGCATGTTGTGGGAATCAAACAAAATAAAGACAATTTCTGAGCAAGAGCAACTTGTCAGTTATGTGCATGCAGTGTGGTATGGTCACAACTTGATCTGGATCCTCCTGATTTTCAGTGACTCTGTGTGACGTTTGAGTTCATATTACGCCATGTCCACATATCAACAATGTGATGTGATGGTGTAGTGTGTTAGACTGCTGAGTCGTTTATATTTTCCCACAATGGCACGAGTTCGAATCCAAGTTGTTTATTAATTTATTTTCTACTTTTAAAAGGGCTACATTGTTTTCTACGTGACATGTGTTTACTTAAACAAGCTCTGAAGACTAATAGGTCTATTCAATAAAACGTTTATTAGATTATAAACATTGTAACAGGAAGAGCAACGCTGTCTTCCTGTTTTCCTTAACAGCAAGCCACATTCAAAACGCGACTGACAAGTTTCCTCAGACAAGACTCCAAAGACAAATCAGAGAGGTAACGTAAACGTTGTTATGTTTTAACATTTTAATGACAACTTAACAAAAAGGTATTCACGCGGACAGCTACGTATTCTCTTCCCGTTTTCAACAGCTGTCGTCACTACAACAACAGCAGAGGCATTTGGCTGACGGTCGCCAGTTAACATGGTCTCTCGTTAAACCGAAACACCGGTCATATTTGGGCATAATATCAGCCAAAAACACAGAAAATTCTGTTAAAAAGTGCTGTATTTGGGAGGCCGGTAGACCACAGCACACAGCACCGTGTGAGAATGCCCCAGCTCAAACAAACTGAGTTCAAAGCTGGTGAAGAGGGATGACAGCGATAACTGTTTACATTTAAAATCACTCTTAAAAACAATAATACAATAATAATACAATAATAATGCAATACCTCCTCCACGACCAGACATCCGAGGAGAGTTAAAAAAGGGTAAAAGTAAAAGTTCTGTGAAGGCACTAGACTCACCAACACTCAGCCAGGTCTCGGAGATAAAGAGGAAATCCAGTTCCCGGGATATGAAGAAGTCCTTAAGGATAAATGATTTATTCGCAAGCGATCTGGCGTTTACCAGGCCAAACCTAGCAAGAGCTGGCGGATCAGGGCGAACAGCCGACAAGGAAGCCCGACACAGAGGCCGCAGGTTCCCCAGATTTACTCCGCGCCAGCGGAGACGAGGAGAGCAGGGTCCGCGGGGGCGGAACACCACATCCGGGCCCGCCACCGGCACCAACCAGGCAGCGACAGGGTCCAGCGAACGTCGAGAGGTACAAAGGCGAGGCCCCGCTCCACATCCACCCCGATCACGACGTACCAACCCAGCCCTCAGCCTCACAAGATAGCCACCACGCCTACCCCGGCGGCGGTGCCGCTTTCGCCGCGGGAGTGGCGCTGCAGCGCGGCAGAGGTATGTCGGGATGTCCGACAGGAAGGGAGGCAGAGTTTTTTGTCCATAACAATCAAAGTTGACAAGGTTTTTGGCGGAGGTTCTCAGATCTAGCAGCGTTTGGCGATCATACACCAGCAGAGTGTTGACGGTATGTGTAACAAGTGTTAGAAACAACAGAAACACACACAACAGTCGGAGCAGCTGACGGCCCGCCTCACACACTGGCGCCATCTTGCTCGACCAGATGTGTCGACCACAGTGTCAGTCCCCCCAACTGTTCCAAGCTACTGATAATAGAGAAAGCTGTTCCATTTTACTTGCACATCTTGCTGCAAGCGCCTGAATGGTAAATTCATATCATTCTGGATATCTTCCAGTCGTGAGTAGACCTGTGGTGAGTGCTTGAAATGGCCTACAATCTTCCTTGCATTAGCAAGTGAGTCTGTAATGCTATGACAGCAGACCCTCGTGTACAGCCAGCTCAAGTGAATGTGCCGTGCAACCCAAACTTGGCACCCCCATATCATCCATCACCTTTTCATATTCCTTACGTTCTCACGCAAAATATATAGAATATGTGCTTGTTTATTTCCCACATGTTCAACATCTCCTGATGGCCTGTTTTACATGCTCGACTGTATGAGACCCACAAAACTGCTGTGCATTCAAAACTGCGCACTTAAACTGGAAGCTTCATTTGATACGTATGGCTCGGCATGCCGAGGCATGCACCAGCCAGTTTCTTGAAGTTGCAAATGAGTGGGACATAACGGGAAAGGTCACAACTATAGGAACAGACAGCGATCACAATATGATTGCTGCTGCAAGGAGTCTACCATTCGAGCTAGGGCTGGACGATTAATCGAAAATGTATCAAAATCGAAATTCTGAAACAGTTATCGACGTATTTTTCCCATGACGATAATTTCGATAATTCATTCCTGTTAATAGGCCTACTTTCTCCTTAAAAACATTCTACTGCGTGTGCAGTCGCGTGACATGGCCCGGACTAGTCAGCTGCATGGAAAGCATAATGGAGGATAACTCAAACACCGTGAACAATTATCAACAACGTGATTAATTATCGTTCATTTATTGTTATCGAGGTAAAATGTGCAATTAATCGCGATTTTGATTTTAGGTCATATCGTGCAGCAAATGCTTGCTTGCTCGTGGGAAATTGTTGGGTCTTTGTAAATTATAGAGTGTGAGCTAGACCTACTCTTGCTGTAAAATGTCCTGAGATAACTCCTGTTGTGATTTGACACTATAAATAAAATGTAATTGATTTGAATTGAATTGAAACACAGCAGAGCTGAAAGCTCAACTACCCTCTCATGGACTAATAGAGGAGTCCCTCGTCCAGGATGTACCGACGCCCTGGAATTCAACTCTTGAAATGATCAGGTAGATTCAACACAACAAAGATCCACTGAAAGCAATGCTGGCACAGCAAAAGCACAAGTTAGCCATGCTAACCTCAGCTGAATATGACAGGCTGGCAAAGTTGGAAACATTGCTGGAGCCCTACAGGTAATGAGATTTTTCTGTCTTTTCCAATTTTACTGATAAACACAAGTCATTTGTAATACATTTAGACATAATTTAAGGCCTATACCCTGAATAGATAACATCTGAATGAAAACTGTAGTCATTAAGTTAATTGTGTGGTTCTGTGTTTGCCCTGTAGGTACATTACTGAGCTCCTAGGTGGTGAAAAGTATGTATCCTTCTCCGTAGTGCTACCTGCACTATGTCATCTCCTGCGTACAGAGGCCTGTGTCAGCATAGGACATGTCCACTGGTTGTCACAAGCAGGTGCATATGGTAAGCTAGCCCATATTGCAAAAAGGTACTTGGCTACACCTGCCTCAACAGTGCCATGTGAGAGACTGTTCTCTTTGGTAGGCAATATTCTGCAGAAAAAGAGGTCAGCTCTATCATCTAAAAATCTGAACAAACTAGTCTGCCTGAGTAACTGGTTGAGAGAAGACTAGACTGTATGATTGGTTGAGAGGAGGCATGTTGCACAGATGCACACTTTTTTTTTTTAAGATCAAATTTTTATTTATTTTGTCATTTTAAACAAGAACAGAACATACCAACACACTTGAACAAGAACAACCACCCTCTCCCACCCCCCAGATGCACACGTTTTGAAGAAATTATCTTTAACTAAGAATGTAGAGACTGTTCCCTCTGTCTCTTCACATTTATTATGGCATTCTATTTCTAAAATAGGCATACTTAATGTTGCATTCATTTGAATTGATGTTCCTATGCAAAACATTACAGGTAATCTTGTGACTTTGTAGCAGACTTCGTAACAGGTAACAGTTGTTGGCTACTGCTAAATATGTCTGCAGTTCATACGGATGCCTCAACAAATTAAGATTGTTATTGAACACTTGTTTAAGAAATGTTAATGATTGAGATAAGAAAAAAACTGAAGAATTTATTTCTTTAACCAGTTTGTCCCATGCATGGAGGACGGGTGGGGGTTGTTGCGCGATCATGGAAGGCTTGTATCACGTTGATGCACATACTTAGAATTTCTCATGGGGGAGGCAGAAACTACGCACTATAGCTTTAACGTGCATGGTAAAACCTCTTAGTTAGGGTTAGGGAAATGGGTGGGGTTACAAAATGTATGTTTAGGTGACACACAGTACGAGAATGGGACACGAATCCCAGTGTCCTGGGTAAAAGTCCTGCGTTGTTTGACCCATTGACCACCCCACCTACCTCCCTATGCGGAGTTGTCTTTAATGCTACTCACTACCGTTGTCGCGCTTAATACAAAGTCATCTTAATCTTACAGCACCGCAATCAAGCTGCTACTATGCCCAGTGCGTCCCATACAGACGCTAAAGGGTGCTTTTTGTGTCGGTATCTGACACTGAGAGCCACTGATCAAGCGTTAATATTACACCAGTGTTGTCTAATTAAATGTTTTTGTCATCACCTGAAATACGTGTATGCGCCAGCTTCTGTCTTCTTCATATAGTGCAGTGTGTGTATGCATCATTTACTCTGCAATTTGAATGAAAATTACATAGAAGCAATAACATTATGTAAACACAATATATTTAAAATAAAAAATGTGGATAAACAATATCAAGAATGGGGATTGGTATAATGAAAATGATAAGCTAACTTTTACAGCTTTAGAAAACATCAATAAATATATCTGATCCTTGATTTCTTAGCAGTAGGCCCTTAATCACTATTCCAACTGAAACATTTTGCTCAACAAACAAGGATTTCCAGCAGCTCTGTCAGGCTGCTGTGGTCAGCTAATGACCTGACTTGGTTTTAATTACAGCTGGCTAGAAATCCAGTGTCAAATGCTAGAATTTGTGTCTGTCCACCCCATTAGCTTCTGATCCCTTTCAGTCATTAATCTGCCACTTCCTAGAACTGCAAAGTCTGATAGATCGACTTAAGTGACTGAGTTAAAGATAAGTAGGATAACCTGTTCACAGTCCCTGCTAAGTCATCTTAGATCCTCAACAATAAGTCTGTTTTAAACAAAAGGGATGAGGTGGAAGTCTTTGTTAGGTTTAGATAGTGGGCACAAACAGGAGGCAGTCTGATAGTGTTCCTTCAAGGATTATTTGAAGTCTCCTGTGTAAAATAACAGTGGAAGACAGCAATAAAGAAAATCCCCAAAGCTGTCTTCTTTAAGGACTGTGTTTCCTTTCACCTTTGCTGTCACTGAACCTGTTTATTGCACCGGTTTCTCCAGAGTCTCAGGCCGTAAAACTGCCTGAGGAGAAAGAGAGGCTGTGAGAGCCAAATTATCAAGGATAAGGCCCAATCCAGAGCAGGGCTGGCAGGGTGATTGGTGCGCTCTCTCCGGGTCTGCTTCAGCCTCCCAACGATTGTGTGTGATTATTTGTTTGTGCAAGAGGATGGATTTACTGTCAGATATACAAACACAGGTAAGTAAGTGCTGAACCTGGCACACACCTGTAGCCACCCGAGCCAGATCATTTAAGGTAATATATCTGTGACATTTTTTTATATGAATACTTGCCTGCTTTGCTCTATCACTGATTTAACAAAAGAATAACTAGGAACGCTGACATGCAAAAAAAAAGAGCTGCACATGAGACAGCTCCACAACTGCAGATAATACACTTCATGTCCTATGGTCCTGTGATAAAGTCCAGGAATTTTGGACTGGGATACATGATACCCAACCCAGTCTCACGGCAGTTTGTGAAATGGTCACGTAATTTAATCTATTGATTCGTGTACACGGACACATTTATCTAATTTCTTTTGTGATGGTAAGCACAGTTTTTTAACTAATGTATTTCCTTACGGACTTACATCATCAGACATTATTACAATTGGGCTCATTGAATGCACAAGAGTCTCAGCTTTCAAGTCATACTGAATTCATGCAATTCCAAGACAGGCAGAAATATTCAAATACACCATTTATACTACATACTATACAGAAATACATGATTTTTGCCCCATGGGATGAGCACATATTGAGTATGTCTATAAAGGGGAGACTTGTGGGTACCCATATATCCCATTTTTATTCAGATATCTTGAGGTGAGAGGTCAGGAAACCCGTTTGAACAAGGCCATGCCAGTTTTTCCCTTGCCAATAATTAGACCAACGTTGCAGCATTATTCAGCTCCTCTTTCCAACAAGCTAGCAAGACATAACAGTAAATTTGGCCTAAAAGATTTGGGGCCCACCTCTCACATCTCTCACCCACGTCCAGGTGTCATCACTCCCTTTTCCTCTCCCTGCAGTTCTCGTACTCACTGAACTGAACATCTAGTAACTACTGTTTTCCTTTTGTGATTTTTTATTTTTATTTTCTGTGATGGCAAAATGTTACCAACAGAAACACTGAGTGTTTTTGTAACTTCAGCATCAAGGATTTGCTGGCTTATGTTCAAAACACAGTTCCGCTTGCTTACCGGAGCTGCTATGACCATCAGAGACACACAATCTGTCAGTGTAGTTGATAGGTGGTGACGACAGACAGAGAGAGCTTCATCAGAGCTAGTCTGACTCACCAGAAGTAGAGAATGGGTATAAGTCTGCCATTGGCCGGGTATTTGATCAATGTCCTTGCAACCAGCCTGACATAAAATTCAAATGCACAGTGCCAGATGTAATAGAAAAAGCAGTAAAAGCATTGTTGGTGGTTTAAACCCTTGCAGTCTTGCATGTCGAAATGTCCTTAGGCAAGACACGGACTCTGAATTGCTCCTGACGCCGTGCTGTGTGAATGTGCATGAATGTTTATCTGATGAGCAGGTGGCAGCTTCGGCCACCAGTGTATGAATGTGTGTGTGAATGGTGCCTGTAGGGTGAAAGTGCTTTGAGTAGTCGTTAAGACTAGAAAAGCGCTATATAAATGCAGTCCAGTTACAAGGGAAAAAAAGCAGAGCAGATGATTATTAAATAATGATCATCTGCACATTTCCCTCGAACAGTTCCACTGAACCTTTCATATGTATCTTTTTGTAGCAGATGAGTGACACCTGCCACATCTGTTCCAGCGCTCATTAAAATCCTCAATGGAAACAGCCATCTGCTTGCAGCACACAGAAATACTGAGGCAAACTAAGGAGGGCTCTCCCACCTTGCGAGGAGTCATTTTCTCTCCACTCTCAGTGCAGTGCATTGGTCTGTGGTTTTTGGAAGTTAGTGGAGTAACGAAAGGTCAAAGCAGATGTGGAAGCTTTAATGATACTTATTAACAGAATATTGTTACTTAGAAATTTTCATTCACATTTTAAACATCTGAATAAATCCACTGATGAATGTGTGGCTGTTTCATGATTGAAATGCTGTGTTTTTGTGTTGTACCTCTGATTATGATATTATATATGAGGACATCTTGTATTTAGATTTAAAATCCAGTCTGACTGTTCTAAATGTCACTTGCGTTTTAGCAATTTCATTTCATTCTGGGTTATGTTTAGCTAGATACAGACATGTGTTAGGTCCTCCATTATGTTTTAAAACTTATTTTAGGTCTAACATTTCATGACAAACGCATGTTATTCCAAGACTTTTGTCTTGCATGAGGATCAACTTGTTCTCAAACTTTAGTCTTGTCAACCTCTCATATTCCTTTGACAACAGTGTGCCAGACTATTCAGTTTAACAAAGTTTAACAAAAAGTTCTGGAGACTCTGAAAACAGTCAACTCCCTTATGAACGTTACATCTACAATATGTACATTTGACCTGGCAGTCCCATTTTCTGGTAACAGTGATAAAACAATTGTACTGCAGATTAAAGTGTACATACAATGTGATTTTAACTCACTCATTAACTTAATCTCTCAGATTAAAAGGATACCTTTTTCTCCATGGCATGAAACGTTTGGACACCGCTGATCTAAAGCATTCTAAGCATTCTCTAAGGGTTGCTCATTACTGCTTATTACTGTTTATTAAGCCTCATAATATTGAAAGTTGGACAGAACAAACAACATACAGGTTATTTTGCTATTCTCACATTTCTGGTCCTAAATGTAAAGTTAAAGCAATGCTTTTCCTCAGGGTAGCATTATAGGATAGACTTTGGGTTAAAGGGTAACTTCATTTTTTTTTCAACCTGGACCCTCTTATCCTATGTTTTTGTGTGTAAGTAAATGGAAACAACCTTGAAATTGGTCTAGTATAAGGCAAGATCGCTGCAGTCAGCAGTGGTGAAACAAGCCACAATGTAAGTTATTGGGCAATTGCACCCTTCAATCCACAAAAAGTTGTTTTACCACCAACATGCTCAGATTAGTGTCTGACAATTAGGGATGGGAATTGATAAGAATTTAACGATTCCGATTCCATTATCGATATTGCTTATCGATCCGATTCCTTATCGATTCTCTTATCGATTCTCATTGGGTGAGGAAATAAGTACAAATTTGTTTGTTTGTATTAACTCGCTTTAATATCTGATAAGAACACCGCACATACTCAGAGTATACACAAATTATGTGTAGCAACCTCAGAACAAACCTAAAAGTAGGTGAGCTACAAAATAAAGTCCAGGGACCTATAGATTTTTTCACATTCATTGGTCCAGGCAAAAAAAAAAATAAAACTGCCATTTAAGTGCCATAAAAACAAAAAACACAGACTGTAAACAGTCAAGGAAGAGCTTGTGCCTTTGGGAATATTTAACCTGAAACACCTTTTTCCTGCTACAACTGAATTCCCACGGGACTTAGTGATACTACAGCTAGCCGTCTAAAACACTATTTTACTGTACAGGACCCAAACATAATTTGGTCCGTTGCCATGTAGCATAGTCACTAATATGGTCAGAACCACTACAGTGCTCAATTATCTATTTTTGAGGGGGAAATAAAATACAATTTTTCGCGGCGAAGGCTTGAACGGTCTTCTGGAAGACATCCACCAGACCAGCGGGCGCTCGTTGGATTGTTGTCGGCCGCGTGAAGCCAGGAGGGCAGGGAGGAAGCAGAGGCAGGGACGCCGGCCGGGCATGCTAGTCCGGCTAAGGAAACCACAACGATCGACACAGACAAGTCTCCTACTCACCAACGCCAGATGGAATGCACACTAAATGGATATTTATGTTACAAATACACACGGGACTGCAGCGTGATGATCATTACCGGAGCCTGGCTGAACACACTCACTCATCCCAGACGGCAGCTAGCAGCTAACAGGGTAGGTGAATTTCAACAATGGCTAAGTTGCTAAACGCATCTTGTTGTCATGTAAGGGCCCTGTTCGTGTTGCACAGACATTTTAATAGCATTTTGAGTCTGTTAAGAGGCACAAAGGGACTCTTTAGCTTATGCCCCCATAACTGCCGTTTTAGCTAACGGGAGCTCTGGGCATTAGCTACAGAAGCTCCATGTTGCTAGCACCAATTCGGCTCGTGGTTTTTGCTATAGACAGTACTCAAAAAAGTATAGCGATCAAGATTAACGTAAAAATTGCCCGGAGTTCTCCTAAACTAAATAGACAAGTTACCTTTGGCATTAATAGCAGATGGCGTCTCGTTAGCTCCGCTGCTGCTTGACTCACTTGTTGTTGCTGTGCCAAATGCTTCTGCATATTGGAGGTAGTTCCCCCCTTTGCCGAAATTAAACTTTTACAACTGTTGCAAATGACTGCATTGGCGTCTTTTCGAGTGAAATATAACCACACTTTAGATCGCTTCTGCCTCGATGACATGTTTGCTGCGTAACCAAAAGAACGCAGCGCGTGTGTCATGGTCATGACACATTTGCAACGAGCGGAACCGTTAAGCGGAATCGTTAAGCAGGTACACTAACGGTTCCAAGGAATCAATTCACTGGGAACCGGTTCTAAAGAAGAACCGGTTCTCGATTCCCATCCCTACTGACAATATTATGGAAATGATCCATAAAGAGGTTGACCTTTTTGTTAAAGAGTAACATCCTTTTTGTTTAACATGAAACATCCCTGGAAGTGGTATCGCCAAACCCACCAGACTAGACAGTCAGTAATTTTTTCATCATAAAATACACTTTAATCAAAGTCGACAGAAACAAAATAAAACTATCAAAAGCCGTCTTGGTTGTCTTTCCACTGCCCCAAGAATCACAACTCTGGTTTGGTTGAAATCAACACACAATTTATGGATTTACATGTGTAAATATGCTGGCTTTATACAAACTAAAAGTATTGTTTATTTAAAGCTTTAGTGCATAACATTTGATATTAATGAACGTCCGTTACATTCAAGCCATTGCCAAATGAGTTGCTACAAAGCTAATTAGACTACCAGCTCAGATCTGCCAACCTTGAAGAAATTGTATGAGTACAGTGTTTAAACATTTGCATTGTTTAACTTGTTGAAGGTTGCAGATTTGGCTTTTTTAAGTAGTGCGTCAGTGAAAGTCTCTTTGTAACAAGTGCTGCCTTTGGAGGCAATCATGACTTTTCTTGTCACCATTCAACTAAGCATCTCTGTGCTCAGGCTAGCACGACAAAATTCTTTCACAGTCTTCATTGCTGTGAAAAAACACACACCCCCCAAGCATAACTGTGGAGAGGTTTGCAAAAAAGTTTCTTCCCTCCTGATTCCATCACACCTAATTCTCTCCAAGCTTCATCAGCCCGTTTGGTAAGAATACCATCATTCAAGGTGGTGGACTAAAAGAGCCGACATTCATCCTCCACTTCATCCACTGTAACACCATTTCCCAACAAGCAGGGGAACCTGTCTATGGAGTATGTCAGTGAGGAGAATTTGGCTGTTTGCCGTCTGCTTATATCAGCTACGGCAGCATGACGCAGCAATTCGTCCCCATAGGGGAATTTAGAGAGCATGTACTCAACAGCTGCTATGAAATATTTCCTTACATCCCTGAAGAAAGCTCCAAGAGGTACGTTAGCTTGACTTTTGATAAATGTCTGTGTCATGTCCAATTGACAGCTCATCATCAGGCAGCTGGTGTTCACTGGATTTGTACAGAGTGGGTTGGCATCCTCTCTTTACTTCTTCCATCATTTCCACAACACACTCAGGTTTGCAGAAGGCCAGAAGCATTTATTACAACTGCAGCTCCAATATCTGCAGCAATATGGACACACATGGCTCTTCTTTCTGCAGGTTCTGATCTGCAGTTTCAAATATCCAATCCAATCCAATCCAACTTTATTTATAAAGCACCTTAAAAACAACACTGTTGACCAAAGTGCTGAACACAGTCTATAAATAAACAATAACATACAACAGAGGCACAACACAAAATAATAAAACAATAAAATAAATGCAATAATACAAAACTCAAAGTCAACTCTCAAACTGAGTTAAAAGCCAAAGAAAATAAATGAGTTTTAAGACGAGATTTAAAAACAGGAAGGGACTCAGTCAGTCTGATGTGCAAAGGCAGCTCATTCTCGGAGCTGCCACGGCAAACGCACGGTCACCTCTGGATTTACGTTTGGTCTTGGGGACGACCAGTAGTGCCTGGTCAGCCGACCGGAGCGAACAAGAGGGGGTGTAGGGCACGAGCAGATTAGACAGGTACTGGGGGGCCAGACCATGCAGACATTTAAAAACAAAAGAATTTTAAAATCAGTGCGAAAGTGCACAGGGAGCCAGTGGAGAGATTGGAGAATGGGTGTAATATGGTCAAATTTTCGAGTTCCAGTTAAAAGACGAGCAGCTGCATTTTGGACTAGCTGTAATCGTGCCATATTTGATTTGCTAATACCGGTGTAAAGTGCACTGCAATAATCTAAACGAGTGGTGATAAAAGCATGGATTAAAATTTCAAAATCATGTCGAGATAGAACCGGTTTTACTTTGGCTAGTTGCCTCAGCTGGAAGAAGCTGGTCTTCACCACTGCACCAATCTGCGCATCAAGTTTTAAACGACCGTCCAACTTGACTCCCAGGTTTGTAACCACAAGGCTAATGTCTCGGGTTAGACAACCCATGTCAACAGGAACCGCAGTAGCTGAGTCACTAGGAGCAAATAACACAAACTCAGTTTTGCTCTCATTTAAATACAAAAGATTCATAGCCATCCATGCTTTCACTTCATTCAGACACTCTAAAAGAGTTTTTGACTGACTTAGCGGTACATATATTTGGCAGTCGTCAGCATAGAAATGGAATGAAACATTGTGACTTCTGAGGATTGACCCAAGAGGCCGCAAGTACATTGAAAAAAGTAGCGGCCCAAGGACAGACCCTTGAGGAACTCCGCACGACAGAGGAGCCGTAGAGGACACAGCATGACCAACCTGAACTGAAAAACTTCTGCCTTCTAAATAGGACTTAATCCATGCTAAGGCCAACCCCTTAATGCCCACCCAGTTCTCCAGTCGAAACAATAAAATTTGGTGGTCGACTGTATCGAACGCAGCCGTAAGGTCCAATAGCAGCAGAGCAACAGTATCACCAGAATCTGAAGCCAGAAAAATGTCGTTGAAAACCCTCAGCAGAGCTGTCTCAGTGCTGTGGGCTGACTTAAACCCAGACTGGAAAATTTCAGTTATACAATTATCATTCAAAAATGTGCTCAGCTGCAAATAAACAACTTTCTCCATAATTTTGGAAAGCAAAGGGAGCTTAGAGATAGGCCGATAATTTGAGAGTTCAAGTCGGTCCAGACCAGGTTTCTTTAACAAGGGTTGAACAACTGCATGTTTAAAACTCATAGGTACGACTCCAGTAATTAAACTGACATTAACAATATCAAGTATGCAGGGCGCCACTGTAGGAAAAACCTCTTTAAAAAGACGTGGGGGAATCACATCATTGGGGGAGCCAGTGATCTTCATTTGACCAATAATATTTTCTAAAAAAGGCAAACTAACAGGCTCAATCTGGTTCAAGACAGCAGAACAGGTTACAGAAATGCCAGGGTCATACAAAGGTGGACCAATAAGGGCCCTAATGCTCTCCACCTTGTGGATAAAAAAGCGAAGAAACTCCTCACACACTTTTGATGAGTTCTCCAAACACTGGAGTTGTGGGACATTAAGAACAGTTTTGGGGGCATTAAAAAGAACTTGAGCCAAGGATCAGGTCTAGGTTTGGACAGCCTGGTTTTTACGGGGGCTACCGTATCTAATGCTGCTTGACAAGCAGTATTAAAACCAGCGCACAGATCTTCAACAGTTGTGTTAGAACAAAGAGAGACACGATTTAGGTTAAAAACAGAGGAAAAATGAGCAGCAGTGGAAGGGTTAACTATCCGACCACGGCGCACAGGAGCACAAGGTTTAACTACGACACAGGAGAGGGAAATTTCAAATACCACAGGCATATGATCAGAGAAAAAAGCATCACAGACTTCAAGATTGGAAACAGTTAAGCCATGAGTTAAAACCAAGTCAAGAGTGTGCCCACGTTCCTGCGTGGGACCAGATACACACTGTACAAGATTAAAACACTCAATGATATCCAAAAAGGCTCTTGCCATTGGCTTTTCAGGACAGCACACGTGGATGTTAAAATCCCCTACAATAAGGAGGCAATCATACATTGGCACTAACAAAAATTGAGAAAAGTCATTGATGAAATCCTTGTTGTATTTGTTGATCATGATCAAATTAATCAAGATGGCCGACACAGTAGCAGTGCTAGAGTGAAGCTCCTCAAATCTCAGTCTGCTAAATGCGCTAATTAACTAACCTTCAGGCATATCTATCCCACGTCAAGTTCTGAGTGTTACTAGAGCCACTTGTGACTTTTGTGACCTGTTGGACGGACACTGTTACAATCTGTCTACTTCATCTTAACAGTGCTCTGCCATGGAACAAAACGCGTGCTCCGTCATGGAACAAAACGCGACCAACGCATTCATTCTGAGCGCTCTCCAACAACTTAAGCAAGAGATGTTCACGTATTTTGACCCGAAACTTGACAACCTGCAAACAGCTGCCAATGCATTACAGTCTTCCCTTAAATCTCTCGGGGATCAAGTAGGTGAGCTCGAATTTAGAGTCAGTTCAAACCAGGATAACATAACTGATCTAGGAGCAACGTGTTGTGATGCTGGAGAAGCAAAATGCTGTCCTGCTACAGAAAACTGAGGACCCGAAAATCGGAGCAGAGCCCAAAATCTTCGATTCATTCATGTTCCTGAGCGAGCTGAAGGCACAGACACAATCGGCTTTATTGTAACTTTACTCACCACTCTCTTCGGCGAGTCCAGCTTTTCCACTCCACCGGTGATCGAGCGTGCTCATCGCACTCCTGGAGCCTCCTTTAAACGGAATTCCAAAGCTGGTCCAAGACCCATACTGGCAAAGTTTCTCAACTTTCAGGACAAACTTGAAATCTTCCGCCTTGCTCGGGAGAAAAAGGAGCTGATGTACAAGGCTCTATAGTTTTCATTTATCCCGATTTCAGCCACGGTTTGACGCAAAAACACCGTCTGTTTGACCCGGTGAAAAAGAAGCTGCGCAAGATGGGGATCCGCTATGCGCTGTTGTATCCAGCTACCCTTAGGATCCACATTGGTGATGAAGCTCACCTCTGCAACTCCCCAGACGATGTGGAGATGCTTATTCGGGATGTTCAGATGAAGTCTCCCTAGTTCGGGTCTGTCCTGATTTGCATTTCTCCTTATACTTTGAACTTTGCAACTCTCCTATCAGGCACTCAATTCCTGAATCTTTATTTGCCGTAAACTGTGGTGCTTTGCGACTTGACGCAGGGTCATGTTTCACTGACGCATGCCCTCACCGACGATTTATTTTCTTTTCTTCTATCTGCAGACTGAGACTTGGATCTTTTTTTTTTTTTTTTTCGTATCTTTTGTTAATGCTTTTGCATGTTTACCTGTCTGTTTTTGTAGAGTGTTTGTGTGTATATGGTTTTGTGTGTGTTGACTCCCATGGTGCTCACCCACCTTCTTTTTTATTTTTCAATATGTACTTACATAGATCTCTTCACTAGTCACTGTATTTTAATTTATTTTTTTCTTTGTTAAATATGGGTAAAGGTCTTTACATTATGCACTTGAATATTAGAAGTCTACTCCCCAAAACTGACCAACTTCGAGCGTGGCTGGCCTATAATAATCCAAATATTATTACGTTATCCGAAACTTGGCTTACCAGCAACATCTCTGACGCCGATATTAGTATAGACAATTATAAACTGTTTAGATTGGACAGAAGCACAAGGGGAGGCGGAGTAGCCACTTATGTATTATCAAATTTAAATTCTCAATTTATGGTTCCTAATGAGATTCCTGTACATTTTGAAGGATTATTCATCAAAATCACTCTTCATGAAAACAAGCAGTTCATTATTGGAAATATTTATAGACCGCCTAACTCTCCCAAATTCGAATCAATTAAAAATATTATTTGTACTGTATCTTCCTTAGTTTCTAATAAGGAAATGATACTCATGGGTGACTTTAAAGCAGCCATATTATGCTAATTTTCAGGTTCATAATTGTATTTTAAGGTTGTACCAGAATAGGTTTACATGGTTTAATTTTCAAAAAACACCACATTTGTGTTGTACTGCACCGCTCTCTCTCACTGCTGCAGATCCTCTTTTCACCTGGTCTCTGTTTTAGCTACAGAGTGAGACCTCTTTTCTTCTTCTTCTTCTTCTTCTGTACTATCTTTGATTGCACTGCACATGTGCAGTAGCTCAGATGTAGATCATGTCAGCTAGCTAGCTCCATAGACAGTAAAAGAAAGGCTGTTTCTACAACTTCGGTCAGTTACAAGGCAGGATTAGCTGGGACACTTCTAAATGAGGGCGCACATGTAAGTAGTTCTTTTGGAGATTATGGTGAACTTGTGTGTGTTGTAGCAGTGCTTTGCTATTGAGAACGAGGTAGCATTAGCATGCTAGCGTTAGTAGTGAGCTAATGGTTGCGGTTAGCCTGCTCGTTTCGGCTTGTGATGTAGAAAGCCGTGCCGATTTTGAACAGCTCACCCAGAGACTGAAGGCAGGACACATTCAGAAACTGCATCTCACTCTAAACAGCATGGATGGATTTTTTTCAAAGTTTGTATGTGTTTGGAAGCACCAGAGACACAACATAACACCCCAAATCCCAGAAAAAGTGTTTTTTTCATAATATGGGCATTTTAACATTAATTGGCTTCATTCATCAACACTTACTGAAAGAAATATGATTAATAGATTAAACTTGACTCAACTTATAACTGAGCCCACAAGACTTACTCTTACCTCTAAATCTCTTTTGGATTGGGCCCTAGTTTCTCAACCTGAATGAATAATTAAATCTGGGGTTCTACCAGACTCTTTTAGTGATCACCACATGATTTATTGTATTTGGAAAATTAAGAAGCCACGTCTCCCTCCTAAATTTATCAAGATAAGGCAAACCAAATTCTTCAATAGTGACCAATTCATTAATGATTTGCAACAAATTAATTGGTACAGGCTCAATCTAATTCCATTTATTGATGATGCATGGAATTTTCTATATACTGAGCTTCAGAATGTTATAAATAAGCATGCTCCTTGGACCACAGTTAAAGTTAAAGGTATTCACTTACCGTGGGTAAATGGAGACCTTATTAATCTCTTTAAACAGAGTGATAGGGCTTGGTACAAATTTCGACGTACAAAATACACTGCTGACTGGGAAGAATACAAACGATTAAGGAACAATTGCACTATGCAAATGAGAAACTCTAAATCAAATTATTTCAGAAATTGTCTAACGGATGATTTTAAAAACCCACGACGATTCTGGAAACAGGTTAATAATGTACTTGGGAGATCTGGGTGGGCTACAACGAATTTGAATCTGAATAATGAAAGTATAGATGATCCAGCTACCATTGCTAATGCTTTTAGTTTGCATTTTTCCCTAGCACCACAAGTACAGACTTCTACTTTTCAACCTGATATAGCCCCTTGTATCCAGCCAGGCAGTTCTTTTTAATTTACAGAGGTCAGCCCAGCTGATGTGCAAAGGGCCATAAGTGAACTGTCCTTTATCAGTGGTGCTGGTCCAGATGGCATCGAGAATAAGTTCATTAAAATTGGTTCTCATGTACTAGCAGTGCCATTGGCTTCACCTTTCAACCTTTCGTTCTCTTCTTGTAAATTTCCTTTAGCCTGGAAATGTGCCAAAGTTATCCCACTTCACAAGGGTGGCGATCCCGGAAATATTAATAACTACAGACCCATCTCAATTATCAATAGTGTTGTAAAACTTTATGAGAAAATAATCTTTTTCCAATTATCGAATTATCTATCTGACAATAACCTATTATCTCAATGCCAATCTGGATTCAGAAATACATTTTTTACTACTACAGCACTTCTTAAATTTACCAATGATGTGTTTTCAAGTTTTGATAATCGTATGTGTACAGGTGCATTCTTTTTAGATCTTACTAAAGCATTTGACTTAGTTGATCATTATCTACTTTTAGACAAATTGTACTCTGTTGGTCTGTCTACTTCTACTTTGCTCTGGTTCAATTCTTATTTACACAATCGTCGTCAGTGTGTGTCTTTTGGGGGCAGCATCTCTAATTTCACTGGTATTGACAGAGGAATTCCTCAAGGTTCCTCTCTCGGGCCTTTACTTTTTTCTATATTTATCAATGATCTTCCGCGCAGCTGCACTGAATGTAATATCCAACTTTATGCTGATGACACGGTCATTTATTGTTCCAAACCTAATATTTATGACATCAGCACTACATTACAAAATGGTTTTGATTCTGTCCAGCGGTGGCTATTGGCCAACAAACTTCTACTTAATAAATCAAAATCATATTCAATGCTTTTTCAAAAAAAGCCGAATCTTTCATTTGAAAATTCACTAAAAATTACATTTCTTGATCAAACTCCCATAAATCCTACTAGGCAGGTCAAATATCTTGGCCTTTGGCTTGACTCTGATCTGTCTTTTAGCACTCATGTACATAATATAACTAATAAGCTCAACTGCTCACTTAGAATTTTATACCAATCAATTAACTGTTTTAATTGTCCTGTTAGAAAAAGAATTGTTTCTCAACTTTTACTGCCAATTTTGGATTATGCCGATATCGTATACCAAAATACTACAGCCTCCTGCCTTCAGTCTCTTAACACTGCCTACAATAGCCTGTGTAGATTTATTCTCCGCTGCCCCTACAGAACACATCATTGTGAAATGTACCATCAACTGTCCTGGCTGACCCTACCAGATAGAAGGCGTTTTCATTGGTTACAATTTGTTTTTAAATGCATTTATATGGACTATCCTTCCTATTTAAAACAATATCTAATCTTATTCAGCTCATTTTATAACTTGCGACACAATAACCAAATCTATTTTCTCATTCCTCAAATCAACAAAGAAATAGGAAGATATGCATTTCAATATAAAGCACCTTATGAGTGGAATAACCTTCCAATTTCAATTCGCTCTTTGACTTCCTTTCCAATGTTTAAAAATGCCCTAGCTCAACATCTTCAAAATATATGCAACTGCCATCCATCCATCCATCTTCGTCCGCTTATCCGGTCTCGGGTCGTGGGGGTAGTGTAACGGGTACTGGCTTGGCACCCGTTAGCAGATTATTGTAATAATCCTGTAACAGCAGGAAAAAGTACACATAAAGAAGTGAGACACAACGATGTGTTGTTCTTTCTCCATTCAACTGGATTATATTTATTTCTCACATGAATACTCTTCTTTCTGTTATATTATGTTTGCATAAATGCACTGGCACAATGTAGCGGTACATAGACCAATTTGCATCTATTACATAGCTACAAAACATACTCATTCATCATTAATATACAAAATACAAACCTTTTCTACACAAAACATATATGTCTGTCTTTGTATATTATACCTTCACTGAAACTACTAATGTAATATACAGTACAGTAACACATCAACCTTCTCATTAAGGTGTCTAATGTGAATACTTTCACCATTTCTCTTAGTATTTATTACTATTTATAACAGAAGAGACTGAGTTTACATCTGAGATTGATCAACACATTTCAATAGTAAAACATTTACCTACTAACTGCCTAACATAAAGTAACTCCGAGGCCCAAATACACGAGCAAGAAAAACCTAGTAAGCCCATATTGAAACGGCGCTGGCGCGAATAACTAAACAGCAAATGCTACAAGAACAATAGGCTAACCCGTTAGCTCAAGCTACTGTAGCCGGAACAGAAATAGCAGTGATTAGCTTGGTAAACAACTAAAACCTAATACACATTCCGCTGCAACAATAAGCTGCTACACATTGACTCTTATTTTAACAATGTCCAGAAGTCACTGACAGATAAAATACAGTAGAAAACAATACCATGTAGCTAAACGGGGAAAATAGACATGACGCCATTACAGGACATGCAAGGTTGCCGTTACTTTTAACTTAATTAGCAACACATTAGTGTGCCGATACCATATTGCTTATAACTAGGACCATCTTATAAATGTCTGTATTGTTTTATGTGGTGGAAACTAACCTGTAACAGCAGGAAAAAGTACACATAAAGAAGTGAGACACAACGACGTGTTGTTCTTTCTCCATTCAACTGGATTATGAACTCACGTACGGCACTCCCAAAGTGTACCAGATGCGAGGGGGGTCTGGCTGCAGACCTCCAGTGTCAGGCTGCTTCCGTTGCAGGCTCCACTCTCAGGCTGCCTCCAGTGTCAGGACCGGAAATAACAAACTTTTTGTGCGTCTCCTAAAGGACTGAACACCCTGAATCCACGGGTTACGTTTGCAAATTGCCGAATAAATTGCCGAGTAATACCGAATGTGGATGGTTTGTAATAAATAAGTTACGCTAACGGTGGTTAACGGTTGACTGACGATCAGGTTATCTGACGATCTCTTATGCGCAAGAAACTTTGGAAGAAGCCGCTTTGTTGTTGATTTTTTCTTAATTAATTTTAAATGAATCAACACTAACACGAAAAACATGAATTTATACGTTGCATTATAAGTCTACCAGCATTATTATCGCATTAGCCTACATCAAGTGTCAAAATAAACGCCATTCATAGCCTATAGTTTAGCGACATTAGTCCATGTAAAAACGTTGAGCTTAATGGAATATGCATTTCCTAATGGAAATGTATTTATTGACACAAGTTAATGTCTGCTCAGAGGGTTATACATACTGAAGTAATCTCAGCTGTTATGCCCCAAGCCACAGAGTAAACCCGAGACACCAGTTTGTACGTTTTCAACAGACGGTTTATTTACAAATAATGAAAATAAAATGACAAATTGGCACTGCAATCTTCTTTAGAGAAATTCAAAATATGAAAAACTACATCTGCAGAAACGGATGTAGAACTAGAAACATGGTTTTGGACACTAACTGGCACACAGGAAAAAAATCCCCAAAAAACAATGTCCTCAATCAGTCCTGTGAATGTAAAAAGTAGGCTGGTGGTTGCAGCTAAGCTTTTATTGACTGTTACTACTCCACTTTACATTCACAATATGCCAAGTATCCTTGTTTGTCACAAATTTCATCACAAAACAGCCACATGTCCTCGATTGTGGAGAATTTGAACTTAAATGGTTCCCGGATGTCATCTTTCTCTAGTTCCTCAAGCTTGGAACTTTCCTCCTCAGACCAAAGTCTGGCATACTGCTTTGCAGCTTCTTCCATTTCCTCCTCTCCCATTCCGACTGCACTGGGCAACTCCACCTTGGATGAAAACAAATGTTGGTTTGTTTCCACCCACTCTGCTGACTTTCTACAGTCAGAAATGATCCTGGCTGCAAACTTGTCCTATGGGAAAGACAAAGAGAAAAAAGGTATTCTCCCTATAGCAAAACTACTGTACAAAGTGGAATAAACTATTATTCACGTAAAAATAACAGAGCATAAGTAGCAAAGGGACACTTAAAATGAGCTTTGTCAGAATAACCTCAGTATAAAACCGAGCATGCCTACCATCTCAACATCTTTTTCATCCCTAGCTTCGGGAGGCTGCAAAACAGGGTGTACTTGATCCTCTCCCTAAAAGAAAAAAACACAAATCCTCCTTTTTAAGGTCAAATACAATGATCCATCAGGGCCAGTTCTTTAGATCATTCACCTTGATGGATCTAAGATAGATCTAAATACTGAACATGGATAAAGTTCAGATTCTGTAAACATTGCTGACTGAGGGATGGATTAAAAAATGACACTGTGGTAGTATTCTCAAAGAAAAAGCACAACCAACTTTGTTCATTCCTGTTTTCCCAGGGTCCAGCTTTATGTCATCATCAACTAGTTTGTTATTGTGGGAACTCATTAAAATCCCCTCTGTCCCTTTACTTCCAACTCACAAACTCAAAACTGACCTCAGTGACGTCATCCATTTTCCGCTTCTTCAGATGGAACACTGGTGGCACCTCACCTCGCAGGATGGCCTTTGCTGTGTCTGTCCAGTGGGCAAACTGTTTGCCATGGCTGAAATAAAGAAAAAAATAAGTGTTGGCTATAACAAAGAGTTGTTGTGTTAGGTAAGGTGTTAATATTTCCAAGACAATCAAGTGTCAACATTTTTGTGCTTTCACCTTCCAAGGTCAAAATTCTCCATGAGCAAAATACACCACCACTTTCATAAAGCCGACATGTCCCTCTGAAAAGACATATCACTGTAAGCTGCAGTAAATGTTATTAACAGGATTTTTATAGTTTACTTTGAATATGCAGGTCAACTTACCACAGTGAAATCATAGGGTGCATCAAGCACAGTGTAAAGGCCATACTATGAAAAAACAATTGTATGTTAATATCTTTTATGCACAAGAATTAAGACCAATAATGTCTCCTACCATCAACATGAAGATGCCACAGTCATTTCCATACAGCTGTCTAGGAAAACCCTATGGTGACAGAAAAGTTGGATGATTTTACAGTTCTGTTAAATATACAGTACATTACAAATGGTGTATACTTATACCTCTATTTCCAAACCAGTGGTCTCTTTCCATGGTCCAGGAAACAATGACTGGGAAAGATTTCTAAAATTTGAAAAGACAGATGTATTCACAGTTAACCATGTAGTTGTCAAAACCATATATCGTATCCAACATGCTAAGAACACACCAATGCAAGTAATTCAGGTCATGAACGGACCTTTCCATGCAGTCACACAGAAGAAGGCTTTCTATGGTACAATTTTAAGAAATGTATTTTTAATGTCACATCATGCTCAACTGTAAAATTCTAATGACTTTGGTACTTGACATTTCATTCAAATTTGCAGTTATATTTAGGTTGCACCATAAAAAGACTTACACAGATCAGAACATGATCCGATGAAAAATGAATGCAGAGCCGGGCAATATATCAATATAGTGACGACATGTGGGATTTTGGATGTTGTAATGATGGAATTTGATTTTGTCCATACTGCTCAGCCCTACAACAAACCTTTCCAGAACAGCATTGGAACATGAACACCAATGAGAACCGACATGCAAGTTAGTTAGTGACCTCAGCAGTTCTCTCATTTCCTGGTCACCAAATCCAAATTGTGCATGTGCACATTTGGAATCCAGAAAGAATATCTCCCTGGGTGTTGGCTTCAAAACCTATAATTGTGGTTAATATAATTTCAAGTCGTCACAGCGGGAGAGGTTAATACAACACATCACAAAACAGCACAACACTACACTAATAAGATATTCACGCATTTAACCCTTAAGTGTTCTTAACTTATTTACTTCGTAGATGTTCCTAAAGCCAAAACGTGGCTTGTTCCCATAAACTGCTATAAAAATAGTATATATTGATATTTTTTTCGACTTTCAACAAGTCACTCTTTTAGAACTACTTCATCCTGAAATATACATATCAAAAAAATTATTATTATTATTATTATTATTATTATTATTATTATTATTTGCTTTCAATGGCGCCATCTGGTGGACAAATAGAAAAATTACAAAAACATAGCCAGTGGTCCAAAATGAAAAATTAACATCAAGGAATGCATTCATTTATGATAGGATAAAAAAAAAAGTGGTTTTAATGGGTTTCAATGGGGTACGTTTTGGAACTAGGAGCATTTAAGGCTGGATTTTGATAGCATAGCCATTTTAGGCTTAATGAAAGTACTGAGATTTCAATTTAAAAAAACATTTTTTTTTATTTTCTGGCAAATTTGAGCTATATTCATTCAACACAGCCAAAATGGCTTAATAAATAAACAGGGTGGCTGGAAATATCCCCAAGAACACATTTTTTTTTGTTTATAATGTGCCTCAAGAAAGTAAAAAAAAACTGAGTACAAAAATAATTGGGGCAGCAGTAACTCAGGAGGTACAGTGGCCATTTGTTGCAAAATGCAATCTCAAACACTACCTGGTTTCACATCCAACTGTTCTTGAACAAGAACCCCTAACTGCTCCTGGTGAGGGTGGCTGCCTCCACCATAGGAATGTGGGCATGTCAGTTGTTAAAAAATATCAAAATGCAGACCATTTGTCACAGGTAACACCAGTACTTACAGACAACAGATAATGTCCACTTTTCCACACAGGGATAACAATGGAGTCCCTCATGTGAACGTCATTCTAATAACAAAGAAAAAGTTAAACATATACAATAAATAGAAATATATTTTCAATTGAATCCAATAGGTATACTTACAGGTAAACTTGAGAGTGGGTTGCATGCACTTGGCTGTCGCCATGTTGGTACAGCATACAAATCAGCCACAAAAATGCATTTCCCCTGAGGAATATATTGCAAATGTGAACCTTGGCATGCAAACAGTATTTAAATGAGATACAACCATATTCTGAAATGAAACGTTATACCTTTGATTGAGCCGTTTGTTCGATGAGCTCAAAACAAGCGTTTCCTATCTGCAAAAAAAAAACAAACAAAAAAAAAAAACTTTCATTTAGCAGCCATAATGACATACATAATTAGTTCACATATGAAATCTTTAAACTGTTAACCCACGGTTGATTCCATGTCCTGATTCAGGCCAAGGGTCCAGAAGTCACCACGTGTCAGGCAACTCTTTTTTGTCTTCACAATTAGTTCTGACTCTGGCTTCTCAGTATCCAGGACATAGTCAAGCTAATCATTGTAAAAAAAAAAAAAAAAAAAAGTTAGTAGTTAGTAAAAATTACTACACAAATATTCTACAACTCAGCATAATATGTAGCCCAAGAATGTCATGGTTGGTTGGGTTTCAAGTGAGATATATACATAATACATATACATACAAGCTGCTGTTGGGACAGATGTGGGTGCATTGTCCATGATGCCCGGCATGGTTGTACATTCTCACATTTTGTGATATTTGCACAGTGTGGTCCACAAGTGTCACCATCTATCCAGGAGAATTATGGTTTGAAAATGTTTTTTAAAAAGGAGAATAAAAAAGCCAAAATAATTTGCAAATTTCAAAATCTGCTACCTACCTTTGTGTGTGTCAGTGCAAAGCTCTTGTTGCTGCAGAGGGGCTCCAACTGTTGAGGGCTGATGCTGAGCAGATTTTTCAGATGGTAGGACTCCTGGGTCTTTAGAAAAACCATAGGATTCAGTACAATCATTACATTTCAGATAACTGTAAAATAAAAACTATCCTTGACTTCAGAGTTACCTAATACTGCTTGTCCAACTTCATTGAGAACAATGTCGTGCAGAGTATGTGATTCATGTCCTCTCTTGAGCTGCTTTTTCAGAAGTTTTTCCATTTGTGTTGCTGTTTCGATGATGCACCAGGTTTCTCATCATAAAAATGTGTGTTGACGGTGACATGTTATTGAGAAAGTAGTTGTTTTTCTGCAGAGCTGAAAACAGCTGCTCGGCCACTTGACTATTCAAAGAACCCTGAAGTTCTGGGACAAGGTTGATCCTTCTTAACACCTCCCTTGGATCATTGGTGTTGGCCTCGTGGAATTTGTCATACAGGGCATAATGGTCTGAAGAACCAGTGCAAGGATGCCCATCTGTGTCAGGATTTTGTAGCTTTTCAGTCAACCATGGAAGAGGAATCAAGCTTTCCCAGCTTAGCTGCTGTGACACTGTCTTGGGTTGGTGCAGCCAGTCTCCCTTCATGTGGCTTAAAAGGTAGTGTGGTTGGGACACGGAGGTTAGCATGAGTTGCCAAACCACGAGCAAAATCGTAAACAGAAACATTTGGGAGGTGTTTCCAGGACAAAAAGAAGATCGGCGAAATCTCTTGGAGACTCTGCCCTCAGGTTAAACTTTAAACTGTATGCAACACCATGAGGGCACAGAATCACTGACCAGCCACCTTTAAAGGAAAGTTGAAAAGCTATATAGTAAATGCAAATAACAAATCAAATTGTTCAAATAACAAATCAAATTGTTCAAATAACAAATCAAATTGTTTTTATGACCTATGTGTGACTCTTACCAGAAGCTCCCCAGATTTTCTGAAAGATCTTATCGTATGTGTGTCTGTTTTTCATTTCATCCCTGAGTCGGGTGATGAGGTCTATGCGGGATCCCTTGTCATCTAGATTGCAGGCCTTGCACAGCTTTCTTACTGTTGAAACCTTTTTAAATACAGAAAATGAGAAATCAAGTAAAACATTAAATACACAATGCATCTCAAATATACAAACGATTAACTGTACCTTTTGCTTCATGAGTTCATCAACGAGGCGATCCTCCGAGACCATGCTGAGCTCTGCTTTAGTGGAGGACTTTGAATGGGAGACCTTCTCAAATTCTGTGTTTAACACAGTATCAGTTCTTCGTGTATTTTTCCCAATCCACGGGGCCCAGTGTTCAAAACTTGGATGGACAGCAAAGATGTTTTTTGCATGGCCTGGGAAAAAAAATACACAAAGTGATTTTTTTGTATGGTAAAGTGCACTGATCCATTAAATAAAGGTAATAAATATAGAGAAATTTGAGAGGATGTAAATACTTGGGAAAAAGGCACAAGAAATCATCTCCAACTGTACAGAGTCCCAGAACTCTTCAATGTCAACTTCCCCAGTGAAGTTGTCAGGGACCTCTCTTATGTCACTCACTGAAAGAAAATAAAAACCTGTAATTTACAGTCTCTTTAACACACACACACACACACACACACACACACACACACATTACCAGGCAGGTTGAAAACTCCTTTCTTGTGTAGGTCCATCACAACAACAGGAGGATGGTACCCACAGCAAGCACATGAATATGAGTAGTCATATTCTCGAGTGAGTCCACCACCTTGGAAACTGAAACGTTGTTCTTTTAAAAAAAAAAAAAAAAATAAACAACAAATAAAATAGTTATGCTTATTTTTGAACATCCAAACTGTTCCACAAAGGGCCCTGTGGCTGCAGGTTTTTGTTTCAACCAAAACTGTGTCAAACTGTGTGCTCTTGATTGACTGGAACAAAAACCTGTCACATGGCCCTTTTAGAGAAATAAACAAGCTCCAAGAAACTCAGATTTCCTTATCATGAAAGTTCTATTGTCAGGTTTTGGGGAGACTGGACCAAATGCAGACCAAGAAATGCGGGTGTGGTGAAACAAAAGATGTATCAACAACAGAACAAAAACTCAAGGAACACTGGGGAAAAACACAGGGCATGGAACACAAGGTAGAAAACGCAGATGATCAAACAAAGACAAAAGGAGACACTGAGGCTAAATTCACAAGGGAAGACACAGGTGGTGCAATCAAGACAGGTGAAACACATTGGGTATTCACGAGCAGAGAAGCAGACAGGAAGACAGTACGCCAAACTTCAAAATAAAACAGGAAACAGGAACTCAAAAGGAACCAAAGGACACAAACCATGACATCCATTCTACTAACCTGTAAGTTGGCTCTCAGATACAAACAGTTCCAGGCTCAAAATGACGTGGTCGTCAAAATTGTGCAGACCGTCCTGCCATTCCTGATAACGGCATGTCATGTGGCAGTGTGGACATTGCCGGAAATAGGTTGATACATCTAGTAAAACAATTAAAATAGAAAAATTTTTAAAGATCTTGCTTTTTCAATCTAAATATTTACTCACTCTTTAGTATTTGGTGTAAACTTGTGATGTGACAAGATTTTGATTAATGAACAATGTTGCATTCAGAAATCTTTCATAAAATGAGGAGAAATATTAATAACTTACGTTCAACTACACCACTGATGGTGATTATCCTGGCATTTTTGGAGATGAGTTTTGACTCATCAAGTTGTACTGACCCCGGACAGATGGTGCAAGTGGTCTCTGTTGGATGCAACTCCATAATGTAACTTGCCCTTGGTTTTACAAGGTCATCTGGGAGGCTGGCTGGAAGCTTTTTATGCCTGTAGATGTAGTGAACAAGCTGCTTCAAGTTCTCAGCAGATGGTGGATACACAGTGCCTTGTTGCTGTTGGGGTGTAATTTGGGCAATCTCTGTTCGAAACACGTCCGGGTTTGTCTGAAATAGATGCCACTTACTGATGTTTTTGTGGACACAGGACAATCTAGGTTTAGCACAAGGACAATGCCAGGTGTTAGCTGTTGAGTTGTAGGTTACCGTCACCCTCCCAAGGCGACTGTAATGATGTAAAGTCGGCTCATGGACTGAAAAGCAAAATTTATTAGGGTCCTTTTCAAAGGACACCTCCACACAGAGAGGGACATGGGCCTTCAGGGCATTTTTTTGCCTTTTTATGCACGTTGCCTTCTTAGCATCACCAAAATATTTCAAGTCGACCACTTTGGACAGCACTTCTTCCTTGAGCCATTCCTCTGTTGCAATTTCCGTGCAGTGTTCAAGTGAACGGATGTGTTCACACTGGCTGAAGTTGTCTGCAGTCTTCAAGCTCACACTGCACCTTATGCTGGTGGCCCCAGGTTTTTTTTTGGACGTGAATAGGCACAGAAAAGCCATGCTTTGCTTTTTGGACTGCAGATATTCCATTTGTGGCATCCAAACAGACACTCTTCAATGTGCTCACGGTTATATCCATCTTCTTACTGTGCTTCCTCTGTATATGTTTAGCCAAATTCTTTTTATGGCAGACCAGTTTACAATGAGGACATTGCACCTTCTTCTGGAGAAATCTCTTTGTTGTCTCCTGGGCAGTACATAAATGTGTCTCTCCAGAAGAAGGGTTGGCAGAAGGTGTGGAGGTAGAGGTAGCAGCATGCACCTTTATATCTGGTTGGGGAGGAGGAACAATTGAAATGGAGGAGACAGGTGGAATGGTGGATGGTGAAAGACGGGGAGAGGGTGTGGCAGATAAGTCTGCATTTTGTTTGGATGGGGCAGCAGCTTCTGTAGCACCTTGGCAAGCCTCCAGGTATCTCTCCATGTCTGTTCTTCTTATAATAGATTTGTTGCATATAGGGCAATGAAAGTGCCCTGTATTTCTGCAGTTCAAATTGCACTTCCAGATCTTTTTGTCTAAGAGCAAGTAAAGAAAAGTTTAAATTAGCCAATAACAAGACATGAGAGTACACAAAGACACAGACACACACAAATCCATACCTTTGAATATAATAGCATTTTTAATGTGAACATCGAGGTTCTGCTGAAGCTTGGCTCGTTGGCTGGGTTTGTATTTGGGGCAAAGGGGGCAGTGGAACAGCTTACAACAAGCTGTGCAGCGTTCCACTTTAAACCCTCTACCCTCTTCATAGATTGAACGATGCATCTACATAACACAGAAAAAGTGCCGTTAAAATATATGTATTTCAATTGGTAAAAGTATAAAACGAGTGGAATGAAGGATAGAAAAACTTAAAAACTTATCGTCATGTCATTTTCATTTAGACAACAAATAACCTGAGCGTCAGTCAACCGTTAGCCACCGTTTGCGTGCGTAAGGCGGCTAGTAAAACAGCAAACATATGGTGTGTGTTTATGTCTATATCTATATATACATATTTGTTACTTACTGTTGTCCCAACGGTAGTCAATTTGCGGCAATAAATCTTCTTCTCCTACTTTTTCGTTGTTTTTAGTCGCAATCATAGACTGTATATACAGTCTATGGTCGCAATATATACGCCGGACTCCTTTAAGAGACGCACAAAAAGTTTGTTATTTCCGGTCCATAGACTATATAAGAATGGACCAACAGATCCCGTTGCTCTGGACGGAGACCAGTGAAGGCCGTTAGAAGCACTTTTACAGTGAGCGCTGAGCGTTACTGCGCAGCCTCCAACTGAGAGAGACGACGTAAATGTGCCGTGAGCAACGTGTCTGAAAGTTGGAAGTCTTCTGGTAGCTGTGCCAAGAGAAATCTCAATCATTCCCAATCTAGCAGAGACGGAGAGCGTAGGTATATGTAAGGAGATAACATAGGCACAGGCTAATTGTTGATCACTAAAATGCTAGTTAACATTAGTAATTACACTTAAACAGCTAATGTGAGACGAAACTGTCTGCGCGCTTCTCCTGTACTATACGGTAATTCCTCTACTATGAGACAGTAAGTCGCGTGGTTATGACCCAATCGTTATCCTATTTTTACAAAAACGTCTGCTACGGAGCCATAACGTGAGGTACAAGGTAATGGAGCCTTTTATACATTGTCGTGTTTCTTTAGAAATAAACAATGGACAAATAGAGTCTTTAAACGTTTCAGATGTAAAGTTATTCGCTGTCAAAGTGGCGCCAAAATGAATGGCAGTCAATGGAATGCTAACGGGGGGTGATCGCTTTGTAGCATTAAAATGGCGCCATAGGAGGTTCGCGGTCCAAGGAGAAGCTTACCCCCTTGGAGGCAGCCTGAGAGTGGAGCCTGCAACGGAAGGAGCCTGACACTGGAGGTCTGCAGCCAGACCCTCTTGCCAGATGCTGTGAAAAGCTACTACTGTCACCTACTGGCGCAATATGGATTAGCTTATTTTTCTCCTTACTTTTAAATGATCAAACTATAAATTAAGGTACCCAAAAATATGAAAATCCATCTTCAAAGCAAAACAATAAACTCTTAAAAAAAAAACAAATATACCTTTGTATCTCAAAACCCTTTTTGTGAGTATCACAATAGCAACTCCAGCAGGGGACCCCAAACTTCCCTTTCCCGAGCCACATTAACCAGCTCCGACTGGGGGATCCTGAGGCGTACATGCAACTGCTTTTAATTTAAATTATTTATATATTTTTTTTTTTAGATCTATGTGCACGTTTGAGTGCACAGGTCAGGCAGATGCTGGAGCATTATTGTGGCCACTACTTTACTATTGCTCTACAGTGGTTATCACTGATAGAGTTGATACCCTTAAACTGGACTAAATGAAATCTATTTTAAGCATGGTGCATTAATCTCTTACATTTATGTGTGCATACGTGTTTACTGGTGTCTAGATGTGTGTTTCGGTACATATATATTTCATGTGTTTACTTTATTGAGGGAAGAGTGAGCAACCTTTGGAGAGTGTTGTATGAGTGAATATTTTGTTTGTATGAGTTATGTACTATATATTTTTGCACTTACCATTATCGTAAAGTAAGTTGTTGTTTTTTTTTCTTTTCTTTTCTTCTGTTTGACTGCCGCTGTAAGGTCAATGTTAATTTCTGTATCTGGACTCGAGGACCCCCTCGAAAACGAGATGGTTTATCTCAAGGGGTTATTCCTCTTCAATAAATAAATGTCAAATTTAGGTGGCCTATATACGAGTGCGCACAGCACTGGAAATGCACCGCTCAGTTTAAACAAATTCACCTCAAAGGTAGGATACAGCGAGTGCGAGCTGTTTACACTAAAATTTTGTTTTATAGACCGTTGCCAGTCCTCCTCCACGACCCGACGTCCTCGGGGAGTTAAAGTACAAACAGTCAAACGGTAAAAGTTCACAAAACGCACTCGACTCACCCACCGGAATCCACATTTCCGTTACACAGAGAAAATCCAGATCACGCGACTCAGAAGTCCTTCAAGATAAAAGTTTTATTTGCTAGCGATCTAGCATTCACCAGCGGAGGTGAGGAGCCTGAACACGGCAAGCAGGGAGCCCCACGTCCAAGCCAGCCACCGGAACCAAACAAGAGTCGATCGGGTCCGCAGAACGCCATGACACGAGTCGATGAAATTCCGAACGGATTCCAGGCCCAGTCATGGTGGAAGACGCCAGCCCGGTCCTCAGTTTCACCAACCAACCACCACGTTTTCCCCAGCGTCTACGGCGCGCTCTGCGCAAAGGTGGAGCTGACACACGGCGAAGGTGAGCTGGTATTCCCATAAGAAACAGAGGACAGAAGGTTTTTTGGCCATCATGCTCAAATGGCACCAAGTTTTTAATCAAGGGTCGAAGGTCTAAGAGTATTTGGCGGTCATAGACCAGTAGAGAGTTGACATTTGCAATAATAATTGACAAAAATAACGTAAATACAAACAGAGTGCGAAGAGACAGACGGCAGGCCATAGACACCGGCGCCATCTTTCTCAAAAATGACTTATCTAATAAAGGTATAGTTCTCTTTAAAAAAATAGTACAAAGCTTGGACTGTGGGTCAGTCAAGAAAGCATATACACTCTGTGGTTTTGTGACTTCTGTTTTCTTCTTTTCCTTTTCTGTTTTGTCTTTTTGGACAGATCCCTCTGTTTCTTGCCCATTTCTTTTTGTTGCAAAACAAAATGGTTTAGGTCAAACCCCTTGGGTGGTTGAGCTGACTGCTGTGTAGTGCTTGGTCCTGCCTGCAGCTGTTTGAGTGTGGGCCCTGTCTGCTGCTGTGTAGTGCTTTGCCTTGCCTGCAGCTGTTTGGGTGTAGGTCCTACCTGTAGCTGTGTGGATGTAGACCCTGCCTACAGCTGTTTGGGTGTGGGACCTGTCTGCAATTGTGTAGTGCTTGGCCCTGCCTGCAGCTGTTTAGGTGCAGACCCTGCCGCTATCAGCTTGAGTGTAGACCCTGCCTGCAGCTGTTTTGGTTTAGACCCTGCCTCTAGCCACTTGAGTGTAGACCCTGCCTGCTTCAGAGAGGGATGAGCTGAGGACGTGAGAGGTTTAGCTGCCTTCTTCCCTGCTGCCTCTTCAGCAAAAAACAGAGTCAGAGGTTCCCACTGCTGGAGGAGTCAATTAACACATTTGCCAAGAGCCAGCCATCTGGTCGAGGATAATTTCAAAATCTTCCTCACATCACTGATCCAGCATTTGGAGGTCACGCAGCAAAGCTTTCCTCTTGCTACTCTTGTCAAGGTAGTAGATCACGATGTCTTCAGTGTCAATACATATCATTCTTGCAGCCTTTTCCGCAGCTATATGCATCAGGTGGCATGCACAGCCGACCATGTAAATGTGGGGATTCTGTGACTTAATGAATGCTGCGACACCTTTTCTAAACCCTGCATGACAGAGGCGTTGTCAGCAGAAAAGCTTACACAATTGCCCCATGGTATTTTCCTTTTATTTAGTTCCTGGTCAATGAGATTGCATATCCCTTCGCCAGAAGACTCTCTACACTCAACAATTTTCAGGAATACTACAACTATTTTTCCAACACTGGGATCATAGACACGGACAACCAAAGGATAAAGCTTGACATCATCCATTGCTGTGCTACCATCGGTTGCAATGCTGATGGGGAACGGCATATAAGGTCACTGATGACTTGTTCATCATTCAAGGAAAGTGTGTTCAATATAGCTGCTGTCTTGGTTCGGGCACAGCCGTACTGCTGGGCAATTTGACTATCTGGAAACATCTTCTTAAATAATGGTCCAGCATGGTCAGCTATAGACACTGGCACATTGTGCTCAGCTATAAAGTTTGAGAAAAGTGTTTCTGCCCTGATGGTCTGTAGATCTTGATCTCCAAAAAAACTTAGGGACTGAGGCCATGGCACTTTCCGGTTTCTTGTGCTTTGTTCCTTCCACATGGCGTCTGCAATCTGAAAATGTAGGTGGAGAGGGGGGAGATATTGATAGGCTACTATGAGTAGGTCATATTCCTGCATATTGTTATAAATATTATGAATTATCGTTACACAACACACACACACACACACACACACACACACACATCAACATGCACAATTCATTCAAAGGAAAACTAGAAACATGTAATTTATATTACATTGTTTGGCTCATCATTACTTCCTATATCACAATAAATTATTATTACTGTGTAGAGGAATGGTGTGGATGAATGGCTGTATGTGTAGTGAAACTACACAAATGTTTTCTTATATCTTGTCCAATATTTTGTGCCCATATATTTTTGTTAGTCTAACCAATAGGAGGCGGAGTGAGCTAATAAATAGGCCTAAGTACTTCTGATGAGGTACTTCAGATGAGAGTCAGACCAAGTTAACACATAGCCTTCTTCTGATTACTGAAGGTAAATGAAGTAGTCTAAGTAATGATTTACTCATAAAGCAACTTTAAATAGGCCTTAAACAACTACTAAAAAAGCACAAGATTGAAGCCTGAGACACGATTATAGGCTAATAAATAACATGGGTCAGATATTTTCAGATAGGCTTTTAAAAGGTTGACATGGGTGACATTGCCCGTTGACAGAAACGTTATTGTTCATATTTTGGCACAATGTTTCTGACCGTAGTAGTGGTCATAGTGACTGAAAGTGTGATGTGAGATGCTAAAAAGAAACTACACGCTGTTTTCAGGTAACGTTACTTTTTGACGATGCACATTTTTTCCTGTATGATTACATTGTAGCCCGGTTTGCGGCTGTCGGTTACAGCGTTCTCGCTCAATACTGGACCAATTTCAAAGTTTTTTGTTAGTTACCAATGCCTGGAAAAATAGAGGTTGAAATAAACGAAATTACCCTTTCAGGCAACTCAAAAGGGTTTTTCATCTTGAGTGTATAAAGTTGTTCAGAAAATCTAATGGTATTGTACCTATTATTTAATTTTTCTTTTGTAAAACTCACCAAATTCATAATCTCACGTTAAAAACCACAATTACGTGTTATGGAAATCTTTTTTGAATATACCTTGTCTCACAGTGTTGGCAGCTTTTACTGAGCATATAGTTCTCCAGCCAAGCTGTGTATTTCAGCACCATCTGAGTGAACCCTCCTCAGCCTGTGGCGTTCTAAGGACAGCAGCACATCGAAACACACTTTTACCATCATGTCAAGTATTTGGCAGATGTAATGTTGTTAGTATTTTAAAACCCTACTCCGTGGTTTTAAGCCAGTGATGAAAGAGCCCGTAACCCGTGTTGCGCACTGCTTTGCTGGGCCTTTGAACTGCAAACCTCCCTACAGAGCTTTTGGAATCAGTGGGAGGGCTGAATCGCTAGAGTCCCCTGCTGTTCTTTCACAAACTTTCCGTCTCATTCCAAGTAGCACGACACAGTTATTACTCGCCTAAAATGGCTTAGGGCAAACTGGCTGTCCCCACCCCACTCCATCCTCCCAACATGTTAACTTTCTATTGTTTGCCACCTTGTGTTTTAATAAGGCTTGATAATTGACAGAGTGCAAGAAAATGTATATCATGACATTTAATTGCATTTTACTTCTAAAGTAAATCTAAAAAAATTAATCTGCCTTAACCCAGTTTGGTTAAAATGTCTCATGTTTAATTGAAGACCAGGCCTGAAGACATCTACATGCCAATATTAAGTTATAGTCATAGCGCCACCTAGCAAAAGGAAGTTACAGTCACTATACTTTGATGTGCTCCTCCTAGAGCTCCACCTCAAATGGGGTCAGAAAAGCCTTAAGACCTTGATAATGCTTTGTTGTGAAGATTGTGAGCCTGCACTGAATGGCATGGCGATACAATGAATTTCGATTTTACATCAATGTATTTACCATACTGGGATCATAGGTTTAGCTCTGCTCAAAAAGATTAAACAAAGATGGACCGCTGAAATGTACAGTATGTGTTCGGTATGCAAAATGTATTTTAAGGCATTCCTGTTCAGAAACACAAAATATGGGAGGAGGGAATGGACACGAATAGTGGATGAAATTGCATTTGAAATGTAATGTCCTGAAAATCATTAAAACAAATTAGAAATGCAGTGGTGCAAATGTGTGTGCACCTGACAGTAAAAGACATTAGGATTTATCTTCTGAGGAACAAAACTTTCATGGCAATTTAATAATGTTTGAGACATTTCAGTCTGGATCAAAGTGGTGGATGACATTGCTATTCCTAAAAGTGTAGTATTTATTTCATCGCCACTGTAGGGCTGATATAATAGCCATAGACATTTTTTGACATTTCATCTCAGTGTGTAAACCGCATGTCATCTGGTGACACTGGTAACAATCTTTTTCTTTTCCACATTATTTGGCTTAGCATTAGTTTGAATGCTGGGACTTTCACTCCTTCATCTCACTCATTCATTTCACACATTCACTCTATCTCCTATATTACCTGAGCACAGACTTTGCAGCTACATGGAAAATAGTTACATCTTACTTTCAGCTTTCAGATTCCTCAATTCCTAATTGTGTTGTCATGACAAACAGTGATGAAAACATGTATGTTCCTTTCATGAATACATCATTGTTCTCATCAACTGTTTGTTCTGCTTGGGGGGAGACTGCATCCTGGAGCTGTCAGCTATTAACAAACTGCCTTCCAATCAAATTATTTAACGGATGGCCTAAGCTCCTTTCGCCTGACGGCAACCAGTGAATTCTTGAATACTTTTCTGCTGTCTCCACATCATTTGTCAATGACTTCCAAAAACGTTACAAATCACTATGTTCTGATATCAGTCTAGTGTCTTTAGAGAAGTGGGCGTGGTTAGCTGATGGACAGGATCAAACTGACACGTCACATGAGAGGGTGTGGTGTTGTTGATCTGATTTAACCCAGCCATTGCAGGTGTGTGTGGGATTCATTAGAGATTCATTGAGAGAGAGATTAATTGAGGGATTAATTTAGGAAGAAAAAAAAGGAGAAGCTGTAGGCTAGACACACAAGACCTGCAAACCACATGCTGAAAGAAAGACGCTATTTGAAAGACGACACGACTTTTTGTAAATACACTTTTTAAAATCTGAACTACAACACAGAGAGCGGGCTTGCGGAGTCCCGACCCCAACGAAGGAAGCTGGAAAGCAATTCCAGGATTTTTTAAGTGGGGTGGCACAGGGGGGTCCCAGGGGATTATATCAGAATACAGCATAGAAAATCTGCTTAGAAATATAGGAAATATTCGATAGGATAGAACAACACAATCTAATTTGCTAAACAAAACACATTCATTATTAATTTCACTTGTTTTCATTGTTTTAACAAATTGTGTATCCATATACAATACACATTTTCTATGGGCTCTTAAGGCAAAAACTTCTTAGTCTTAGGGCGTTTTCACACATGAAAGTCCGAACCGAGGTCCGGACCAAGGTTCATGTTTTTGTTACATTGTATACATTTGATCCGTTAAGTTTTGGTTTCACACTGCAGTTATGCAAGCGCACTAAAGATCTATACGTGACAAAACTATGTCCTGCCGTCATCACATACGTGAGCTGCGTCTCCAGATACTTATAATTGATTGGTTTGTAGACAGGCTTCCCCGTCCTCTCATATCTTCTCTCTGTGTCGGAGTTTTTTCAGCTGACTACTGCTCTACCCTACTGCAGCGGCTCTTTTTGTTTTGTTGTGATGTTGAGAAGCAAGACACTGGAACTTTCTGGAGAATTTATTCAGAGACAAACGGAAACCTACACTGTACATTTACTACCACTTAAATAAACTGCTGATGTATTCTCTGCTCTGATAGCCGACAGCTGTCTGCTCTGAGCGCATTCACCGTCACTCTCACTCTCTTATGTAGCCTACACACTAAGCACCAAGCTATTCCTTAAAGGAGCTATTCCCCGGTCTTGTAACACAAGGAGAGCCTGCCAGAGCTTCTTCTATTTGGTCCGAAAGTCCGAACCATCCAAAAAATGCTTTCACACTGTAAACGAACCAGACCACCTCTTTTGGTCGGACCAAAATTTGGTCTTTTTGATCCGGACCGTGGTCCGGGGGAGGTTTCACACCTCTAATTTTGGTTCAGATCAAACTGAAAAGTCCGAAAGTCCGGACCAAATGAGGTATGTGTGAAAATGCCCTTAGTCAACATGGAGACATTAACTGGTCATGTGACAAGGCTGGGAAGAATTGTTTTCACAGAAGTGTATAAATATGAAGTGAAATACACTAACAATAAACTTGCCTTAAACTTCAACAAAGAAAACCTTGCAGTACACAGTTTTCAGATAATAGCTAACAGAACAGAAATAAAATAGAATACACTAAACTAGAGTTGAGCTGGATACTCGGCTGAAACGAGTATCCGGTACGGATAAAGCACTTTTGCCGAGTACGAGTATTATACGAGTAATACGAGTCAATATGTGCTCGGATTGAATAAAAATCCTCATTGGATAGTTGACTGTGTCTGCGTTCTGTGATAGGCTAGTCGTCACAGCGCCCCTCCCCTACACACACATACAGATGTATTGTGTTGTTGTGTCCCGCTCTGCTCACTCACACACACACAGAACATCTCTCTCTCTGTCTCTCTCTCTCTCTCAGGTTCGCCGGTCTTTTCCGTTAACGTTTAGGGTTTTTCAGCGTCAGGTTTGTTTTTTACTTCGATTTGTAGTACTTACTTATTAACCAGTAGAGTTCTGGTAAACGTGGAGTTTGTTCAGACGTGGTGCTTGGTAGAATGCGACTCGCGTTGCGTCTCTGCCTGTCGGAAATTTTTTTTCTTTTTTAAACCGTCAGCTGGCTCTAAACAGATCTGAAAAACAGCGTCGGACTGTTTGATCCGTAGAACACAGTCCCCCCCGCCCCCCTCTCTCTCTCTTTCTCTCTCTCTCTGTCTCTCTCTTACTCTCTCTCTCACACACACACACACACACACACACACACACACACACACACACACACACATACCTGGTGTGGAAATAAAAAAAAATAAAAAAAAAATCACACTTGATCATAAAAAAATTAAAAGTTAAAAAAAGAAAGTTATGTTGAGTATGAAAACCCTTGTGTGTGTTAAGGAGGAGGAGCTTTCTCACGCTCTCCTCTTCACTGTTGTAATGTCATCTCTTTGACACGCACGCCACAAAATGAGCTCCAGAAGATTTGCAACTGAAGATTTTTTAGCACCAATTTTTGATTAATAGTGTAATAGTGATGTAGAGGAAGAAGTTTCAGAGTCAGAGGATCTTTCAGACACCGAGGACAATGCTATCGACAATCCGGATCTTTCGAGCAACAATGTCTCTGGAGTCATGTCATATCTTGGGTGTTCCACAACACCAGAGCTGGTTGATGTGAAAGAGACAAACTAGCTGCAATCAGAGATGTATGGGATAAATGGGTCGAAATTTTGTCTTGTACAATCCTGGTCCCTATGTCACTGTAGACGAAAGCCTTGTTCAATTCAGGGGGCGCTGTCCCTTCCGACAGTACATGTACATCAAAATATGGGCATCCTATGATGCCAAATCTAGCTATGCATGGAATATGCAAGTGTAAAACAAGCACCTCATGTGAAATGCAAGAGTTACATCTGCAGAGAGCACACAGTTACATCTACATCTATATAACATTCTGCCCATCATGTGGAGAGTAATGGAAATGTGAAGAGAATATTTCGAGAAAATGGGACAAGTTCCATGAAAAAAAATGTTTGTGATGAGGAAAAAACGTTCACTAAATAATTGCTAAATATAGTTTTGGAATTAAAAATGTATTGCATTTCTCCTTTCTAAATGTTCATATAATGTAAAATAAACTTTATTGGTTTTACCTGATTCTTTGACTGTTTTGAGTGTATTTACACCGTACGGGTCATTTTGACCTGTAACCTCATCAATGTAATTTTTTTTCACCATAATACGAGGGTTAACCATTGAGGTGTTTGGCCAGATGGCACATATATTGGCCAATTAGCTCATGTAGTGTCATTTTGAATGGCAGTGTTTTGAAATGGCAAACATGTGACTTTATGTCAGATTGTTGTGTCTTATGCAGAGAACTGTGTTCAGTGCATTTAAAAAGTGCCATTTTGAATTGCAAAATGTGTGTAAAGCAGAAAATGTGTTTAGACTTTTGGAGACTTGAGAAGAGATTTTGCTCTCTGTGTGTCAGTTTAAATAATTGTACTATGCACGTCATTTTAGTGTGTTTGCAATTGGAAAAAACTGTAAAGGCGCAATATGTAATACTGACAGCTAGTGTTTAAAATAGTTACTGCAGTACAAATTCAAAATCCTGGAGAGAGTCATCTCCCCCGCCCCCTCCTCCCCAGACTCGAAGTTTACGGAGGTTGCCAGGCTGAGACCGCAGTATCCACAACAATATTGCTAGATGCTTGTCTCACATAGCCAGACATTACTTCACAGCACAGCGGAGTAGCTAACGTTAGATGCTGGCTATATTGACAGTCATAAAAGGCAGTGCTCACGCGGAGCTCTGTACCCAACTGACAGACGCACTTCCTAGGCTTAGAATTACGATAGGAACTGCTAAAAACAACAACCTCGCCGTACTCTCCACCCAATGGACAGACACACTTCCTCAGTTTAGAATTAGCTATGATAGAAACCGCTAAAAATAACACTACCTTGCCGTCCTCTCCACCCGACTGAACACACTTTATTGGCTTAGAATTACGGCAACAATCGCTAAACACACTGCAAACTCATGGTCCTCTCTTCCCGATTTACAGCCCTCCTCTCTTGGCTTAAAATAACTCACCGTTGTCGGCTACAGCCGTTGAACAGGCTACACGTTGTAAACAGCTGTGGCCCGCTTGCCTGATCCTCCGGTAACGTTAGCAGTTAGCAGGGTTAGCATGGCGGCGTTAGCCGTTACCAGTCGGGATCACTTTACTGGCTGTGTCTCAATTGTTTTTGCGAGTAACCAACTCGGGTACTCTAGCTACAGTGTATAATTCAATGTGAGTACACAAATGTTGAAATGACATAAAATGCCTGTCCTTTGTAGCCGTGATAAATTAGCCTGAAGCTAATGCTTACCTGTTCAGGAGGAAATTAGCCAACTCTGGGTTTGTTACGTCTCTGGTCACGCAACTGTTAGAAACATGCCGTTTTTTTTAGGTCGGGTAGAATCTATTTCCGTGATCCTGATAGTTTGTTTGCTGCTTTCATGGCTGTACTAACGTTACAGCTGTAACGCGCTGGGTTTACGTTTTTACAGGTATATCTGGCAACCTGGCCTGGCTGTCAAACTGGGCAGTTGATAACAACACACAGGCCAAAACACAAACAGAAATTCTGTCTCGGAACGGTAATTTCAAAAGGAGAAAATACTGGCATTAGCATTGTTGTCGGAAAAGATAGTGTTTCAACTTAGCATGTTTACTTAATATCTGATGACGGTAAATACAGTATATTACATATTGGACCTTTAAACTAAGGTGACCAGATTTCTGAGACAAAATCCGGGGACATTTTCAGCTCAGAAGCTTAAATACCTCCAAAAAAGGTAATGTTTTTATCTTTGTAAAACTTAAAACGGGGACACTGCCCCAGGGCGGTCACTAGACCTAGAGCTGCACTGGGGCACAAGCCCCCCTTAAAAGAGCAGCTTCGGTTACACAGAGCAGTTGGCGAATTGTGGCGTTAGCTTCACACGCTAACAGCGGAGCCAGCAGCAAACAGCGAAGCAAATGGGCCTGTAAGCCATATGTGGTCGAGGCAAGAAGGGATACAGCTACAGTACATCCGTGTTTGGTTGTATATGGAAGGGACAAGTTTGCTTCGTGTGGACTCACTGGACCGACTCAACATGTAGGCGGAGCTTGGGAGCTTCAGAGCTAAGGCGGGGCTACAGATTAGGTGTCCCTAAGAAACGCGTATGTAACAGTAGTTCCACATTACATTAATTCATTTGCATGCGAGTTTTATTTATTTTTGTACCGTGTATTCTCCGTGTAAATTCATGTACCGAACCAATACGGTTCAATACGGTTCAATACGAATACATGTACCGTTCCACCCCTAATAGACATCGATGGGAATGCTTACATGTTTCACTCCTAAATGTTGACACAGTGTGACGCCTTCAGCACGGTAATAAATACATATATGGTTGGATTTATTTATGTAAACCCATGTGGTGCCTTAAATAGTAATGCTGTGATGCTGTATGAAGAGGAATCTGCCGACACTGTTCTTGATTATTAAAAAGGTTTATTACAAGCAAAGATTCAGCATCAATTTTACAGACTCCATGGAAGGTCTGGAGAACACACCGCCAATATGCATTCTAATTCTACCTTTACATTTCACAGCTTATATGGGATAGCTTAGGTAACATGTTAGATAACCTATGGAACATTCAAGTTGACATAGCATAGGTTAGTGTCCTCTTCAGGGGCTTCCTATAGTTCGTTAACCCCTCAGCATCCAATCCGAGACCTGTCTTTTAAACATCCCATCGAAATCACGCCACTAAGAGGTTAATTATTACTCCCTATACTGCCACAGTACCCATGATGAACGTTCTTATTATGACTCAGCACATTTGAGCTTTATACAGACATTAAACCTATAAGTCCATCAGATACTACACCCACATTCCACATTGCTGTGATCTGCTATAAACCATACAATGTTTATTCATTTTTAGTGAAGCGCTGGTATTTTTGCAAAAGGAAATGTGCAATACATCATATTAGATGACACTTTGAGAGACAGACAAATGCCTATTTGCCTAAAAATCCTATTATTTGGCTCTTGGTTATGTTACAGATTTGGTGTACGGAAATCTTTGAATTGTCTTGTCGGTCTTCATCACTACCCAGCTCTACGGTATTATCTCCTCACATGCTCATCTATCTGTTAACCCTTATTTCTTTTGGTGCTAATGGATCAGAAAGCTGATCTGGTCCTCAGCTCGGTGGTATCACACAAAGCAGATGGTGGATTTATCTGACTAAGACATGTTACAGTAGTATATTGTTAAAGCCACAGAGAGGGCTTAAGTTTAAATGGACATGAAAAAATTCCAGATGGTGCATAAACCAGCAAAATGCATGGCTGTCTGGTGTCTCGACCTGACCTCTAAGCTGTACAGGGAGCATGGAATTGTGTGCCCTGGTGTGACCTCTGATTAATCCTCAATTCTAAAAGGCCTGGGCATCTCTTGACGAGTGCCCTCTCCGGTACTCCCTTCTATCATGGCTTCCATCTGTGGCAGGTGCCCGGAAAAACAGCCTCCTGCAAACACAGCAGCCTGCTTTCCTGGTGTCACAGGAGCTCTGTTCCAAAAGTGAGGCTCACTTTGATGCTACTTGGATGAAAATGAGAGACCCGCTGCCAGGTTGGTACCTGACTACTTATGCAAAGCAGGGAGGTATCTGTCCCACAGGCCATCTGCGGACACCTCTGTGTTTCGCATATGGCTCATCATACGAGTCTTCAGAGGATAGGCAAAAGGGGATTAAAATTCATTCAGAGTCCAGCGTCCTTGTTAATGAATAGATTGAAGTGAAATGCTATCTGCATTGAATTACATGCAGACCCAGCACCAACTGCAGTCTGAGCCTCTCGGCACTCTGAGCAGAGCACTGCAAAAAATTACCCACATCTACAGGTGATTTCATCCTCTATTCATTTCAAATGGAAAGCTTTGTTTATATAATACTGTATGAACAGTCAGCATTAGGCTGGCTAAGTCTGCTATAAACATTGTTTCTAAAAATGTACTGTAGACAAAAATCTTAAATCATTTTTATTTTGTATGACACAATAAGAGTAGGGGAGGATTAATTAATCCCACCAGTGAGGGGAAGTGTGTCGACACATACAGAACATTCTATGGTGAACAATGATAGCCCTCTTCCCTGTGTCTTCTTCGGTAAAATATAAAGCATAATGGACTCACATACAAAACTGTTCCTTTAACCACTTGAAAATTACAGTTGATTATTAATCTTGAATGGTCCTCAGTGAAAGTGTGAGGAGACAGTGACATGCCATATGACCGGAATGTATGAATTACTATGCTAGATACAGTACATTCAAGAGTAAGAATCTTTAAAATAAACAGCCTTGCAGGTAAAATGGTTGTCTATCAGGGTTTTGAATATACGAAAAGAGTAGGAGACTCAGGTATTGGTTGACAGATATATCATTTTGGATTGAAGCATGGACATTTTACAGTATGTTTATTCTATATTCACTGTTGCATGAGTTCACAGAGTATGGACTGCCATTATTCACTCAATGTATGAGGTTTGATGATGACAAACTTGACAACTTCACCCCAGTGCTCAGGCAGGAGGAGTGAGCCTGTGTGCTAGCATGCTAACGCTAGCATGCTACCTCATTCTCAATAGCAAAGCACTACTACAACACACACAAGTTCACCATAATCTACAAAAGAACTACTACTTAAACTACTTAACCTCATTTAGAAGTCTCCCAGCTAATCCTGCCTTGTAACTGACCGAAGTTGTAGAAACAGCCTTTCTTTTACTGTCTATGGAGCTAGCTAGCTGACATGATCTACATCTGAGCTACTGCGCATGTGCAAGTGCAATCAAAGATAGTACAGAAGAAGAAAAGAGGTCTCACTCTGTAGCTAAAACAGAGACCAGCTGAAAAGAGGAGCTGCAGCAGTGAGAGAGAGCGGTGCAGTACAACAAAAATATGGTGTTTTTTGAAAATGAAACCATGTAAACCTATTCTGGTACAACCTTAAAATACAATTATGAACCTGAAAATGAGCATAATATGGCTGCTTTAAGGAGCTCCCAGTTCCCTCCCTCTGCTCCAGACGAGGACACGTTGGTGTCACCCTGCTCGACCTTCACCGAGCTGGAGGAGTTTGACCGGATTCTCGGTCACCCGGACAAGAGGATAAAATTGGTAATTAAGTGCCCTAAGATTAACACTATATAATTGCATAAATTCAAATATCATCATAACAGAACTGACTTCTCTTACAAAATGAGATTGTACAAGCTCTCCACTTTGTTCCACATGTATAATTTGTATTTCTATATGTTTTACAGCAACTTTTCCTGACAACGCTTGGAGGTCTGACCACAGGTACTGCAGTCCGACGCATGCTACGGCGAGTGGCAACCAATGACGTGCTGAAAGAGTATAGCCTGCGGAGAAGAAAGGCAAAGAAGGCCTTCCAGGACCTGGCAATCTGCAGGGTTATAACAGGCAGGTGTTATTTTATTGTTCACATCAGTATTATGCTTAGCTTGGCTGATAAGAGGTTTTAATTTGACTTGTAACTTTGCTTCATTTTGACTTCTACTCTAGCGGCCTCCCAGAAGAACTTCCCCATGCTGACTGCAGCAGACGTGGAGGTGGACATGGAGCTCTATTTTTTATTTTATTTTTATTTTTTCCATCCATCTTGCAGCTTGTATTTTTTTATTAACCTCTTAACGAACGGCTGCATTTTCAAGCTTTTTGGTCTAAACGACATACCCAAATTAAAAGTGGTACAGCTCCCATATTCTTTGACACTCAGGGGTGTGCCTGATATCACTGGAAAGGTAACAGTCTCAAGTGTTTGTTCCAAGTGTCAGGGTGATTCTAGACCTTACTGACAGAGTTACAGAGGTTACAGAGGGTTTTTATTTCCGTCCAAGTCATACATCTGTAAAATGATTAAAATACACTGCTGTAAACACATCTAGTGAGGTACAGTCAACACAATGCCATAGACACATGTCTCAGCTTACTACAGAAAAAATCCAGAAGCCAAAAGACTCATAAATGGATTTTATATGATTTTTTTTCTACAGATATGTCTGTGTTTTTCTGATTTCTATTTGAAAAGTGCAACGAAAAAAGCCAAAAAAACTGCAAAATACAACATTTATCAAATACACAAATACACCCACATCAATCATACACATACTTGAGATAACTATTTACATAAAAATATGGAAATAAGTAATTATAAATTGCTCAATGGCTGTATTGTTTTATTTATTATAACTTTGTAGCAATTGTGTAACTGCTATAAATCATCTTATGCTTTGTGTGTGGGCTTAATGGAATCCTGAGACTAAGCTTTCAATTGGTGTGTCGCATGGCTGTATATTTTGAAGATTTAATGCTTTAAAGTTATAAAAACGTTTATGAGTGGAGGTTACAGCGGTGCCACAGCCACAAGCTGTGCCGTACACTGTACAGTGATCGTTACGAGGTTAAAGCAATTGTATTTGTTAATATGCTAATATATAATAATTCATTACATTATCATTCCAATATGCATCTTTGCACACTATATTTGCACTACATTTGCATTCTACACTCCTTTGCTTTTTTTTTCTTATTTGTATAGTTTCTGATTGTTATATTATTTTTTTAGGCCTTTTATATTTTTTGTATTTTGTTAATTTTATATTAAAGTTTTAAATCCCATCAAGTTTGCCTGTTGCCTGTTCTTTCATTCCTGCCAATATATAATAATTCATTCCTGCTCATGCACAGACAGTTTAAACTAATAATAAAATTGGTACCACTGTCGTTAGTTATTTAAATGTTATGGGAATGTAAAAAATAACGTTAGGGGAACGTTCTCTAAAGGTTACAACGGTAGGGGAACGTTAGGGGAACGTTCTCTAAAGGTTGCAACGTTCTGGGAACGTTCTGAGAACGTTCTGGGAAGGGTCGATGTAACCAAAAACTAACGTTCCCTAAACGTCAGGAAAACTTTCCATGGGAACCAAAAACTAACAAAAAAACTAACCTTCAGGGAACGTTCCCGCAACCAAAAACGAACGTTCCCAGAACGTTCTGGGAACCAAAAATTGTTACCTGGGTAGTTGCGGAGCTGCTGTGTGGGCCACGCCTAGTGGTCACGCAGTGTGGAGGTAGTGCTTGGGGCCGGGCTGGAGCAGCCAGATACTTGGCAGAACTGCTGGAGCCAAGTATAGCTAAACTTGCACTTCGCCATAGCTGAAGTATAAAATCCGTTTTATGTCTGTGGTACAATCCGAAAAAGAAAACACGATAACACGAAAGTATTTTGTATTTATATGTTATAGGTTATGGTTTCACTTTCTGAATAGAACTACACAGTTTTAGATCATACTCAGATTGCTCCACTGATCCACCCCCTTTTCTGAAATGCATGTCATTTGCATGTATTAAAGACAGTGTTGGGAGTAACGCGTTACAAAAGTAACGCAATTACAGTAATGTATTCCTTTTTGCTGTAACGCAGTAATATAACGCATTACTAATTAAATTTCGGTAATATTATACTTGTTACAATCTCAGTAACGTGAGTTACAATGCATTTTAACGCAACATTTAGTGGTGCATTGGTTTTTTTAAGAATTCACCAACACCGCGACACATTTCTTCACAGGAAAAAAAAAAAAGCCGTATTATTTTCCTGTCGCTGTATTCGATGGTTGAGATGACTGCAGAGACAAATACATTTGCGAGATGGATATTATTTGCAGGAGTTATTACGCTGCGTTGAAGTGAGCTGTCCTGTTTCTGTTCCCGTGGTCAGAACCAGAGACGGTACGGACAGCATGTATGTCCCAACAGGTGACGGTACGTCAGCGTCTGACAGATATAAACATGTCGGGAATTAATGTTGAGGCTTGCTACACGTAAATATCATTGCATTTTTATCAGCCATGGAGAGTAACTATGCCTGTAGTGGAATGGCTTCGAATGACGACCAAAAACGCTTGTCTTTTACTGTGACCATTTACTGTTCAATATGTTGCAGTTTTACAAACAAGAAAGTGAACAACTTGAGCCTGACGGACATGTTGCTTCTCAGTAAGCTAGCAAGAGTAGGCTACACAACAGACAACTTCCGTTTAGCCTACTTCAAAATAAAAGCACTTCCTGTGACGGTTCGCAGTAAAACTAAATTACTGTTAAATAAGGTTGTGTAGGCTACCTTTTCACAAATCAGCTGTAAATCCAGTACTGTAAATAATGTTAACAGTGAGTTTTAATCACACTATAATTGAACATTTCCTTTAGAGTGTTTTAACCTAAACAACATGAATTTCTTATTCTTATTCTTATAAGTGCTATAAACAAACATTTTACAACAATGCCGTACTTTTAATTGAGTATTTTCATTTTCTCCTACTTGCCTATTATACGTTTTACTTATCTATTTTGTATAGCTTTAGTTACTTTGCATATTTATATTAATTATACAAAATATGAATAATCTATGATGTATTAAAGTGGATAAAGAGGAGACTTTATTGATCCGGTGGTGAAATTCACAAGCTAGCTGCCAAATCAAACTTCCCCTGTTATTTTGGTGAAAGTAACTCAAAAGTAATGCAAAAGTAGTGTAACGCATTACAATTCAGAGACAGTAATATTGTAATATAACTAATTACTCTCAAATGACAGTAACTAGTAATCTATAATGTATTACATTTTGGAAGTAACTTGCCCAACACTGATTAAAGACTAGGCTATCTGTTTGCAAACACATCTTAAATATTTGACAATAGTATATTGTTATAACACAATATTGATGAGCCTATTATTCACAAATAAAACATGTATAACTGTTTATACATTGCATATTAATGTGTATTAATGTTTCATAAATGATGAATTAAGTATACTTAACAAATTCTTCATAGCATGTAGTTATTATAAAATGTTACCCACCCGGTATTAAATGAAAATGGCTTTTCGTCAGGAATGTTCTCAGCATCATTATAATTACAGATCATCTCTTTCACAAGTACTAGCCTACTGCTGGTATTAATGAGTTATCTGAGTGTGATATGAAACGCCAAGTGTTTGCATTTTAAATGTGTCACATGGCCATGCATTTCTGCAGTCTCTCTGCCGTGCCGTCAACACAGGGCGCAGTCAGTGCACGGAGAGGACTACAGGCTGCGGATATTTGCAGTCAGATCAAAACGCAGACAACAGCACAGAGAGCGAAGAAGAAAACACATATTTTTATTCCGCTCCGCGATCTTGTTTCTTCTCATAAGCGGTGTGAGTGGATATTTATTTAAACGCGTAACAGAAATGTCTGACTCCGTGAAAAGTTTATTTATGCTGTTCCGTATTCTCAAACTTAAAGCAGCCCACATTTGGAGCTGATCGATGCGAGGAGCCAGTAAAGTGGTTTGCTCGTCAGTAGTGTGGTCACTGCCGGCTGTGAGCGGCAGAGCGGTGCGCGCCTCGCTCGGGTTTTTTTTACGCGTAAAGGGAAAAGAGTGATCAGGCAATACCGGGAATCCAGGACGACAAATGGAAATTACAAACGGTATTGGAATTAATGTTGAAAGGAAAACAACAACAATGCCTTGATCATCGACTGCATCTCCTGGACAGAGAACCCGTTTAAAAAACGCCCGATAAAAGAGGTAAGAAGTCGCAGTGAGCCACACTGTGACTCATTTTACAATCTGTACTGTGGATGTGAACGCGGTAACTTAACGACACATTTTAACTGTCTGACACATTGCAGTGTTGTCTATGGATATAACCTAGTTAGAGATGTTGCAGCAGGAAATCAGTTAATGTATCCTAATACTTTCCACCAAGTGTTAATTGGACCAAACTGTCTTTTTTTTTTCTTATTCCGGTGCCTTTTATTATCTGTCCCCGTGTCTGCTCCGCCTTTATCACAGTGCCCTATTTAGCTGAAATGGACTCGGGGATCTGTGCAGTGCTCATCAGACGGAGTGCAATATCATCGCTAAGAATTTCAATTATTTCCCCCCGTGCGTTTTCCAGGCCGATCTGAATGTAGGCTACTGTAGGATAAAATATTCTCCAGTTAAGATACAAAACGCCCCTCCGCTACACAACAGCTCTCAGCTGCCCTTTCATTCAGCCTAAGTTATTGTTACCAGACACCTGAAATACAGCTGGAGTGTTTAGTCAACATCATATGTCAATACTCATATGTATCTGAGAGTGTTTTCATATTTGCAGAGGCAGACGGTTGCACAGCACAAATGCTGTAGCAGCATACAGTCATAATGGATTGGAAAAACACATGAAACTTGTTCATTATGTCCCTACAATGATCAAATCAGCTGATTAAAAACCCAGCAAAGGCAACCAAAGGTGAAACTGCAGCAGGTCAGTCAGCCTGGGTCATATTTACAGCTTGATTGTTGAACATGTGCCATTTGGAATTCAGTTCTCCTTTCTTGTCTTGTTCTGGCCTTGGGGGCTAAGAAGTGTGAATGTTTGTGGCCTTTATCCAGACTCTTCACAGTTCACAACCTTGACTTTTCTCATGCTTCTTGATCAGGTAACTGTGTGTGTGTGTGTGTGTGTGTGTGTGTGTGTGTGTGTGTGTGTGTGTGTGTGTGTGAATAATGCATGGAGTTGGTGGTGAGGTAGCCACAATTGGGGGCTGGGGGCTGGAAGTCGTTTACTGGGTTGCAGCTTTCTTGAAGAGGATTGAGATGTATGGACTGTACTGTGCAACTAAGCATTATTTTTATTGTCAATAAATCTGTCGATTATTTTCTCGATTAATGGATTAGTTGTTTGCTCTATAAAACCTCGGAAAATTGTGTCGATCAGTTTTTTTACAAAGCCCAAGTTGACGTCCTCAAATGTCTTGTTTTGTCCACAACTCAAAGATATTCAGGTTACTTTCAGAGTGGAGTGAAGAAATTGGAAAATATTCACATTTAAGAAGCTGGAATCAGAGAATTCTTTACTTTTTTCATAGAAAATGACTCAAAGTGATTAATTGATTATCAAAATAGTTGCAGATTAATTCAATAGTTGACAACTAATCTATTAATCAATTAATCTTTGCAGCTCTAATATGCAGGCAGTGTGGTTTCAGGTGAAGTAGCATGCCAAGTAAGGGAAACCTCCGTTCCCAATCCCACTACCTACTAAGAGATGACCTTTGCCTCACGCAGATTAGAGCCATACTCTAATTGACTTACCATTAACCCTTCCAACACATTTTTGTGTCATGCTAGAAGTGGCTGATGAGGTGTGTGTGTGTGTGTGTGTGTGTGTGTGTGTGTGTGTGTGTGTGTGTGCGTGCGTGCGTGCGTGCGTGCGTGCGTGCGTGTGTGTGCGTGTGTATGTGTTGGGGTGGGGGTGGGCGTCCATCACTGAGTTCCCAGACTGTGCCCCACAGTGAAACTGCTAATCCCTCAGTAAGCAAATCTATCAGAGCTATGACTTGCTTTACCTCACTGGTGCACTACATGGAATATAAACCAGAAAGCTCTGATGTGCAATGAGAGACCTGGGCAATTTAGTTTCAAATATCCCCGTGATGCAGAAAAAGAAAAAATCATGTCAGAATGTGAAACTGGTTTCTGTTGTATTATCCATGCTATCATGAGTCCAGCTGATCACTTGGGATCTAGTAAATACTGGTCTCAGCGCACAACACTCAATTGGGTTGGGTTTGTGGGTTCTTTTTTGCTGCTAAATGTCCTTTGAGCCTGATTGTAGCCAGGTTGGTCTTTGGGCTCTCAAATAATACGTTCTTTAAGCAGCCCCTGGGCCTCTCAGCGGATCTGCTGGCTATAAATAATGGCACATATGTCACCATGCTCTTGGCTGACGTACACTAAGCCCCATGCTGAGCTCCATAGGGACAAGCAGAGAGCTGCATCTCAGTCTTGACAGAGACCTGGACACAGACTATAGCACACCGTACATTGACATGCTCCAGAGCAGCATTCTCATTTTGTCCCTACCTCTCCTTCATCTCTGCTCATTATCCCTCTCTCCGGTCATTCACTGAATCAGCCTCCACTTCCACCTCCTTTCCCTGCCTGTGTAGAGATGGATGAGCAGCATTAGTAACAGCTTGTTTGTTTAACAGTATCTTATGTGCTGTGAGAAGTCCAATCACTGTGAGCAGCAAGAGACAGGAGCAGCACTCTGGGACGGTGCGAGACCAGTCGTTGAGTCATCATCTCAGAAACAGCAGCAGGGCTTCAAACAAAAGTACAGCACAGTCATATACATGAGTCATGGTTTGTATGGCTGACCCCATGTTCACCTTTGACAACCTGTTTATTTCTGCAAGAGAAGAATATAATTGCCTTAAGGTCAATTCATGGTCTCATGGTCGCGAGGGTCTGTGTGTCATCTGCCCCAGGCACCATACTGTTCCTCAGTGAAAGCGCGCCAACTGCACATGGACTTGAAAAATAATCAAGATGCTTGTTTTGTGTACTGTATGTATGTAGTTTATTCCCCATCCTTGGTCGCACACCTGTTTTCTTTTATTGACTTTTTTTATCTTGTTCTTGCTATCGGAAGGTTTGTACTTCCGTTTTTTTGTAAGCGTGCTGTCAATAAAGTACAGTGTTGTGAATGAGTATTTCCACTTGGGGACAATAAATTCTAAAGTCTTATGCAGACCCCCGATTGTAGTGAAGCCATCTTTGGCAGTTACTGGAGTCAGAAACACCAAAACTGTGTTCTAAAAATTGTTATTTATATTTTAGTAATTGCTACAGAAAAAAAAGCACAGCAACCTGGGTCACATTTCTTTTGAACATGATAAGTAAAGGTTTTTAATGAATGTATCTTCGAACTCACAAAATGTTCATACTGAACATATCTACAGATGTTCACTGCCAACATATTTTTTTGAATTTTCCCACAATATTAGCTTCTTCCAGCCAAAGCATGATTCACTCTTTTTATGGTTATGTTCAGGCACTCAAAAGACTTGGTTAAGGTCTCCTGTGTCAAGGTATTGAGCATTCTATAAGCTGAGCATTAACATTTATTCTAGACCTAGGGGTAGGACATTTATGCGCCCACAATTGACTATAAAACACTGGGTAAAATGTTACAATTGTTATAAAGTATTTTATGCTTTTTTGAGTTGGAATAAGATGAACTCAACATGTTTGATGTCTTAACTTGTTTTGACTGACATGGAGGTGATATTGTATACTTAAAGTTATAGTCCGTAAGATTTGAGTTAGGTTGTTTCTAGCGGCAGCCTTGGCGGTAAGATGTAATTGCAGGCGCGCCTCTGGGACTTTATCTCCCAGAGTTCTTTTCAAAAACGAACACTGTCGACTGAATGATGTCAGTAGGTCAGAGCTGATAGCCCAGTTGCTCTGATGCTTTACAGGTGGTTTAGAGTCTGGCTATAATTTCCTGAATGTTCATCCCGAAAAGCGACTCTGTGGAGAGAGGGTGGTTCATCACATGGAGGACAGACCGGAGTTTAGTTTTTTCTTTATTTTTCTTTGGACTCAAAGTTTAACGGTCTTCTTTCTTTGTCTGTTGGTCCGCAGTTGTAAGTCAGCAGTAATGAAAATTAAGCACCCGACAACGTACCGTTTCTTTGCATCTTTCCTCGTCAGATGTTCCCAATTACCGAGTACAATGGATCGCAGCATAACTGGCAGTTACAACTATGGTGACAAGCTCCACCTGGGAAGACAGGGAGACCAACCCCTGCTGACTGACGAATTTGAGTTAAGGGTGGGAAATTCGCACCAGACACTCATATCGTATTACTTGACAGAGCAGCAAATACATGCGCTTTCATCAGTGGGTCATACTGTATGCTCAATCACCATTGTTTTAACTCAGTCATTGATAGATAGGAACTTAACAGCCAATTAACTACATTCAAATCTTACGGACTACAACTTTAATTACTGAATTCATTTTGAGACTTACTTCTTAATGGGTTAAAACAAAAGCACAGTAACATGTAAGAGGATAGTCCTCAACTAATAGTCAAAGGACTTCTTTGACTATTTAGTGAGTTAATGTAATTGAAACATTTGTCAAATTGTGTCTCCAGACTGATTTGCTTCTCACAAATAAGTGCAAATAAGTGTTTTAGGGGACATTTTGTCTTTTATTAGCAGAAAGTAGACAGCGACAAACAGACCACGACAAAGGACCCCGGCTGGATTTTAACCAGGGCCGCAGAGATTTCATGGACAACTTAAGCAACTTAACTGGTAGACCCTTGGTTACCAGGGTGCCCCAGTTTGGGGCTTATGTTTGTGAGTATTAATGTGGCAGATATGTGGCTAGCACTATCAAAAAGTGACTAAAAGTGGCTAAAAGAGCGCAAAAAGCAACGCATTAACAAAAAGTTCTGCATCAATGATTCAGCTAATTGACTAAGAGGAGGCTGCCCTAGTCTTGTTTGTCATTTCATGTTTCTAGCCACTGTTGATAGTTAGTAATCCAGACACAAATCTTTGCTTCAAACAGACATAGCCTTGCTGCTAGAGTGAGCAGTGCCTGCCTCTGTGGTGTTCTGCGGCCGGTGTTGGTTTAATGTCACAGTTAGCCTCACCTACTGTTGTGACGGTCAGTGAAGGAGTAGCCACTGAGTCAGTCACAGCAGCCTGGCACCGGCTGGAAGGAATAAAAGGCTAGAGGTAGAAAGGGCGATGCTCCATCTACTCCCCCCTCCTGCCCAGATGAGTCCTGATGTCAGGCTCTCATATGTTACTATGGACGGATGCACTCTCCCCTCATTCGCCATTGATTCTGCGTCTCCCTGAACATCCCTAAAGCTGGGATTATATAGTCATGCCTGCTAGTTCTTCAGCCTCAATTTTATCCAAGGAAAGCTGTATGAGTGGATCTGTATGAGTCTAGCGTTCATACTCCTGAGCAATCTGCCTTGGACAGAGTGAGTGTGTGTGTCTTTGGCAGGCTGGGAGGAAGTACATGCAGCATGCCAGGCCTTCTGAGCCTTCTCCTAGGTGGCAAAAGCAGCATTTGGGTTAGTGGTCTGTCATCCATATGCCCTCCACCTGCCTAAACTAACACATGACCATCTGGGTGAGATTAGCATTTCCTGCTCCAGTGTGCACAAAGGATTACACAGTTCTCCTTCAAATGAAACACCAAAACATATTAGAAAGTATTGTGTCACTCTTTTTTTCAGTGTTTTTTTTTGTTTTGTTTCAACTTTTAGTCACTGTTTGGGTGTGGAGTGGAGCGGGAAAGGAAAGCGTGATTTACATGTAATCAGGAGAAAACTTCAGTCATCTGGACCAACAGACCGCTGCTCCGAAGCCTGGCATCACCACATAGCCAGTGTACGGTAACATCTTCTGCGAGTTCACCTGGAACTCGCAAACAACAAGCATGTTTAGTTACGTCTGTTTCTCTCTGCCGTGGTTGTTTTTTTACATAGAACTGGGCTGGTTAAAGTTAACTTACTGACGATAGAGGTCTGCTAAAACTAGTGCTAAAGTTAGCTAATGTCAGCTATTGGGGGTAATGTTAGGCTGTGACAGACAACGGCAGAGAGAAACAGACTTTGGTTTCTGTTTGGGAGCTCCAGATGAAGTCGGGAAAGCTGTTGCTGTTACGGTAAAGCCAGAGGCTGACTGCTGCTAAACCGTCGTGCACGGCAACAGAGATGAGACGCTCTGTTTTTCTCATAGACTGTATATTAGAATGGACCAACAGATCCCGTTACTCTGGACGGAGACCAGTGAAGGCCATTAGAAGCACTTTTCCGGTGATGGCTGAGCGTTACTGCGCAGCCTCCAACTGAGAGAGACGACGTAAATGTGCTGTGAGCAACCTGTCTGAAAGTTGTAAGTCTTCTGGTAGCTGTGCCAAGAGAAATCTCAATCATTCCCAATATAGCAGAGACGGAGAGCGTAGGTATATGTAAGGAGATAACATAGGCACAGGCTGTTTATTGCTAACTAAAATGCTAGTTAACATTAGTAATTACACTTAAACAGCTAATGTGAGACAAAACTGCCTGCGCGTACTATACGGTAATTCCTCTACTATGCGACAGTAAGTCGCGTGGTTATGACACAATCGTTAGCCTATTTTTACAAAAACGTCTGCTACGGAGCCATAACGTGAGGTACAAGGTAATGGAGCCTTTTATACATTGTCGTGTTTCTTTAGAAATAAACAATGGACAAATAGAGTCTTTAAGCGCTTCAGATGTAAAGTTATTCGCTGTCAAAGTGGCCCCAAAATGAATGGCAGTCAATGGAATGCTAACGGGAGGTGATGGCTTATTAGCATCAAAATGGCACCATAGGAGGTTCGCGGTCCGAGGAGAAGCTTACCCCTTTGGTTTTTCTGCGCTGATCGCCGTTCTTCTTCTTCTCTAGCATTTAGCGGCAGACTAGAACACCTGTGGTCATATACTGCCCCCATCAGTTCCAGAATAATTGCATCCCTACAGTACTGTAGAAAGACGAGTACTGTCATGTTTTCAGAATTTTGGTATCGACTTGGTACCAAAGTACCGGGTCTCGTGACATCCCTATTGTCAACACAGTAGCAGCAGCAGTGGCTGTGACACAGCTTATGGAAGCTATTAAGGTACTTTAAAACCCATCGCACTCTTTCCTCTCTTGAGTCTTGACTCTGCCAAAACTAATCACACAGGCACAAATTCACTGTGACTGACATTTCCAGGGGATGTTATTGTCTCTGATGTCCATCATAAATAAATGTCTATACATTTTTAAAGATCATAGAATAAAAGACACTCCTTATAATTGTAGAACTGGAAAAACCTTACATTTTTACGTTTTTTCAGTATCAAAGTAATCTTGTGATAGGTATCTGTATATCCATGGATACATTGCCAACAGAAACTGCTAATAGCTAATTCTGCATACTTTTAATGCTGCCAATTTCTCAAAATGTAAACAGCTAACTAACTGACTCCATGGCAACAACATATTAGTATAATGTATACACCTGTTTACACCTTCTAAATTGTTTGTTGTTTTTTGAAGAAAACTTAAAAGCATGATTAACCCCCAAATAAAGAAAAATAAAAGTGATAAAAGCCCCTTAAGTAATACACCTGGGAAACATTCACATGCGTGAAAGGCTTTTCCCTAGAAAACTAACTTTGCTCCCCCACTTGAAAGCCCTGTGTTTTATGAAACACCCATCCACCCATCCCTACTCCCTACACAGACAAGAGCACTCTTATACAGCACCAGTCAATGTGGTGTATACATCAATAAATGTATAAAATACATACAAATTATAGTACATAACGTTTTGCTTATGCTTAGCTATTTGTATAAATGGTTCATGAGAACAGCCTGCACTAGACTAGGTGACAAGCTACAGTGAACTAACAGCCAATCAACAACCCTTATTATCTAGCTATGGTATAATTATTATTTTCTAACCTATTTTTATGTTTAATTGATAATAGCCATTTTAAAACTACAGCTCTTTTTGTTGAAACAGAAACATGAGGGGGGGGGTTATGTATTCATTTATTTACTATAACTTATCAGACCATTCACTGAATAGCAACAAAAGGTAGTTGACATGCTGCAATTATCTGTGAAGGCATTATTTTGTTATTATAGTATTACATGTTTTTATCAGTTATTGCTCAACTAGCCTACTTAATTTGCTTTAATTTAATGGCGATCATGGGGCACGCTAGTGCTGGTGCTGATAGAGTCGAACGATTAACCAGCTCAAACCTAACCTAGCCAAAAATTGTTTAAGAAAATTCCTCAAATTTTGCAATTCCACTGTGAAGAAAGTACATATTTGTCCCATTGTGTTATATGACAAATGAGAATGCACAAGCTAGCATCAACAAACCCAAACAGAAGTTCAAATGATCCTCCCAACTGACTGAGTAGGAGCTGAACTGACCTCACTCGTTGTAAACACAATGAAACAGGTCTGTACGAGGCTACCACACAGTTCTGGCACAGAAAGGTGGGGAGAGGACAGGAAATGAGACTCTGGCCTGTTGTTGAGCTCAGTCTTGAGGGACTATTGTCTGGCTCTGTGAATGCTGACCTGTCAGAGCCAGGATTGGGTAGGCCATACGAGAAGGGATCAGAAATCATGAATAAATGAGCAGGGCTTTGGCATTGGGCCCAGACACTCAGGATTCAGAGAGGAATACAACAGTACACTGGGCACACATTATTTATCTTGCACTTGATTTTAAATAGAGCTCCAAAGATATTTTAATTATATTATAATATTTTATTTTAATTAATTAATATTATTTTAATCAATATTATTGAACCTGTCAATATTATTTGATTATTCTATAAATAAGAAAAATTTTAAACTTCTAAGGCAGAGATCTTCAACAAGGGGTCTGGGGCCCCTAGGGGGGTTCTCAGAGTTACTGCAGAGGGGGCCACCAAATTATTAAATTATTATTTTTTTTAAAGTTTTTTCATAATGAAAATATATTAACATGATATATATATATATATACATATATATATATATATATATATATATATATATATATATATATATATATATATATATATATATATATTTTTTTTTAGTTAATCACGATTAATCGCATGTTTTATCACATGAATAAAATTATTATTTTGCATTTCAGAACTGTTTTCAAGTACATATTAACAATGGAAAGCAATTCTTACCAGTGTATCTTAATTGGGAATCAAATTAATGCAAAGAAAGTTACTTTTTGAACTTGACTTTAAGATTTGTATTTGTTTATTTTTTATTTACTGTAAACAAAAGAAACGTGTGAATCTGTCATTATTGCACAATTCCTACAAGTACCTAACCTAACTGAGATGTAATACTAACACTTTGCTTATACAGTACAAACAAAATGGTCAAAAAACCTGATGCCACAGCAGGACATTTGTAACCTTTACATTTTTCTAATAAGGAATGTAACAATTCTCCTGGACAGAAAAGTGGGTGGACAATGTCCCAAATGACAAAAACAGTCAAAAAAACGATACAAACAACACAGTCCTAAAACCGTATACTGATATACATAGTCAATATAGTGTGCAGTAACTCCTAAATAATTTTGATTACTCACTGACGTCCAGTGATCACCGGTTAATGAGACAGCGTTTGCACTCTGCATCAGTTCCCGTTGGGCTGCTTTCTCTGTGTCACACAGGCTGTGTATGCGTGAAAACTACTGTCCCCCTCGACAACTTTTTAAAAGTAAACTTTCCGTTCAGAATCTTATTGGCATCCATTTCTGCATCTCACACTCGCCATCCACTCGAAACGTAACGTTAGCCTACTACTCTTGGCCGGCTCATGCCCAAACAAGTGCAGGTGTGCCTGTTGTTTTGTTTCCGGTCTAGCTAGATCCGGTGTGGTGTTGTAGTTTTTCTAACATTACTAGTTGTTGCAACAGCATGTGAAAAAAAACTACAAAGTTTGTTTGCCCAAAGAGAACGTTAATATTAATTAATATATTATTATTATTATTATTATTATTATTAGCAAATATAAATCAGCCTATTTGTGAAAAAAGCAAACAGACAGGCTTACCAGCATCTAGGTAAGGAAATCACTGTGGTAGCCATCCACAGATCCGGTTAGTCTTAAAGATTCACTTTGCCACATGTATTTTTAACATTATAACATAATTGATAAAAACATGGCAACAAATATTAATAGCTTAGTATTCTATGCACTAAAAAGGTATGTATAAAGGCTGCCCACACGTTATTGTAGGCCTGGTTTAATATGCGACTCAATTTCATACAATATTAGTAGTAGGATGTCCCTGATCCATCTCACTCTCAGTTAAGGGCTCCTTGGCTTAGTGTTAAAAACACTATATGCATTGCCAACTGACCAAAAGAGGCACCCAAAGGGGATTGCTGCGCTACTTGTTGGTAGTTTGATAAAATCACTATTTAAATCCGACTTTATAGCTTTTCCAGTGCTTTCAACCGCAACTGATGTGGAATACACACATTCAATATAAATTGATACAAAAAAGAGAAATGCTGCATGGCTTTGCATTCCAAAATTTGTAACCAACAAAGATTTTTTTTACTGTAGGTGAATGATGTTGTAATTTAAGAAACAAAATCACAGAAATATAAAGATAATTACATGATAGCTTATTTTTTTCTCAGTTCTCAAAAATACTCTTTGTCAAAAGGCTAGATAATTTCATTGATAAAAACAATTTACTAATGGATTATCGTTTTCTGTTGTTTTGTATATTTTAACGAAGATCAACTTACTTATGTAACTATTGATTAGTTTATGAGGCTTTCCATTTCTGTATGACTTCTTCTGTCTAGTTTAATCTGTTGTAAAAAAAAAAAAACCCTATACATTATAATAAACAAGCTACAATAGAATAGACTTAATATTTTTACTTGATTGTTAACTTAAACAATTTATCAGTAAATCAGCTAATTGGTAAGCAATTTTAGAATTGGTAAAATAATAAAAATCAGAATGGCCTCTTTGAAAATGTATCAAGATGAGAGCAAAACTGGCACCTTGTTAATAAAATTACACTAAACAGTATGTGCTGTACTAAATATATGGGACCAAATTGGGTTTGTAGAAATGGTATGCTTGGTGTTTACCCTTTACAGCCTCTATGCCCTTTACTATGCAGTTTCTGTTATTGTATCTCTCCTTCACCACATTGTATCCGTAACATGAGGATCCTCTCAAAGCAGATTATCCAGGCTGACAAGAAACCCTCTTTGTTTCATGAAATGAGGTCAGACAACTGCGGAAGAAAAATCGGTCAAAAGAAAAGCTTTTGAGATGTCATCTTTTAATCAGAATATACTTTTCTCATCGGAAATACCGCTGTGCTCTGGCTCGAAATAGATCATGAGGCTGGGCCGGCTCACTGTGTGAACATTCAGCATAAGCAGCTTATTCCATGGCTGCTATTTCTTAAATTTCTAATATTTTAGTTAACAACCTGCAGTATTTGTCTCGGTGGGCAGCCCCTGTGGGCCACTGAATGACCAGGAGGTATAGCGATATAAAAATAGAGACATTGAGCTGTGTGTCAGTGAAGTCAGAGAAGTCCTTTGTCGTCTCATTCCAATGCGGCCATGAAGTGTTACACTCTAAGCCAATGAGTTTGTAGATTTTTTTATATGCACTTTGCATTGGTGGCCAGATAATCATTGCCATTCTTCATCCATGCAGAGACGAATGGCAACAAATGCCAAGGCAACAGAAAAACATATGTGGAAAAAGGAAAGAAACTGCAATACTGCAATGACAGAGTGTAGTATTAATTGTACAGGTTCCACTAAAAATAATTGTTTTTGTATCATATCTCAGTGAAACCCTTTATTTTGGTTAACTGAGATTTTAATTAGCACAAGTTAAAAGTTTTTCTGGGAAAACAGGATTTCTTTCCACAGTTTGAACAGATAGAAGCCATTAATGAATTACTCATAAAATCTACTTCGACAAAACAATTCCAATCATACAGAATAATTTGATTATCTATTTTTCAGCATATCTCTTATTAGTTTTATTAAGTCCAAACTGTTCCATGGGACCATCTGACCAGTGTTGATTTGAGGTTATAACTGCATGCAGCTGCATGGGCGCGGGAACATATTTTTGCTGAGTGGTGTTGCGCAGTATAATGTGAGTGCATGATTATGTATGTGCACGTGCTTACAGGAACTACAGGAAAACTGCTCAGACCTACTTGCATCGGTGGTTCCATCAGCTCCCTTGCCTCAGACAAAATTTTTCCTTCTGGATTCTTCTAATATTTCATTTTGAATGGTGTCGGACATCCAGTTTTAACTTAGCTGAAGCCACCCTGGGCAAATTATATGTCTACTTGCCATCTGCTCCATCATTATCTGCCATAAAACTCCATCCGTTGGCTAATTTTATGGATCTAAAAAGCAGCTCCAAAATGTTCTTGTCTTTCTCAGCCTGTTCCCGCTAGTAATTAGTTCCCGCTACCACAAATCTCTCCCCAAGAGCAACATAACAGCAACGTCTCTGATTGGTGGAGCTCACTGTTACCATGGGAATACTAACAATAAACCATGGAAATGTTTATTGAACGTACGAATGGCTAGTGAGCTGCAACCACTGAACTCTATTATGGTTTATGTACACAGTCTTGTACCTTTGACTTTTCTTCCATTTTCTACAATTGTTTTGCACTGAATCAAATGTTTATATATGTTTGGCTGGCTTGGTTCCAGGCTTAAAACTCTTTATAGATGGATTTCACTCAGTGCAGTGAATAAATGGAAAAAATTGCTTTCGGAACCAAAGCCTTTTAAAAAGTGGGCGGCCACTGTTGAGCTCTATACATGGCAGCTTAATTATACTGTATGAAGCCCAGAGAGTAACTTGTTTTCCTTAGCTAATATTGTACTGGTACTATGTGTTGCAAATTCAAAACCTGCATTACCAAAAACCTACCGACAAACGGTGCATCCTGGGGTCTGGGGTTGGTTTAATACAGCCTCACTCGCAAGGAAATAAACTGATGTTGTGTCTGTGATACTAGTAAACAATTAGCAGAACACATAAACAGGAAGCTTCAGTGATCAGGTACATTCCCATGTTTGTTTATGAAAGATAAATGAATGAAAACAAGCATGGTAAGCAACATGTTAAGCTCAGTATGCTTCTGTACAGTCTACAGTATGTTTAAAAATGGAGATGTGAGAATAAAAACAGCAAGACATATAAAGTAGTGATGTCCAAAATGAAACTTCATGAACCATTAGTTGTATTTGTTTACCTAACTAGATGGTGCTCTTGGTTTAAAGAAAAGGGTCAAGGAATGGCAATTCAGTGTGCTTTCAACCCTTTGCTGAACAGAGAACGCAATCTATTGGACTCAGAAAACAATGGAAATGCTTCACGAGCTTCATTTGGTCATCACTAGTAGAAAGGTAAAACAAATGGAGAGAGGTTGATGGATGCAGAGAGCAGGAAGTGAGGAGGAAGAAAAAAGAACCCCCCCCCCTACAAACACACACCTCCTCCCTCTTTGTTAGCAGGCCTATCAGAGGGTTACTGTGTCAGTGCTGGTGAGCTGCAGCTGACACACTACCACTCACTGCACCATGGCCCTTGAGCCAATTAGAGTCTCCACTAGCCCAATCTTGCTTCCTTAACCTCCCTCTGTCTCTCTTGCATTCTGAGTGCCTGTGCCTAAAGGGAGGATGCTTTACCTTTGTTTGTTAGTCTCTCCAGTTCTGTGTACCTTAATTAACTTAATGGAAAACAGGTAGATTGAATGAAAAAGCTGATCCTATTTGCTTTGGTAGAGCAGGCGCCTCTCATGGTCTCTGTTGTTGTGTTGTTCCTGCTCCCTAATGAAAGAAGCTCTGTCCCGCCACTGCCCAATCAGCCAGCTGATTCCCTGTTCTCTCTCATTACGCACGCACGCACACACACACACACACACACACACACACACACACACACGCACACGCACACGCACACGCACACGCACACGCACACGCACACGCATACACACACACACACACACACACACAGGCTTATTTTATACAACCTGGCACTGTTTTCTTGGTATTTTTAGCCACTATTTCTAGTGGCTTTCTAGTCTTTGTAAAAATCAGTGTGTTCTGGGAGGATTGATGAGTGAATATCAACGGCCTCCAGGATCCGGAGTGCCTGCACCATAATGTTACATCTTTTTAAAGCATTCCCCTGTTTGTTGTTTAGTTTTTTTTCACGGTCCTAAAATGTTCAGCCTCCTATGCTGTTAGTCATAATTAATGCCTCCCTCTCACAGATTCATGCCACCCAACCAGGCACTTAAGGGGAACAGAAAGCAGTGCTACCAGTGTTACTATTATTACTTATTCATTCTTAGTTTTTGGTCTTTGGCAGAGGAGAGGGCTATCATTAAAAAATGTTAGGTGTATTTATGTACAAATGTGATTTAATAGTGGCTGGGGGCTTTATTTACTTTAACGGCAGACAGAACCAGGCCTCAAAGGTCATATTATGCTCATTTTAAGGTTCATACTTCATATGTATGTTTATACAGTTTTGGGTTGTTGTTTACATGCTTTAATGTTAACAAAAAACATTTTTCTCACACAGATTGTGTAGATCAGCAACATAAGTAACAAAAGCAATACATGGATGTTGGGGGTTTGTGCTGTGGAGGTGACATAAAAAAATGTTAGGTGTATTTATGTACACATGTGAAGTAACAGTGGCTGGGGGCTTTATTTACTTTAACAGCAGACAGAACCAGGCCTGAAAGGTCCTATATTATGCTCATTTTAAGGTTCATACTTCATATGTATGTTTATACAGTTTCGAGTTGTTGTTTACATGCTTTAATGTTAACAAAAAAACATTATTTTTCTCACACAGAGTGTGTAGATCAGCAACATTAGTAACAAAAGCAATACATGGATGTTGGGGTTTTGTGCTGTGGAGGTGATGAATAGTGATGCAGGTTGGATGTCAGCTGAAAAGCTGAAAAACCTGGAAACTATGTAATAATAATAGTAAGTCTGTTTAAAAGATAGGTTGACATATTATTGTACTATTGCGAGGTGAAATCATTTACAGCATTTAAAAAAGAGAAGTTCCGCTGGATGTCCCTTATTTTCAGCTTTCTTTGTGTTAACTTGAATTAAATTTACGGTAATTCAATTTTATTTAAAGTGTTGAATCACAACATCTGGAGTTATCTCAAGACACTAGAATTTGGTGCGACAGTGGCGAGGAAAAACGTCCTTTTTACAGGTAGAAACCTTGGACAGACCCTGGCTGTTGGTGGGCGGCCATCTGCCGCTGCCGTTTGGGACACAGAGACAATGATACAGATATGGAGAAATATGATTCATAATAATTATAGCAGTTGGTATGATGAGCAGTGGCAATTATAGTACCAACTTTAAACTCTGGTTACAGAACTGGAACCTCTGAGCAATTTTACAGGCTGAAAATGGCAAGTTTTAAGGCAACTTTGCATCGTGCAACAAGGCAGGTCTGCTTAGGTCTTTCGCGGAATGATTGTAAAGATTTACAAAGAATACATGGATTTCTCGGCAACGTCATCACTGCTTGCGCACGCAACCGGGGGGCAGAAAGAAGACGTGTTTCGTGTAGCTAGTAGTAGCAGCATAGTGTAAGTCAAAATGCCAAGGAGTTGTTGCATGGTAAATTGCATAAACAGAGCCAGTGATGGGTGCCTGATGTTTAACATACCTAGGGGGAAGCATGCTTTTGCCAAAAACCGGCGGAGGTTATGGCTTCAAGCCATAAGAAGGGCAGATTGGGGTCATATGTAAGAGTCAGGCTCCCATTGTATCAATCAGAAAAGCTGCAGCTTGTTCAGTTGTTCAGCTAATATCTACCTGTCAGGGCTGTAGTACTCGAGTCCGGACCGTAGATAGTTAAAGGTCCGTACTCGAGACAAGTTTAGACTGCTAGCTAAAGCTACGCCGATGTTTTGCTAATGTTAGCGCAACAGCGTTAGCCTAGCCTGCTAGCTAGGTAAATATTACGACTGCCTTTGGAGTTTCTTATATCTGCGTCCACGTTGTCAACATAAGACCTGTGGCGTTACTGCTCCTTTTGTACCATAATGTTATTGAATAAAATATTAAGCTTCGCTCCTACGAGATAGGTGGGTTTTTATTACATTACAAACAAAGATAACTGGCTATAGTTAGCCTATATGCTAGCGGACATTAGCTAACGTTGCCGAGGCAGAGGCAGTAGAGTTTCGGCGAACTAACCACGACAGTGTTGTCGCCCTCTCGCCCACAATCAACCTCTGCTGCTAAAAACAATCAACCTGCAGTGATGTTTTGAAATAGAGACACATATCGTACCTTTCGCCCGGGAATCCTGGCCATTATTTTAAGGCTTAAACCAACCATAGGGGTACACTCAGGGGTAACCCTGCTGCTAACATTGGCTATTACATTAGCCTAAAACGATAATTATAGCCATACATATATATCACAGTAACACTGCAAAATTAAAGACAAACAGATCCAACTAAAATCACGTTTATTGAGTCAGTAGTTATATACAAACAATAAGGAAAGCTTAAATACTTAAGGTTGTTGCAGTAGCGGACCAGCTCACCAGTCTGGCTTTCTGCCCCTGGTATGCGCACGCACCCTGTAATGTTTGTAAACAGGAAACCCGTCTATATGTTTACATCGATACACTGGTAAGAGGAAATTACGTTTAACCATGTATCCATCTAATTTATAAAGCTCATGTTACTGTATTGTGTGAACAGTTAACTTAATTTAATATTGTATGTGGGGTGTTTTCTTTAGCAGGGTGCAAATGTCCCACCTAAACAAGTTCCTTCCTGAGACCATTTTGAAGAGCCACGCTTGCTGCGTACGGAACTTACTGTAGTGCCGCCCAAGACGATTGTGATTTGTTTAAAGAAATGCAAACAACCCCTGCCCGTTTTTTCTCCTATCCAGGAGTGTATGCTCCTGCTGCCAGACCTTCCTGTGCCATGCTGTGGAGATAGGTCTGGTAATGCGAGACTATAGTACAGGCAATATAATGTTACTTTATAACTTATTTGTTTGTGCAGGCCATGCCAGTGAATGTCTGACTGGTCTCTTTAATACTGACCCATGATGTGCTTTTCTTCAAATATTTCTATAATTTTGTCTGTGACTAGGCTGACATCATGTTATAATGTTGTTGGCTTAGTTTCTTCTTATCTCCTTTTTTATAGTTGCTCATTAAAACCTTGGTTGAAGCATGCAGACCCTCAGATGTTCAAGTTCAGTTTACAGACTCATGATTTTTAGAAAGAATCTGAGACTCCTTTGTACTTAGGCTTGGCATCGTATTTCATGTTGCTAATGGTGTAGTGGCAAAAATGCTCACAGTTTGTGGTATAACGTGAGCCTTATGACCTAGTGTTATGTGGGAGTGCTAACTCCAAGCCACAGCTTGTTCATAGTAATTTTGCTCACACAGATGCATTGTGCAATTGATCTCACTGCATAGCTGTTGACGTGAGACAAGCCTTGAAAAGAGGACGAAGGAACCCAGGGGACTGGAGCAGCAAAAAAGCTTTGAAGTGATGCTAATGGTGGAGGAAGAAATCAACCTACATACTGTACAGTACAGCACAGCAAAGACCACGTGACTGCTATTCATGGCACACTGTGTGTGGGCCTGTGTTCTGCATGTAGTACAACAGTGTTAAAATCCATATTTGTGTTTCACATGCACTCATGTACTAGTCATTGGATCAGGGATTTGAAGAAGAATGCAATTGATTTTTGTTCTCCACTTTTACTACATTACAAAATAGCAATAGTGGATTTTAATTAATACCTAATGATTTTGGCAGGTTCTCAACTACATACCATCAATTCTCAAATGGTACGGGGTCTTTAGTTACCATCAAAGACTAAGCCTAACCCTTAAACCCACACTTAAAGTATTTCTATTTTTAATGAGTAAAGAGCAGGGCTGCCTTATTGCACGATCCAAATTTTCGTTAAAACTTGTCATTTTCAGCAAGTAGCTTGCTAGCTCGTAGTTTGTTGTTGTTTCCTGTAGCAAAAGGGATTTTGAGAATGGCAACACAGAGAGCGGAAGGTGAGGGGCAAAGCCTGATGTCAGGCGTTATCCTGGAAATGTACTTTGGTTGATTCAGACTGACTGACTGCTCAAAGGTGCATTTAAAATGTAGTTCGTAAATATCGTTTTGGTTCGATCTGTAGTGATAACATGAAATGACTGAAAATTAAACTGGAGGTAGCATTCTGAACATCACTCCTCTAAGCTCTCGTATGCAATTTCTGAATTGTGTCTCATCATGTTTTATGGTTGATGGTTTATATCTATTTTAGTAATTCTTATCTGATGCCAAAATTAATTAAAAGAGATGTAGGAAAGAACACGTGCACAAAACAAGAGTAGCTAAAGATCTGTGTTTTGTTTGTTTCTGTAGCGAGATGACATGAAATGGAATAAATATTTAATACATCATTTGGTTTGAGTGTTGCCATGTGCTAAGGGGTTTTGAGCTAAATCTTACTTATTTAAACTTTACTTGCTTTTTCCCCGTCACATCATCCTATATTTGTTAACAGTAATTGGAAATAACTAGATATCAATTCTTAAACAGTGGGTGGGGCCTTGTATTTACTTTAACTGGAGAGAGACAGGCCTTTATTCCTAACTCCCCCTGTTCTTGGGGTCATGTCCATCATTACCTGCAGTCCAATCTCTATAAATAGACATCTGCATATGAATGCAGAATCTGTAGGCAATGGGACAAGATTTTGGTAGTGGAAGCATTCTGGTTTACATTTGTAGTCTGATTGTAGTCCAAGTAGTATAAACCAATCACATTTGAGCAGGCTTATGTTGCAAGCAGGTAAACAGTCCATGTGGAGAGCTAAAGAGGCATCATCTGTTCATTTAGCTCTTATAAAAATGTATCTGCATTCATATGCGGATGTCTGTTTATAGAGATTGTGAGACAATACAGTCGTAGATGTCGTCTCTTAACTCCCAACTCCATTCCTACTGACTCAAGTTACTGGCACATGGAAGAGGAAGTCTTGGCTCAGATACCCCACATCCGGATATACACCGGAACCCCAAAAATATTGTCCTTTGCCCCCAGAGGCTAAATTGTCGTCAGACCAATAGCCCATGGGTTCCAAGATTGCCTGTAGTCTTGAGAAATTCATGATAATGTATATTTCCACAGACAAGGATTCCATCAGTACATCAACAGTTATCATTACCACTCTTTTTTCAATAATTAATAACTTCCAGTTGCTTCTAATTTGCCATTATTATTATTATTTTATTTGCTGTTGAGCTAATGTCATTGAGTTTCCTATTTATTAGGTGTTGTGGTCACACAATCGCTACAGAAATAATTAGCAATGTTCAGCAATCGAGACACAGACAGACACAGCAGATGATCCGGAACCTGGATACTGCTATGATCATTACAGGGAAATTTATAACCCTGTTTCTCATGCTTTATGTATGTATGCCATATTCTGAACAAGCTCAAAACCAGGTTAAGACACAAACTGGCGTACTAATGTGCATGTAAGTGAACTCAATGGCATTCAACATTTACTGCACTAGTGTTTCACATTAAAAGTTTACCAGCCTTAACTTTTGTCAGAATTAGGCTGGAACTCAGAAGCAGACCGGACACAGAATAGGTTAAGTTGTAGATTTATTTACATCCAAAAGGCAAGGCAAGTAGCAGGCAGTTAGTGGAGCAGATGGGTAATGGGCTAGAGTCCTGCTTGTGGATGGCAAGGGCTGACAAGATGACGTGGCTGGTATTTTAGTTATCTCCCAGAGTTTGTTACTGAAGCGTGAGCTGGCAGGCAATCCCAGGCTTGAGTGAAGAAAGAGGCTATTCTCTAGAGTTGACTCAACGATCCAGCTAGGACTGGTTATCTGGCATCTCCTTAAGAAGCTGGTTGAGTGTAGATCAGGAACAGGTGTATAATTGGAGGCAGGTGCAGCTAGGCACGGAGGCGGTGTCAGCCGATTTTGCCGGGGCTTCAGCCCCGAATGTTTTGAGTGTAGCCCCGAATGTATTTTGAAAAGTTGACTGACAAATATGAAACCGGACAATAGCCTATGTAAATGTGCCTGATCGCCTGGCCATTCATACCGGACGCTTATTTCTCCGCGCCTGTCACAAAGCAATCCCTCCCGCTCTCTTTCTCTCTCTTTCTCTCTCTTCGATAGAAAGAGACAGAATGAGTGGGGAAAACTGTGGTAATTGGAGCCTATATGTGGCTGTGGCTGTGTGTGTGTGTGTGTGTGTGTGTGTGTGTGTGCGTGTGTGTGTGTGTGTGTGTGTCCCTCTCTGTCCGTCCCATAGACTGTATGGTCCGTCCGTCGGTCTCTCCGTTTGCCCGATCGCTTGTCTCGCTGTGACGTGTTGTCGCCATAGCGACTGCAAGCAACGGTGATTAGACTGTGTTGAAGGCGCAACTTTTTAAGCTGAAGCCAAGAAGCGTTCTACCATTAGGCTACATTCAAGTTTAAGTGGTGTGAGAAGTGGTTCAACTTGGAAATTGCAACTATAAGGAATCAGCTCTATTAACCTTGCATTACAGTGCTTAGCCTACATGTTTTGGGGATGAATCTAATGTGCTAGTGTTTCTGGTACAACCAGAAACACTAGCACATTAGATTCATGTAACAACCGTTGTTACATATTACAAGGTGTAAAGGGGAATCTAACTCCATAAGGGAGTGAATACATTTTGAGTACAAAGTGAAAGAAAAGGACAATACAAGTTTAAGTACTCCTCCACGACTCCTCCAAATCACAGAGAACACAGATGGGATGAGTTATATTTTGAATGTGCACAAAGTTTTGAACATGAGCAGAAAAACACATCTGAAATATTACAATCCAGGGCTTTATTAATTCATTAAAATGAATTAATGTATCACTGAGTTGAATAATTGTCATGTGCACATTTAAGGAGGTTACTTCCGCAACAAAAGATGCAAAAGAGGAGGGAAGAGTAAATGCTGCCTAGGCTGTATGTATGTATGCTGACTCAGATATAATTAGAAAAGTCGATCCAAAGGAGAATAAATGATGAAAGCAATATAGAATGCCTAAGAGCCTTATTGCAATATATTCCATTATGTTTTTATATTTTGAATTGTCCCCTATGTTTCCCTTTACATAAAGATATTACCAGCATAAAGTGATTCAGAAGAAGGTAGAATGCTTTTCAAAAAAGAAATTCAGCTGAATGCAGGAAATGAAGTGTTTAATGTTCAAAATTTTCTGGGGGGAGGACCCCCTGACCCCCCGCAGCATAGGTCGCCACACAGATCTGGAAACAAAACCTTGGCCTTTGGGTTGCCAGGCCAGTTATGATTAGGCCAAATGTTGGTGCCATCTAACTAACATCTACAAACTGGGCAGCTAAAATGACCATACACTGGCTATTAACAAGCTGGGCAAGACAATTGCTGTTTTGCACTGCATTCAGTTTATTTAAATGGGTCCGGGCTAAGCCCCGAACCTCCTCAAGTCCTGGAAACGCCCCTGGCTAGGCGCCAAAACCGGAGAGCTGGTAACAGGCTACACTAAGAGGATTCACAGCGAAAGAGAGAGAGAGAAGAGACAACAGACAGACCAAACTCTTTAGTTTGGTCTGTCTGTTGTCTCTTCTCTCTCTCCAAGCCCTCCCAGTCCACTCAGAAAAAAATAAAAAAAAGTCACATTCTCCTATTAATTAGAAAAAAAGAGTGTTGAGTTTTATTGATTTTTCATTGATTGATAAAACGGCAAGTGGAAGCGAAATAATTAGTGAATGAAATTAGCATTTTTGTTAAAGTGGTAAATATGGGGCGCCTGGGTAGCTCACCTGGTAGAGCAGGCGCCCATATATAGAGGTTTGCTCCTCGACTTTCATGTCTTCAGCTGTCCTATATAAATAAAGGCCTAAAATGCCCCAAAAATAATCTTAAAAAAAAATGAAGGTGAATTCGTTATTTTACTGATGGAATAAGTAATTTGGAAAAAAAAAGTGTTAAATGTATTTAATAATGTACATTATAGTACAGGTTTCCACCCTCAGTGTTTTTTTGATAGATTATATTAAAGGGATACTTTGCCTATTTTCAACCAGCTTTCTGTCATAACAATGTGGGTAGTACATGTATGTGTAAATGAACTTTGGTAAACGTCCCTCCCTCTTCAGATCTCTGTGCTCATCTCCCAGCTCAAGTCTTTGCTGCTGGCTCAAGGGCTGTTGCTTGAACGACAGATTGTACTTCCACACGCGCAGATCGAGAGAGAGCCGCCCCCTCTCTCTCTCAAACTCAGTGCAAAACTCAAATTAAACTGTAAAACTAGGCAGTGCTGATCCGAACCAAGATTCTGTTACTGTATTGCCTACCTCTCGCCTACTGTTTAACTGTTATATGAAATTGTTTGTTACCAGCCGGCCGCCATATAGTTCTATGTGTCAATACGAACGTGATCGCATTACATCACAAGTTGGAGTGTTTTTTTGGTCCGGCGTGGTGCAGTGTAATCTGGTCTATCTATCTATCTACTTCTTTAAGCTATAGTCGTTTGTGTTAACCATCCTACGACAGAGCCATTAATTGAATATGGTTTGTTACATATAGAGTGCAAAGATTGCCTGCATGTCTTTACTGTATGTAATTAATATACTCAGGGCAGTGGTGACTGTGAGGTTACTGTTGTTTACTTCAGATTCCAGTGTTTACTGTCAAGCAGACCGCAGTGTTTCCTTCAGGACCTGGCTGGTGGGGCTGGTGTTTTACATTTGGCTGACATTAGGTGTCCAGCAGAGTTTCTGATAATGTCATTTGAGCGTTTTTGCTGACATGTCACTAAGGACGCTGCTAGGGATTAGTCCCTTTCCCCCTCATGCAGTGGCTTGCCATCCAGCCCTGGGCTGACTGCCAGCCCCCTGGACTGGCCCATATCAGTATGGTGTCTTTAATTCTGTAAATGAAGGATCAGAGGGGCAGAATTACAGGCTGCATGTTGATATCTGATATAGTTTAGGTCAGGATGCCTACAGATTATCATAGAACACACAGCAGTTGTGAGGTAATTGTGTCCTATCTTACATAAGGATGGTTTTATTTATCATGTGATTTGAGTTTCAATGTTCAAAATAGAATGGCTGAAATTCCATGCTTTTTGGTCTAAACGGCATACCCAAATTAAAAGTGGTACAGATCCCATATACTTTGACACTCTGGGGTGTACTTGATATCACTGGAAAGGTAACACTCTCAAGTTTCTTTTACAAGTGATTCTAGGCCTTACTGACACCGAGTTACAGAGGCTAGAATGGAAGGGTTTTTTTCCCGTCCAAGTCATACATCTGTAAACGGACTAAAACACACTGCTGTAAACACATCTAGGTGAGATACAGACACCACAAGACCAGAGCCACATCAGTCTCAGCTTACTACAGAAAAAAATTTAAGTCAAAAGACTCGAAATCCCAAAAATTGTTTTTATATAAAAAAAAATTCTACAGGTATTTCTGTGCGTTTTTCTTAGATCCATTTGGAAAGTGCAAAGCTAAAGGACAAAAAAAGTGCAAAATACAAAACTTCTCAAATACACAAACACACACACACATCGATCACACAAAAACTTGAAAGAACTATTTACATAAATATATAGAAATAAGTCATTATAAATTGTTCAGGGTGTGCCATGCATTATAACAGTCCCTGTTTATGGTGAAACACAGACACACATCACAGAAGGAACATTTCACTGTGGTCCTCTGGTGCCATTTGAATCGTCTCCTTATTGGCTAAAAAGGTAGGAGGGTCTTGTAACATGGAATTGCAACTGGCTCAGGCAACTGTCGATCAAAGGTGGTCCAAATACCATGCAGAGACATCATTGGGTTTCCAGCTGTCTATCTCCGCCTCCCTGGAACTGATTCGCTCATTAAGGGTCGGGTTTTATTGGCATTTTAGGCCTTTCTTTTGACAGGACAGCTGAAGACATGAAAGGGAAGAGAGAGGGTGAACGACATGCAGCAAAGGGCCGCAGGTCAGAGTCGAACCCGCGGCCGCTGCGTTGAGGAGTAAACCTCTATATATGGGCATGCAATCTACCAACTGAGCTACCTGGGCACCTGTTTGTTCTCTTGTGAAACGTATATAAAAATACAAAGTCAAACAAAAGCTTGGTACAGAAGAACATTTTCTTACATCACAGAAAACTCTGAGCCATCAGCTCAGCTTTTAGATCTTAGCACAAGAACACTGATCTTTCTTCTACGTCAATTTCCATCCTAATGTAAGTCTGCTGTTGCATTTTTCTTCTCCTGGTTAAAACGAGTCTTGTAGTCTCTGTAGGGGCCCGGCTCTCAGGGTGACAAGGGAGGTAAACTGATGTCAGAAGGACACAGAGCACTAATGCAGTCCAATGCATAAAACATGGCTCAGCGGGCTTCCATTAGTGGCAGGCAAACTGCACCGCCAGGGCAAGGATGTAGTCCTTCTCCTTTAGCACTTCTTGTCTGGTGCAGTCTTTGTACAGCTGGTGACAGTGGGTGCGTGACACAGTCACAGGTACACAGCAAGGTGACACTGTGGACCATGACTGGAAGAACAGCGAGGAAATGCAGCTTTAAAGACAAAATGTAACCTCTCTCCCTTTTTATCCTCTTGATGTTGATCTTGTGGTGTATGTTCTTTTTTTTGGCTCTCAGATGACTATGGCGACCATTATGGCAAGTCCTCATAACCACACTCAACAGAGATATCACAGCGTTCTTGAGTACACCTGCACATCACTGCAGTGAGAATAGAAAATCCTTGGAGGTCAGCAAAAACAAAATTTTAAGGGGGTTCCCGTTTTCTCCGCAAAGCTGCATTATTAAACGTACAATATGTAACTTTCAGCCGCTAGGGGTCTCTCAACCAAAACAATGGATGGTAAACACAGACGTTTGATGACGTTGGAAAGTTGCGTGGAATTATGGGAGTTTTTATTGCTAAACACTATCGTTGATTAAAATCTGTTCACGGACGAGTTTACCCATTCAAGTTTATTCACGTTACGTTTAGTAACGTTTATTCATGTCATGCTAATAAAATAGCTGCAGTTTCCCCAACATAATTACGTTTTTCTTGATTCAATCTGTATTGGTAGCTAGCTGACCATTTAGCTAGTGAGCCAGCAAGCTAACATTAGTGGCTAACGTTAGCAGGTTTTACCACACTATCACAGTATATTTCACATGCCAATGTCACCTTTTGGATTTTACCGGGCGGACAAGGTTTGTTGTAACGCTAGCTAGCTACTCAACGAGGCTGAGACGGGCGTGGGTGGGGATTGCAGGGGGAATCTCCGCAATGGCAAACACGTTCGATTGCTGTTATCAGCAGCATGAGAACATGTCCCAGCTGCCAGATCTCCCCCTTCACGTTTCTGTTATCTTAACTATTCGTTTTGGTGCTTAACCCACCTGTTGTCGGGTTAATTTAGCTAGCTAACTGTAAAGACAGCTAAATGCGAAGGGGGGAGAAATTCAGCAGGGAGGAGATTTACGGTACAAACACAGGTGGCTAACATTATGGATGGCCGATGTTGTGACTAGGATGCCTGGGTCTGCTATTCTCTGTTTCCCGACGCTTCATTAAACTGCCATTAGCGCCGTTAGCACCTGGCACTGGCTGGGGCTAACGGTAACTAGCTATTGCTACATGTCCCGGCTGTGTTGTCAGCTATCATCCCGAATGAAGTCTCTTTGTACCGGGGGAGTGAGGCAGGAAGAGCGGGGTGTGCTAGCTGGCTAAATTAGCATTAGATTAATCGTCTATCTATACAACTAACGTTAACGTTACTAGTGAACTTATTCGTGGGTTAGCGCAGTGCTGCTTTTATCAGTGGTCAAAACAATCATACTACTAATAACTTTATGAGCGTGATGAACGATGTTGTAACCCTATAATGTTATCCACCAAGCATTCGCTAGCATTAACGTTAGCTACTTGTCAAACAGCACATACATTGTAGTAACATTAAGCTGGATTAATATTGATATGTATCAATAAATAAGGTTTCTGCTGTATTACTGTGTTGCAAAGTGGCATGTAATTAATCACAAAATTACGCATTTTGGCAGAAAAAGCAGTGTTACCAGTATTTTTTTCTGTGACATTGTATGATTTACAATTACTCTCGAACGTAGCATCTGGGTGCTCGTGTTTTGACGGAAGTTACGAGTAACTAGATGGTGAAAGGTTATATGACGCCACTGACGGGCGACTAAATGAAACGTGACGTGTCTGAACATAAAATAACAGATTTCTCTGGGTTTGCCATTTGATGGAAACATTTGGGATAGTGTAACTACACAACTCAAAACAATATATAACATAGGTATGGTCGGTTTTAGACATTTTAATGCAGAAAAGTTACATATTGTACCTTTAAGTTGTTTTGCCAAATGGGTGCAGAACTCTACAGAATTTGACATTATGTCTAACGTGTTAGTGTACAGTTGCCTGTTTACGAGTCTTGCATTGCCAGACATATCTCCACAGCACTGTGGAGGAAGGTCTAGCCTGTTGTTAGCATACAGTTGCCTGTTTACTAGTCTTGCATTATCAGACATATCTCCACAGCGCTGCGGAGGAAGGTCTAGCCCCTCCACACACCTACACACCTGGTTAGGAAAAAAAATGGTCAGGAGTTTGCATTTCTTTAAACCAATCACAATCGTCTTGGGCGGTACTAAGCTCCGGACGCAGCGACCATGGCTCTGCAAAATGGTCTCAGGAAGGAACTTGTTTAGGTGAAACATTTGCACCCCACAAAAGAAAACGTCACATAGAATATTAAATTAAATTAACTGTTCACACAATACAGTAACGTGAGCTATTTAAATTATCTGGATACATGGTTAAACGTAATTTGCTCTTACCAGTGTATCATGTGTGTATTTTGTCCATAGCAAATCCTCGCCAATAGCTCCCATAACGTCACAGTTAAAGAGTAAATGCTGTAAACATATTCTTTGTAAACCTTTACAGTCATTCCCAGAAAGCACCTAGCAGGCCTGCCTTGTTGCACCATTCAAATTTTCTTCAAAAGTTGCCATTTTCAGCGTGTAACGTTAGCTTGCTAGTTTAGAGACTGGCTGTTGTTCCTCGATGTAAGCGGAAAGTGAGGGCCATCCAGGGGAACTTCCGGCGGCGCCGAATTATCCGGTAAATGAACCGTCGTCGATCCAGACTACCTGTTTACACTTCCAGCAGACACAGAGCTACTTTAGCATTTTTTTTTGGAGCTGTTTTTGTTTTGCCAACAACACTTTAAGTCCAATATTGACTCTCTTTTTAGCTCTGTTTTGGTTTCCACCAACTAAATGCTTCATGATATCTACCGATTACTTGCCAACTTCTTGGCTGTTTGGTGTTAGGCAGATACTGTACAGTGTTATCAGAACGTTTTCACTGAAAACAGCTGCCTGCTGGTGATGAGAGTGGTGAGACCAAACTAAAGCCTGTGAGCAGTAAAAACAAAATGAGCTAAAAAAAAAAAAGCTAAAAAGCTTAGTACAACTTTGTTGATGGGAACAAAGCTTTTCTTTTTATTCTTTGAAGAGAACTTTGTGTTCGTCACTGCGAGCGACTCGGTTTTCACATTTTATTTTTCTTTTTTTTTTCACATTATTATTATTAGTTATTTGAACCATTGTTTATATAAATATTGTTTTGTGCAGCTTTACTAAGAACAATGCAACAACAATCATCCAATCGGAGAGCTTAAAATTATGTAGGGGCACTGCTGGCAGAATGACAATAGATGTTTAACTTTATAGAGCGTGTCAGATAAATTCTGCATAGCGAATCAATTCACTTTTAGATGTTGGAATAATTCAGCAAGTGGGTACTGTGGTGTTAAGATGTATTCTACAAAGTGAGAAAACAAACATTTCTAACTGATAACCACCCAATGATCCAAATGATCCATGAGACTCAGTGTGAAACCCTATATCCATAAAAGAAGACTTTCTAATGCAGATTAACGATGAGAGTGGAAAAGACTTATTAAAGACTATTAACACGCAGCATGTGCAGTAACGGGGTGAGAGGACATATGTGAAGCTTTTGCAAACTGTTATTCTTGTTCTGATCAAAGACGTGTCTGTGCTATCTATCTGATCCATGTTTAAAGGGAGACTATAATTATGAATATTGAGAAAACTGAGTCGTTGATAGATGTAGATACAGACTTTTAGCTCAATTGCCCCTCAAGTTACATCAGTGTCAGGTGGAAATATACAGGACAGTATATCTTAAACTGATACATCCATTGTAATTTTTTTTTTTTTATATATATATATTTTGTCATTTTCATTCTTGGATTTAAGAATATTTGTGTACAGTAGATATAATAATTGATAGACACACTGACTTCTGAATGACTCAGTAAGTTACACTCCTGATTGTAACTCCAGTGAGGAAGACGAGAAAAATTTAATATTATTAGGGATATCAGGTTAGCTGAGTCAGTGATCTCCTTTAAGTCCCTTTTTTAAAACATACTTTTATTGGAGAGCCTTTCCTGATTTTATTTGAGCATGAACTAGGGCTGTGACGGTATAGTTTTTTTCTTATTGCGATGAAGAAGCAACATATCAACGTAGAATGGCGGTTTAACCGCAAGCTCTTTACGAGAGTAGCGAAGTTAGAACGAGAATGGCAGGGTGCCTTAAGTGAGTGACATCAGTGCCTGTGTGGTCACGCAAGGACAGCAAGCGGTAACGGAGAGTAGTGTATGAGTGCCTCGGTGAGGTAAAAGCAAGAGGAAAAAGAGATAGAAAAGATGATGATAAAAGTGAACAATAAAACAACAAGTTTGAGCTTCTGAAGACAAGGTGGCTTCATCTGTGGTCAATACTGCCGGTAAAGTGAATGGCATTCCCCTCCGAAAAATCATTAAACCTTACACATACTGTATGTTGCAGCCATAGACTGTATAAAAAGATTGCAGCATAGTGTTTCCATTTTAGCTCAATGTGAGTCTTTTCTGTGTTTAGCTGTCATTTTTGGTCACGCTGTTTTCTCTCTCCATTGATCTATTCCACAGACAGTTCAGAAAGCTCTGTCAATAAAGTAAATAAAAAAAATTAAAAAAAATGCCGACAATGCCCAGGGCAGGCACTTCGCAGCACAGTGGTCTAGCAGCTGAGCAGAGAGAGAGCAGCCCAGTCTCATGGCAGTTCGTGAAATGGTGACGTTATTTAATCTATTGATTCATGTACAGGGACACGTTTTTCTGGTTGTTATTGTGTTGGTGAGCACAAATTTTAAAGTAATGTATTTGAATGGGAAGCATATTACGTGATAACAGCACGATTATGGTAACGAGTAGTATTGAAAAGCCGAAAATCTGCATAAGGAGGTTGGTTGGGGTGGTGGATGGGTCAAACAACACAGGACTTTCAAGACCAAGACCGGGGATCGCGTCCCGCATGTGGTAGTTCCTTTCCCTGTCTTTCTTTTCCTAACCACAACCGTCCTGTTGTTGTAGCGCGTCCCATTGTTGTCGCCGGCCTGCGGCGTTTAATTTCCCCGTTGTTGCGTCCCCCAGAGACCGCAGATCGTGTCCCGACGGCCGTTGTTGTCACCATCTACCGCGTGTGGCGTCCCCGTTTTTGCATCCCCCAGAGCAGGCGTTTCATTTCCCTGTTGTTGTGTCCCCCAGAGACCGCGGATCATGTTGTCACCATCTCCCCCAGAGTAGGCTGCAGCCCAGTCGCATGGCAGTTCGTGAAATGGTAACGTTCCAATTTCGTGGTGACCACCACTAAATAAAGTAGAAAATCGTTTCCCTGTACACGAATCAATAGATCAAAATAATGTGACCATTTCACGAACTGCTGCCAATATCCAACTGTTACCAATATAAACTGCTCTGTTTTAGGCTACGAAATGTGCCTGCAGGCTATAATTTAACCGTGCGGTTTTGTCGGGATTACGTAAGCTATAAGCAGAAGAAAACTCCGCTAGTTGCTAAGCTAATGTCTACATTGTCGTCCACCTCAGCTGAGACTTAGAAATGTCTTTGCCTTCCCTACCGTGTATTATATCAAACGTTACCTGTAGAAATAATTCATAATAATGGACTGTCCATCCTCTTGTGCAAAGCTGAAGTGACAAGCAACTTAAGTTTTTTTTCTCCATAAACTCTCACAGTCGATAACTAGACAAAGATTATTGCTTCCATTATATCTCATATCACAAAACATCTGTTCTCCTGTAACTTTCGCCAACAAAAAGTAAAGAAAATAAATAATAATGCGGTTATCGTCACAGCCCTAGCATGAACCTCCTTGAACTGTCTTTTATTCTTTTAAAATTGTTGATTTCTTTTCAGGTACAGGTTTTTACATACCAAATAGCTTTTATTTGTTCTTTTGTTGTTTTTATGCTTGTCTTGTTGTTTTGTGAAGCACTTTGTAACGTGGAGTTTGAAAAGTGCTCTCTTAATAAAGATTATTATTATTATTATTATTATTATTACATCATTCAAGGTAGACTTACCACAAGCTACGAGGTTGTAAAACAAAGGTTCATGCTCCTGTAGAAGCCACAGGTCCGTATGAAATCAACCTAGTTTTAGGAAAAAAAAACACGTTTTCACCATGTCGTGGTGAAGTACTACACTACCCACAATCCTAAGCGTAGCCGCGATGTCGGCGATGATTGGTGGAGCTCGCTGTTACCATGGAAATGTTAACCGCACCTGCGAACCGGCAAACAGCTATAGTGAGCTGCTACCACTGAAGTCTATGATCGTTAATGTACACAGTGTTATACCTTTGCCTTTTTTCACTATTTTCAAAATGTTTGTTTGCAACGAATCTTAATCCAGACTTAAAACTCATATAAGCATTTAATGAAACCTCAATGGAGATATTGAATGTTGAAAATCACTTCCGGCACCAGAGTCGTTTTAAAAAGTGGGCGATCACTGTTGAGCTCTATTACTATTACATGTTATCAGCTTCCCTACTTTTTGTCGCACAAAAGAGGAAATCAAATATTCAGCATGCTTTAAAAGCAGATTAACATATCAGATTGTTGTATTTTCCAACTGACTGCAATTAAATTAGTCCTCGCTGATTAAATCTGACTGCATTAAAGTAATCCCAGTGAGACAAAAAACACAACCTAATTAATAATTGTATCATTTATCCCGTGGCTATGTTGATTACAAATTGCTTAAGAGCTTCTGAACACATGCAGTGTGTTTTAGGAATGACTAACTGACTCAGTGAGGACCAGTCCCTGTTAATGTGCTTAAGCAGGCCTTTGAATCGATTGTGTGAACCCTGAGAAGTGATGACATGTCGGAAAATAAACTCAGCATTTCCAGGCCTCTTTCTATATAAAATATTCATATTTTTTTGGTACCAATAATACCTGTGAGCAGCAAAGCACCTTCAGTCCTGTATATTCCTCTAATGGAATATTTATGACTTTTATTTTTTCAAAAAATTAAGTGGAGTTTTCCAAAATTGAATCCAAATTTGACAAAAATGTCAGGGCTGGAGGGAAACAGCATGAAAATAAACAACCACCTCCTCTTTGTGAAAGATTGCCAGTGTTCCCATTGGATCGTTTTTCCCACTGTGCTGCTATTTTTGTCTTATTAACATGAATAAGCACTTATGAGGCTATGCAGAAGTATCAGTTTCAACACCACCATTTTCCTTGATCATAACAAATTGCTACATTCTCCCAGCGTGAGTACAGGCTTTCAATGATTTGTCTCTCTTGTGGAACAGTATGTGCTCTGTAACCTCATTACCAATTTAATCTGCCGGCTTCCTCATTGTGTCACACATTTTGTACACACTACCACTTCAAGTGCCCAAAATACATTAAGATGCACCACAATAACTTGAGATAAAGAGATACATTTATAAATCCAACTCAAATTTCACCTGACTTACTTACTTACGGCAGGCTTTTCACTCCACTTCCAAGTATTGCCATACAAAAACAATTGAAACACTTTGACTTTAAGCATGGTCGGACAATTCAACCTACTAACTAGTTAGTTTGAGTGCACTGAGGTCCTTAAAGGGTAACTACCATTTGTTTCAACCTGGACCCTATTTTCATATGCTTTTGTGTCTAAGTGACTGATGGGAACAACAATCTTTGACACTGGGGCAGTATTAAGCAAGATCGCTGCAGTCGGCAGCGGTGAAACAAGCTACAATATAAGTTAATAGGGCAATTGTCCAGCTTGTATTTACCTTCACAAAAGTGCTCGTTTAGCCACTGACAGGCTCAGATTAAAATTCTAATTGTCTGACAACATTATGGAAAGGATCCCTTTATGGGATTATTTTTGTGTCTTTAATTCCAAGCAAAACTTCTCAAGTATCAAACAAAAAACACTAACTCAAGCAAAAAAACTGTCACCTCAAAGGTAAAATTTAAAACTTGCAAACAAAACATTTGTGTAGATGTAAACTATTGGTCTTTTATTTGTTTGATATTGTGTCCTTTTGTTTCCAGTTCCCTCTGCTTCTTTCTCAATGATCAGTCTTTTGCTCTCTCCATCACGTTTGCAGTTCTGCTCCCAGCTTTCTCATTTGCGCTTCCAGAGTCTTTGTTTGCGATTCTGACACAAAGCTCTCGCGTGGGCGGGTCTTACAGGGGTGCATCCCCATTGGCTAATGAGTGTTAAGGGAAAGTTTGAGTGACAGCTCAGCCTCAGGTAAACTAACGTTAGAGACTCTGAGTCTGGTCTGGAGGACACACAAGCCACTCCACAGCGGATTACTGCAAGATTAATAAAGTGTAAGTATTGATCATATATATATTGTCTGTGATCTACGTTGCAAGCATGGTTACTGGACGTTTGTTGTTTCGTTGTGTTAAGTTACTAGCTAGCTAGTAAAGCTGTTTAAGTTAGCACTTAACGTTAGCTAACTGCTAACGTTATCTAAAACTTGTAGCCAGCGGCTAGCTACGTTACTGAGCTAATTTGCCATGGGAATCATGTATTCTTCGTGGGCCTTACTTAGCTGTAAGACTATTATAGAGCTTTATTTTTAGTCCAATATAAAACTTCACATACATAATGGATATTTGAACGTATTTTGCTGGGGCCCCGGTGGTAGAAGAAGCTGGAACTCATTATTTGCAGTACATCACAGGTCAGGATCAGTTTTTCATCACCAACAATACACAAACATACTGAGTAATTGGGTTATGTATAGATTTCACATATTCAGTTGCTTTCTGCTGAATTGTGTCTGCAACAACACTTCTGAGGGTGGTGCAGGAATATCACACACAACTCCTGGACGCCTGGTATCATCTGGTCTGGAGCTCACTGATGGCCCACTACTCCAGTATGGACGACAGCGTTTTCTGCAGGACAGTTCTCTGAAGGGCTGGGATGTGGCTGTAGTCCTTCACTTCCTTGACTTCTTATTGTAAAGCTTGAAGTACCTTATTGGTTGATAAAAAAAAGTGTTTGAAATTAGCTCAATAATAAATAATTGTAATAAAGCCTGCACTCAAGAAACATTTTTCTAGTATTGATCACACTTTCTAGATCCCTACCTCCACATTGACTACATGTGTAAAGTAAGATATGGCTTCATGTTGAATTTAGCCAGCCACCAGGACACATGCACATCACATCAAACCATGAGGATCACTAAGCAAAGTCTTTGTCAAGGGCTTGGTGTGTTAAAGTACATAGTTTGGACAGGAGTAACAATATGCCTTAAATCTAAATATTGTTGACATTTACAGCGCTAAAATATACAAAAAATACGTCCGTTATCTGCCATCAAGTAGTGCAAAGAAAGAAGAAACAGTGTGTACAGATGGAACATTATCTAATGTATGTGTCAACCTCTAGATATAATATTACATTCACAGCTTCTACATTGTACAACTTAACCAATATTAGTATTGTGTATTATCAGGCCAATAGCAACCACAATAATTTGTAGTTAGCTGGATAATAATTTTTCCTAATAGACCATAATATAACTACGTTACTAACCTAACGTTACCTGGGAGAGCATCGTAGCTCTGCTTGGGTCCTGCAGGTCTCTACAGAGAGAAGACGATAATTAATACAGCTTGAGTAAGGCCTCACGAAGAATACATGATTCCCATGGCAAATTAGCTCAGTAACGTAGCCGCTGGCTACAAGTTTTAGATAACGTTAGCAGTTAGCTAACGTTAAATGCTAACTTAAACAGCTTTACTAGCTAGCTAGTAACTTAACACAACGAAACAACAAACGTCCAGTAACCATGCTTGCAACGTAGATCACAGACAATATATATATGATCAATACTTACACTTTATTAATCTTGCAGTAATCTGCTGTGGAGTGGCTTGTGTGTCCTCCAGACCAGACTCAGAGTCTCTAACGTTAGTTTACCTGAGGCTGAGCTGTCACTCAAACTTTCCCTTAACACTCATTAGCCAATGGGGACGCACCCCTGTAAGACCCGCCCACGCGAGAGCTTTGTGTCAGAATCGCAAACAAAGACTCTGGAAGCGCAAACGAGAAAGCTGGGAGCAGAACTGCAAACGTGATGGAGAGAGCAAAAGACTGATCATTGAGAAAGAAGCAGAGGGAACTGGAAACAAAAGGACACAATATCAAACAAATATAAGACCAATAGTTTACAACTACACAAATGTTTTGTTTGCAAGTTTTAAGTTTTACCTTTGAGGTGACAGTTTTTTTGCTTGAATTAGTGTTTTTTTTGATACTTGAGAAGTTTTGCTTGGAATTAAAGACACAAAAATAATCCCATATCCCTTCAGATATAGACCTTTAAAACCTATTTGGGGCCTTTCTGTTTAACCAGAAACAGCTGTGAAGTCGCTAGCGCTAAACCCACCAGACTCCATTTAAAAAAGCAATACTTTAAGCGTGTATAGAGCCAACATATTGTCACATGTAAATCAGTAAACTATGTGTTTATTTCAAACAACACTAGAGTTGTGATGTTGGAAAAGTGGAAAGACAACCCAAAACAGCTTTTCATAGTTTTTCTTTTTGTTCCTGTCGACTTTGAATGAAGTGTAATTTACAATGCTAAAATTACTGTTTATTTACATGGAGTCTGGTGTGTTTAGCGAACGCAATTTCGTGGATGTATTTATGTTTAAAAAAAGGATCTTACTCTTTAACAGAAAGGTCGAACTCCTTAGAAATCCTTTCCATAATGTTGTCAGACACTTAGGATATTAATCTGAGCCTGTCAGTGGCAAAACAAGCACTTTTGTGAAGGTAAAGATAAGCTGGACAACTGCCAACTGCCAACTTACATTGTAGATTGTTTTGCCGCTGCCGACTGCAGCGATCTCGCTTAATACTGGACCTATGTAGAAGAAGTCACTTAGACACAAAAACATAGGAAATAGGGCTGAAAATAACGGTAGTTATGCTTTAAAATCTTGATATCTCAGCTTCTGCTGCATTAGTTTTTTTTTTTTTTTTTTTTTTTTAATCTTTTGTTAGTCCCCCAACTTTATGGAAGTGCAGTACTAAATCACTGGAGTAAACCTGTAATATTTATATGGTATTGCATTAAATTCTGCTTCAGATTCTGACAGTTTTGTAATGCACACAAAATGTATCCTTAATATGACCACTGGTGCAGTATTCAATATCAAGTGATGCACACTTACAGAGTGAGAGCACATGTCACAAGCTCAGTGTTTGCTACAATGAAACATTTTGGGAAAGATCCAGTGAAAATTGTTTGAGCCCAACAGCTGGAACCACTTCCAGTTATACACCCAGAGGGAGTCTTTAGATGATGACATGACTCACTGTCTACTGAAACCCCAAACATGGTAAACAGGTGTATAATGTAAGCATGATTCTATAACTGCTTTGTCTAACCTGTTGAGATGGACGTTTTTGTGAAACAGCTAGTATGTTTTTGTAGCAAAGACCAGTGACAGCACGGTAAATGGTGTGTTTGCCCGTCCAGGTGCCAGTGTTCATGTTGATGTCTGAGTGAGGCACAAATCTGTCAGTCATGCACACTGAACAGCTTATACTTCAAATGACATCTGCAAATTCCCACTGAGCCACAGCCAGTGAGAAAAAAAGTAATGTGGGCTGGTTTTGTCAGGCTTTGTTCAGTCCTTCTGAATAAATAGTTTGCAACATACTGTGCAGTAGGTGTGATTCCAAACAGGTGAAGGCTGTTGGGTGGGGATGTGGTGTTTGGTGGATATTAGAATGCAGAAAGAGGCTTTCTAGATTAGGGCTGCAACTAACAATTATTTTTTATTGTCAGTTTATCTGTCGATTATTTTCTCGATTAGTCGATTAGTTGCTTGCTCTATAAAATTGTGAAAAATGTCGATCTGTGGTTTCCAAAGCCCAAGACGATGTCTTCAAATATCTTGTTGTGTCCATAACTCAAAGATGTTCAGTTTACTGTCTTAGAGGAGTGACAATATTAGAAAATGCATTTAAGAAGCTGGAATAAACAAATTTATACCTTTTTTTTTCAGATAAAAAAAAAAAAATGATTATCAAAATCGCCGATTAATTTAATAAGTGACTATTAATCTTGAATCAATTAATCTCTATTCTTTTCCATTTTTATAGCTATCTCTCCAGTTATTGTAGTTTTGTAGTTTTTGGACTATAATATATATATATATATATATATATATATATATATATATATATATATATATATATATTTAATATCAAGTTAGGTCTTAAACTAAAAATATTCTGTTAGAGGCTGAATTAGAATGTACAGATTCAATCGTCAAAGATCACCACACACAAAGGTTTGGTTTAAAAAGTGGGTTTGGTTTCTTGATAGAGACCTGACCTCTTTCTAAAAGATAATCTACTTTATTTGCTTCTTAACCACAACACTTCTTCTTACATACTTCTTTACATTTATGTTTTACTGGTGTTTACATCTTTGAGGACAATATAAAGAATGTAAAGAAATATAGAATAAATGTTTTTAACTTGATTAAAAGAGTCAGCAGTACCTGAGCTCAGCTCACTAACACCACTATCGATGCATGTGCTGTCTCAGACAAATTGGTTAAACAGATCAACGTACCCTTGTCCCCCTTATTGTGGAATCTCTGCCTGCAGAAAACAGGTCAAGTTATATATAGCATTTAATACCATCCTCTGTACTCTTATATGCTTTAAATAAGCAGTATGTGTTTGTGTGTGTGTGTGTGTGTGTGTGTGTGTGTGTGTGTGTGTGTGTGTGTGTGTGTGTTCACTGCGGCTCCACGGTGGATCCATTTGTATTGAAATACGCTATTCAATACAATACTATTGTGTATTAATAGGCTACCATTTAAAGGTCTCTCCAACTGGCCAGCAAGAAAACACACATTAGACAAGATCTCAGACTGCCTGCTTATTCAATTGGGTCTTACACAATGAATAACTACATTATTATTATTATTATTATTATTATTATTATTATTATTATTATTATTATTATTATTATTTTTATTATTAAGTGTAACCATACTGTGGTTTTCATGCACAATAATTAAAGAAAATAACAATTAAAAAAAAAAATCTTCCAGACTTCAACTTATGGCGCTTACACCGCGGCCAAGTCGAGTCAAGCCGAGCCGAGTAGAGCTGGTACTGCTAGACTGGACTTGGCTGCGGTGCCCCGTCCTCTATTTTCCATTTTCCATTGCAGATTTAGTATCGCCTCATGCGGCGAGCTTGGCTTGTCGTCATAGCGACGCCGCAGGAAACTGCCGTGACCTAACGCGACACACACAGAGAACGTCAAAGGTGTATTGTTTTTGATTCTCGTATGAAGACAGAAGACGAATGAATTCATGAATTCGTATGAATTCAAAACATGTCCTGTAGTTACCATCCATACAGTACACTATCAAAATCTGTTGTGGGATAACTTTATGGGGTCTATTTAACACATCCCTCTAGCCCTCGGACCTGGTGAAATATTAACCCAAGTCTGTCACATCATATGGATACAACTATAAAGATACAATGTGCCTGTTCCCAGCATTAGCACAACACTTTGCGATGGTTAGCTTGTTACCTGTGGTGATATATGCTTAAGGTAACGTCTCTTTCACTCAAAAAATGTCGAAATGGAAATCAAGAGAATAGTGGCAGCGCCACACCAGTTACAGAACAACATGCATCTGGGTGTCAGTCCAAATTATGCACAATAAGCAGTTTGAACTCACTGATTTAATGCCATTTATTTTCTAAGTGTCAGTACGCTCAGTGAAACTGAGTCCAGTGCGAGGGAGATCCGACTCAGAGGAGGAGAGGTTAGTGAGGCCAGCGTCTCCACGGCAGGTGACAGTGCGCACAGATCCGCTGCGCCACGCATGGATAAAATAATGAAATAGTAAGTAGGACTACAGCAACAGAATTATGTGCAGAATTAAGACAGTCAAGACGGCCCACTGTTTGGCAAAGGGCAGGGGACATGAGGCTTGTCATATGTTTCCCCAACGTATATGCGCCAATAAAAGAAAATAGAAATACATGAATAAATTTAGATTTAAAAAGCAATAATTGCATGAAAACATGTTGTTGACGAGTCTCGAAGCTCGAGTCTGAAGTCTTTTGGGTCAAGTCGCAAGTCAAGTCTGAAGTCTTTTGGGTCGAGTCCGAGTCAAGTCTGAAGTCAGCTGTTTGTGCGACTTAAGTGCGACTCGAGTCCGAGTCTCAGACTCGGCTCCCCATCTCTGTCTCTAGCTCATTTTGTTGCCTTTAAAGCCATTATTAGCACACATGAAGCACTGCAAATTTTTTATTAATGTTTACAATACTTGTTAGGACTATTTTCAGCAGCAGATTAATCCACATTTGGTGCTTTAGTAAATTATTTAGGACAGCAGCACAGCATATGTGAGATTGAGTCCAAATAAACTGCACTGTGTGTGTTCGTGGTAATAAAGGAAAATATCACCCAATGTAACAGTGTGGCTCAATGCAGAGTGTGTGCAGCACAGAGAAAAAAAATATATAAAAAAGATTAAAAAAATATATTAATTTATAAAATGTAAAATAGATTTTAATAGAATGGAATTAAAAGGTAGTTATGTCTAGTAATATTTTATATATATATATATATATATATATATATATATATATATATATATATATTATTATTAGTGTTTTTAAGAACGGTAAAGGTTGACATACTTTAATTTAGACAACTTTTCATGTAAATATGTGACGTTAAATCCAAGGAAACCATGAATGCAATTGTGTGGCTTCACTTAACAGCCGTGGGTTAGGGGTCCAACAAATAAATCAGTAATCAAACAAACTGCTCTTCATCATAAGTAAACCACACTGAAGTGCTAGTAAAAGGCCAACACTGGCTTATAAAAGCAGCATTCGAAAATGTATCAAATGTTGCTGGGAATATAACTTGCCTTTTGAGGACTTCTTAACTCTACAAATACCAAGAGCAATCATGACAGCAACACCCCCTGAAACGTGTATTCAGGTTAAGATAGACTGAAGCTACTTCTCTCATTGAAGGTAGTGTAAATGAATTTCCCTGCAAAGAAAGTCCTCAGGATTGTTTCAATCACTGCTTTAACACTGTCTTTTAAGCCCCTTTTCCATCTAAAATTAGAAACTTAAGTTGAGACCCTCATCTGTTGGAGTCTGGCTCTCACGGTCAGAATGGAAGAGGCGCAGGCAAGCAGCTTATCTGCACTAACAACCACTAGCAACACATCCTTATACCTAAACGACAGAATAGGTTGATTGTCAATGATTCCCAAAATGACATCTTCGACCATTCTATTTACCGCCGCAGGGTGGCCGTTTTAAACATATGACCATAATAAAAGTTGCACTTGAACACTCCTCAAATACTACAGCCGACCGCTAACTACCACGTACGTTATGCGCCTGCGTGAAAAAGGGAAACCAGATATACAAACCGTTGCTATGATACATACAACAAAACAGCGTTAGCCCGAATCAGCGAGCGGCGCAAAGGGTCTACGGTCCCTCTGCTTCACTCCCCGCAGAGACGACAGTGGGCCCCGGGAGATGAACAAGCTAGCTCGCCATGAAGCCGTGAAGCTGTCATCCGTTCTCTCGGCAAAAGAGATCGGGTAGGGAAGTGAAGAAACCGAACGGCACGCTGCGGCAGAAATGGCTAGTTAGCTTGCTAATTCCACCCAACATGACTTAATGCCAACGTTACACTGGTTACAGAAAATAACCTAAAACAAGGTTGTCACTCATCTGGCGATAGCAGTGTGCTTTCCTTCGCTTTGACAAGAGTGTCTGAATGAAACATGAAGTTGTTTTTTTCGAAGGAACCTTCGAACATCTTTTTGGCTGGTTGAAAGGTTGAAAAATGAGAAGAGCCTTCTGTGTTTGTCCTCTCGACTTTAGTACTTTTTTTTCAACTTTGCTTGCTTTCCTCACTTCTGTTTTTCTTCTCGTGCACTAATTTGCTTAAGCTGAATAGCCAATTAAATGGATTCCTCTTACCGACAGCTTCCATAATACATACTTCTATAATATATAAAAAAAGAATAAAGAAGAGCGAAAAAACAGATCCAGGATGTTCCTTATTTTTTATTTAATTCACCTTATTTTAACATTCAACAACTCTGTTAACAAACAGAGCACTTCTGTTACATATCTCACAGTTTGCTATGGCAATGTTGTTGTCATCAACTTTATAATACCTCCAGACCGCAGACATACTTGCGCTTTCCGCTTCAAGCTGCTTCCGTGTTCTACTTTGCCGGCATTTAACCAATAGCGTCTCTGCAACAAAGTGATGTCATGCCGCACGCGTTGCTGTTTCTGTGTGGAGTCAAAAGGGTCTAACGCTGTGCCACCGCATAACTATAGATGTGTTAAAAAATAATGAGAATATATATACATGTATATCGGAGTCCTGATCGGGAGGTAACGTCCGATTCCGATCGAGTCTGAAACCATGTGATCGGGCCCAATTTCCGATCACGTGATCGGATCTGGACATCCCTAATCAAAACTACTTCATGTCTCATTCACTGGTTAGCAAACACCTAGTCTCGCATTGCCAGACCTTCTTCCACAGCGCTGCGGAGGAGGGTCTGACTAGTCCCCACAGCATTCCAGGATGGGAGAAAAACATGCTGTGGTTTATTGGCATGTCTTTAAACTAATCACAATCGTCATGGACAGCGCTAAGCGTCAGGCAGAGCCCCAGTGCTGCTGCAAAATAGCCTCGGGAAGGAACTTGTTTTGGTGAACGTGTTTACATTCAAAAGTTGTTTTAGTCGTGCAACAGAAAACTCAGATTCGACAGATAGTCTAGCTAGCTGTCTGGATTTACCCTGCAGAGATCTGAGGAGCAGTTAACCATAGTCCTCATAAATCCACCAGGGTTTAAAATTCCAACACAAAGAAAGCGGAAGGTAACGGACATCCGGACGAAAAGAAGGACATACAGCGAAATTTCCGGCGGCAACAGAGCAATCCCGGAAGTGGAAGGTCGTGGATATAGACTAACAAACACCAGAGTGTTTATGACAAACATGACTACTCCATTCTCCAGTAGACTTGCCGTAACATAGCGACGATGCACATTGAGCTCAGGCTCATACATGGGAGGGGTAGAGTACGCCCAGCGGGGCAAAATGGCTTTTTATTGTTTTTTATTGTCAGGATTACAGCAGCTACAGATGATGGATATTTTTTTTCTCTCCTTTTTTTAGAGCCTATAAATTATTTATTGCTGTCGGGGTGTAAAGACCATTTTAAACAACTTCAATTAAAGTTTATTTTGGAAATAGTTACCAACCCTTCCTTTAACCCACTTTTAATTAGACATTTTAACACACTGGACAGGGCCAAAGAAAAAATGTTTTTGCAAATTCCTGGCTAGGATGCTGGATTTCCAACTGGGCAAAGCAGGCAATTGTTTTGTTGTAGATAAAGTAAGTACAAGTGAGCAGCAGTGTTCCGAATTATTTGGTTTCAGATTAAAAGGTTATCTAAAGGGAAAAGGGGAGATGAAATCAGAGTGAAATAAAGAGAAGCATCCTTATATTTACACACTGATGACTTAAATAGCACCTTGATGGCAGGCAGCCTAAAGATTATCAATTAGGGATTTCCCAAGGTTAAAGGTATCAGGGACAGTTAATGAATTTTTTACTGATCAATATCGGCCACATTAGCCTAAATCCTTTTGTGGTCTGTTGGTCCATTGCAATCCATTGCATTCTGAGTACACCAGACGTTAACAACTATGATGCAGGTTATCCTTTCTTTATACATTAGGCTAAACCTGTACAGCTGTTTTCTGTTGGAAAATATACATGATGGGCTAGATTTATTTTTTCTAAGTCAGTTTCCATCCACCTGTTCTTATGTGTGTGGAGCGATGAGAAGACTGTAACCTTCCTTGAATTTTTACATGAAACAAAGAAATGTTTCATCACATTTTACATATTGTTTTAGTTTGTTTAGGGTTTTATTATTTCAGTTTAATTACATCATCTCGTTGCCCTCTTCTTATGCAATGGTTTAATTGGTGCCAAAAGAATTAGCAGTACCAACTTGTTAACAAGCCCAAATCCTAAAATGTGCATAATGTTAATAGATGGAAATGCACATTAATTAGCATTATATTTTGCCAATTTCTGAAAATTCTATTGCGCTACATTTGGATGGAACCTTGACTTCTGTATTATAGGACTGAGCTTTCTATTTATAGTGCAGAGTGTGTTGGAGTGGGGCTCTCCCTGTCGGTAAAGTCATAGTTCCATTATCTTTATTGTGACTACAATTGCCAATGTTCATCACACCTCCAACTGGCACCGTCAGACACCGCCTACCAAGAGCCTGGGTCTGTCCGTGGTTTCTCCCTAAAAGGAAGTTTTCCTCACCACTCGAGGTTTCTGCCTACAAGGGAGTTTTTCCTCGCCACTGTCGCACTAAATGCTTGCTCTTGAGGTAATTACGTGAATTGTTGAGTCTTTTATAGAGTGTGGTCTAGACCTACTCTATCTGTAGAGTGTCTTGAGATAACTGGTGTTATGATTTGATACTATAAATAAAAGTGAATTGAATTGAATTGATACAGTATAGATGATTTTGTCATGCTGGACATTGTGTTTTAAATCCACACTACTGTAATTCAAATTCCTGGCTGTTTTTTGGAAACAAATTTGAGTTTATTGTTCTTCATGATGCTCTATTTAAAATATTGGACTGGTTGGTTCCTCACTGACATTGTGACTTCCATTACTTTTACAACAGAATTAGAAAAAAAAAAAAACTTTTTTATTCTATATCATTGCTAGACTAACCCTATACCGATAACATTAACCCTCATGTGTGGTTAACATGGGATTCTTTCCCATCCCTACCATCTGTCCCTTATGACGTTAACACGGTATTTGTAGTGGTAAGGAGGAACCAACTGAATACCCCTTCCCTTACCCCTCCCTTTCTAAGAGTTTAGATGAAACTATGGTGGCCTATGGTAACGTAAAAGTGTTGGGAAGGATACTTTCAAAACGTATTCCGTTACAGAATACAGAATACATGCCCAAAAATGTAATTTGCAACGTATTCCGTTACGTTACTCAATCTGAGTGACGTATTCTGAATACTTGGATTACTTCCACATTGAATTGCATTTTATAAGTGGAATGCGGCCATCACATACAGCTTACTAAACAGGCCTATTTTGGTGTGTTCTTCTGTTCCAACTGGCTGAATGTGTACCTGAACAAGCAGATAGATTTTTGTATTTGTAGTCCCGAACTGCATACTACAAAAATCTAACCACAGTCTAAGCTACCACAAGCTAATTTTAGCTAACGCTAGCTAGCATGTCAAACGGAGCTATAGTCAGTCTTTCAACAGCTCTGGGGCTAGTAATTTAGCACGTAGGAGAATGTAAAGTCACACATCAACTATAAAATAGCAAGGTGACCAGTAAAACTACAGCAGACGACTACCCTTGGCTAATTAAAAGAAAAAACGTACTTTAAGATGCTTCTTCAAGGTTGGAGGTGCAGTAATTTGGATGCTGAAAGGAGGTTGGTTGCTGGCAAGCAGAGGTTGCACTCCCTTCTCTTTCTTTAATGTGAAATGCTGTTTGAATTTCCAAAATAGAAACGCATTCCTGCCCTGGCTCTGTTGTGCCTGTTCCGGCTCCATCTCTACCTCTATCAGTGATCACGCAAATAGCAAATTTTTTCGTTTTCATATTGGGGCTTCCGGGAAATGCATGGAGTTGCCTTAATTTATTCAGAGAGCGAATAAACTCGTGAAACAGAGAAGTATCGTCATGTAATCCATTGATTTCAACAATGTAACTGTATTCTAAATACCAACTATTTAAATTGTAACTGTAACGGAATACAGTTACTCATAATTTGTATTCTGAATACGTAATGCCGGTACATGTATTCCGTTACTCCCCAACACTGTGGAAGAAGACCCATTACCTATGTAATTAGATATAAACAACTCATTCCAAGCTATCGAAAACACAACAATTCTTAGTTTCAGGTGATTATACACTATTTAAAAACACGTACTTATGAATATTATATTCCATTTCTGCCAATAGGTCCCCCTAACTCCTATACACTAGTCTTTTAAAGAAATACCAACTCTTTAATTTGCATGTGTCCTCAATTGTTATTAAAAAAACATAAGGTTCCTGCTCCTTATACAGTATAACTGCTGCAGCCTTTCTGTCAATAACAAAGGATGTTTGTGGGAAGAAAATGTCACTCACATCTGATTGGGCAGGGCAACACACAACAAAACGAGTGAAATGTGCCATTGTCCTCATACCTTAAGCATATTTCCTTAGAAAATTACTGATGAATGACTTATATGAGAGCAACTCTGTATTGAACATGTTTGAGGTTTTTAGTCAACCAGCCCATTTAATTTGAACACCTAAAAAACACTCATTTGTGATTATGATTGACAAAGTTGATATACCCAGAGCTGAATTTCTCCATCTTGCAGACTGATGTATAAAAAAAGCTTTTGCAACGTTTTTGATGTTGTATTCATCTTAGTAGGACCACACAGGGCTCTGCTCTGAGAAATGAGCCATGTGAAGTAACCTGCGCCCGGTGAGAAACTAACCCAATTTTTTGTGAAAGCACAGACGTGCAATCATCTGATGAAGAGCGCTTGTCCGATGATGATTGCTGTTAGGAGAAAGGATTTAATGGATGCTGTAATATCAGCAATCAGGAGTGTGTGATTGTGCACGCTGGAAATGTGTATGCATGCATGTATGTGCACACCAGCGCTGGATGTGGGGGGCTTTAGGGGTGTTGGCTGCAGCACTTGCAGCTTTCATGTAGTAATAACCTTAAACTTATAAACAAAGCACTTCCTGTCTGCAATGAGCCAGAGGGCATTCGGGTCAGTTACCTATGCGTTTTCTGACTGTATTTGATGGGAAGTAAAGTGTACACACTGACCCGCCTCACACAGACGTAAATAAACCTCCTATTTGGTTAGACTCTCATGGGAATGTTAATACGTTTTTTTTAGCAACAAAGCTAATGACAGTAAACGTTAATGGATGGTCGATGATGGATAAAACATGGACAACAAGACTATCAATACTGGATCTAAGAGTATGGCTTTATTGGAAACAAGTCCCCAAAACGAAGCAGAAGTTCCAGACTGGATAGAAAAGCTTTTGTAAGGCCTACGATCTCTCCTGGGACAGGACAGCATTGAAAAAGGCACAGCTGTTAGCTTTCAGAGGAAGAAGACGGTAAGGAGCCAGCGTTTACTGATGTTATTAAATCATCAATAAACTGCGCATTTTGTTATGGTATATGATAAGCTCGGTCTCAAAGAGTTTAAGAGCATGCACCTATATAATAAGGTGACCAGATTTCTCAATTGAAAACCAGGGACAATTTGAGTTTAGCGCCGAATATCATTCAAATAAGCCTATCCGATGTTCTTATTAAAGAAAAGGGGGACAATTCCAGTTTAATGTAATTTGACCATTGCAACTGTTGTTGTGCTGTAATAAACTGATGTGCAGACATTACTGGTAAAATTGGGTGATGCCTAACTATTTTTTTCGGATTAAGTGATTAAACTAAGGCCTAAAAACTTGCAATTTATAAGAAAGTGACTAATGTAAAACCACATGTAGCCTTATATTGGATACAATACTAAATAAAATGGAAAGACAAATATCATGTTTATAAGCTGCTCTAAAGTAGGCCTACAACACTTTACTCTAAATAGCAAGGTTTGCTATGTGTTTTTAATGCACATTTAGACACCAAAAACAGGGATGTCTGGTCACCACGGACCTATAATCTCAAATTAGTAAAGCACCACCCCCCCCGGTCAAAATACGTTCCCGCACGGCTGTATGTGCATGCTTAGAAGATGTATTTGTCTTAACGTGTGTGGGTGACACCATCAGTGTGTATCTATATTCCTATACTTAAATTTGACTCCTTGCCATTCAGATTTTTGCAACAGAGAGGACTGTGATGACTCATTCTCATAGCTGGCAAAAAAGATTAAAACATAAATACACAGCTTGGTGGCTCTTGACTCAGGGGACTAAAAAACATTAACTTGTGAGGTTGAAATAAAACTTGGAGTTGCAGGTATATAGGCCTGCTCTTGCTCACACATCTCACTTTCTTTGTTCTTGTCTCTCTCGTCTTGTGTCTCTTTCCCATGAAATAGGCTGACCAGGTGGAGCTTGTTAAAAACTAAGACGGATTCATAAAGAAGCCTCAATACAATGTCTGTTCAAAAGGTAACATGGCTCACTATTAGAAAGTATGTTCCTTATACATTGTTTGATAAAGTAAAATGGTTAGGCATATCGCTCTGAATTCAAATCAGTACAGGACATTTTCACACATAAAATCTGTTTCAGGTCTGCCAGTAACGATTATTTTAATTTTTTCGATTAATCTGTCTATTATTTTCTCGACTAAAGGATTAGTTGTTTGGTCTAAAAAATGTCAGAAAATGGTGATCAGTAGTTCCCAAAGCCCAATATGACCCCCCTCAAATGTCTTTTTTTTTCCACAACTCAAAGATATTAAGTATACTGTCCCAGTGAGTGAAGAAACCAGAAAATATTCACAATAAAAAAAATTCTGGCGAAACTACTCATAAATCGATAATCAAAATAGTTGGCGATTAACTTTCAATTGTTGACAACTAATTGATTAATCTATTAATCTTTGCAGCTCTAATCTGTTTGCAACAGTGAACATTCTCCAGCATTAATACGTAATCACACTGCTGACGGTTAGTAGTGGGGAACTTTCTCCCTGGGTGCCCACAAAGACACCACTGAGGAAGCAGTGCATGCAATGTATGCAGCTGGATTCTCCCATGAGCCTCCTCCATATAGTCTCGGCTAGGTGATTCAAACACTATCAGGTCTTTGTAGCACAGTGTTGTACTTAGGGTGCCTGTGAGGATGCACTTCAGTGTGTGTGTGTGTGTGTGTGTGTGTGTGTGTGTGTGTGTGTGTGTCCCTGGATTTAGCCCAGCTAATCAGATCAACTTGGCATGGAAGACAAAGAGGCCTCAGGCATTAGCTTGCTCAACCTATTTCATCGTTGCATTGTCGCTCTAACAGGTCACTGCTTCGTGAAGAACCTGCCCACATTTAGCTCCAGGTGCTAAACTGGGAACAGCCACATCACTCTGTATTCAATGGTTTGGTGTAGATGTTACTGCTCCATGATGAGCCAGAAAGATTTACACAGCCACTTCCTTAATCTTATTACAGTTATGATAGTATTGTGGCTGCCAAGTACCACAGGAGTCACTGAAGTGCCTCTAATCAAACACACTCAGTAGTATAATACCTTTGTAAAAAAAAAAAAAAAAAGTTAAAGGATTAATTCACCCAAATTACAAAACAAACATTTCCTCACTTCCCTGTAATGATATTTAAAAAAAAAAGTTAAAGGATTAATTCACCCAAATTACAAAACAAACATATTTCCTCACTTCCCTCTAATGGTATTTAGTTATGCAGATACTTTTAGTTTGTGTGCAGCTTTGAGATATTTTTAATAAAGTGTACTAAGTATAGTCAAATCCAAGTATAGTTAAGTGTATTCAATTATGTATTAACTTCAACTTAACATATATTTGACTACACTTCAAGTGTAAATAGTATGCTAAAATGGAACAACTTTTTTCAAACTTCAAGTGCACTAAAATACACTAATGAAAATCTAGATTCATAAGCAATTAAGCACACTTACAGTACAATTGCATTATATCGCCATTCTAATGGAAATACACTTAAAAAGGCATCGCAGCTCAACTTATAGTTGTGTTTAAGTACATTTTGTATATATTGTTATCATACTTGTTACTATAAACTATGTTAATTTAGTATGCCTCTGTAATATTTCAAGTGATCTACAAATGCGCTTCCTAACTATATTTAGTGCTTTTAAAGTGTCCCACTATGACAATAATGTATTTGAAGTGAAGTTCAATAATAACCTAAACATCATAGACACATACTTTCAGTGCAATGTTATTATAGTGTTAGCAAGAAATGAATTGTGTTTGAAGTATACTTCATCTGTACTTTTATCCCCATTTTGTTATACTTAAGCATAAATGTTGCTATTATACTACAAGTATATTATATTACAATTCATTTCAAGTGCATTACAACAACAGATTACAAACTGCATTTCAGAAAAGGATCTTTATTACTCACACAAAAGTAACATACAAAATATCCAACTCATTTGAATTAAATGTAATCAAAGCCTGTCTGTCATGGAATCTTGTGCAAAAATCAGTGCAAATACCATAGGACACATGTATATACACCCCAAGCCATATACAACACAAAAGTCCAACATTACAAACTGGGGCAAACAAATCTGGAGCAGTAGTAAAGCCATTTCGAACCCCGTTTTACGCTTCCAGCTCACTTCTACCCAGTTTGAGCATTACCTGCTGAGTAAAGTTGAAAGTGTTTTTCATGCACATGGGGTAGTCCAGGTGCAGGGCGTAGATCAACCCGAAACGGCTGTGTGTGAAACGAAAGGACACAAAAGGCCTGAGGCAGGTTGGCCAGTTCATCCATTACCACAGACCCTTCCAAGATGATCCCTACACTGAATGGGTTGAGCTGGGTATTTTCTCAACCCAGGCAGAGAATTCACACTGGAGTTTAACTGTACGAGTCCTTGTCAGTTACATCCTAATGTGAAAGAAACGTAGTGACAAGGAGAAAACATAAACATGCCAGTTAGACAATGGTGTTTTGTACACCAAAAAGAGCCTGTGACTGTTTATAATGAAAAGCGTTGTACAATATAAACTGAACTGATAGTATACTAAAGGATGATACCAGTTTAGATATTTATTTATTTTTTTAAATCAAATTCAGATCTGTACAGTATATTGCAACACTTTGTCCCAAATATGGAGTTTACCCACTTTCAGTCACAGTCGTACTGAAAAGATGTAGAAAACTGCTCCCAGAAACTTTGTTGCTATGCAACAATTTTGTGAATCATATGACTCAGTACATTTCACCTTAATTGCTTTTTGTAAACTTTACTGTCACCGGTTTAAACTAACATTAAGTTAGTTGATTAATTGAGCAACCAGAATCTAACATGTGCACTCAGAACTCCCATTTCAGTTGAAGACCTGAGAACATTTTCACAACTTCCAACTGGTGACAGTAAAGTAAAAAAGCAAAGTGGGCAATGTAAAAGGATTCATACAACTTTAGTTATGGTGAGCAATTTTCTAAATCTTTTCAACAGAACTGGGACTGAAAGTGGGTAAGCTATCTTTGTTTGGCAATAAATAGAGACTTAACGGAGGCCCTTAAGGAGACACTGATTGCTGATCAAATCATTCTGAAAATTAGTAGCACTGTTCATTAATGGCTTAAAATGAGACAAATGAGCATGCACCTGCAACATTTACAAAAAAATGATTAACTTACAGAGCATGTCTTGAAGATGGCAGAAGAATCATCCGCCAAGATGACAGGCAGTCCCCGAAGACATAGGCACCTGATGTGTGTTGGCTCAGTGGTCTGGAAGATAATGGACACAAAAGTAAAACACATCTTGCTAAGGATAATCACATGTATTTACCAAATAAATTCCAGAAATTCCCCACAACGTTTATGTACAAGAGGACAAAAGGGGAGGAAAATGGAGAGGACAGAAAAGAAAATTAGGATATGAAGAGAGGAAAGGACAAGATTAAGGAAGGGAGATTTGATGGGAAGAAAAGGATAGAGCAGAGAAGAAACAAAAGACATAAAAAGAAAAGCGATGAACAGAGAGAGGAAAGAGAGGTAGTAGACTAATGTAGCTAGTCAAACCCACCTTTGTCTGACGTAAAGCTCAGCCAAAAGCTCGCTGGGCAGGCCTTTCTTTTTTCCTAAAGGAGGTCCATCAGCCTTGGAGAGAAACGGTCAAGTTCATCAAAGAAATTCTATTGCAGACTTTTCCCCAACACTCTGGCGAACTCGTAACAAACCTGAAACAAAACATAACAAAAACGAACCTTTGAGAGGAGGCATAGCTATATAAATCAGTGATTGATAGCTCACTGCGTAGAGCTGCGGACTCGGGTGTTAGCTATTATTCTACTTGGGCGGGCCGCCCAAGTAGAATAATACTGGTTAAACTGACGGTTTAGGCAATTTAGCTGACATTAGCTAAGTCAGCAAAGAGGTGGCTAACGTTGATGTCCGCCGAACTTGTTAAAACAACGTTTTTGACTAACGTTACTCACAAAAAGCCCCTCCAGTGAGAAAAGTAATTTAGCTAGCTAGCTAACGGATGGCTAAATTAATGTCCATTGACGTCAAACCGATTCACTTCGAATCCTCACAAACAGCCCCCCCACCCCCAACCCAACTGAAAAAAACTTTTAAACTGTAGCTAGCTAACGTTAGCATGTGAAAAAAAGGGTGCCGAACTAGTTAAAAAATAGCTTCCCACTACTCACCAACATCCCCTTGAATCCACACACAAACACGGAAACATGAAGTTGTCTGACTCCTCAGCAGCTAGCGATAGTTAAACAATGGACAACGGGAGGGCGAGATCGTTACTTAACGTTACTTACCGTCTCTGGCGAGTGTTAGCAGCAACTGGTCTGTCCGGCGGGCGGCGGCAAAGTGACAGCTTCTCAGCCAAAAGCGGATTGCGGCAAAGTAACGGCTTTCACGTTCCCATCGTGCATTGCATTAAACAGTGGAGCGTTGTCACAGTGGCTCATGAGTAGGCCTACAGTTAGTAGCTAGTAGTTGGTGTTTTTAGACATACAGAAACAACAACAAAAATTTGATTTCTCAGAAATTAAATTGAAATTTATGGAAACAACGGCCCTAACATAACCATACTTTTAGTAATATCATTTATTTATCCACAAACCTGTGCGTTTGTGTTAAATAAAAAATAACTTACTACTTAGCCTAATATCGCTGTTGTTACGTAAAACTCTAATGGGAAAAATAGCCTACTTTCAGATCTTGCGGCTTCATAGAATCAGAATCAGAATCAGAAAGGGCTTTATTGCCAAGTACGTTGCACATACGAGGAATTTGTCATGGTGTTGTTGGAGCATGTCACACATACAAATATAAGAAGGATAAAAAGATATAAACAATATAAGTATAAACATATACACACAGTACGTATTAATAACGATAAAATAAATTTAAATAAATAGTAAAATAAGTTAAACAGTAGTGAAAAGGGACGCTACAGCAGAGTAGGTACAGTGGCATGAGGAGCCAGAGGTGGGGTGTGGAGAGAGTCAGGATGGATTCCGAGCCTTGTTTAGAAGGCTAGTGGCAGAGGGGAAAAAACTGTTTATGTGGCGTGAGGTTTTGGTCCTGATGGACCTCATCCTCCTGCCAGAGGGGAGTGGCTCAAAGAGCTTGTGTCCCGGGTGGGAGGGGTCAGCCACAATCTTTCCAGCACGCTTCAGAGTCCTGGTGGCGTATAGGTCCTGGAGCGGCAGCAGATTGCAGCCAATCACCTTCTCAGCTGACCGAATGACACGCTGCAGCCTGCCCTTGTCCTTGGCAGTGGCAGCAGCGTACCAGATGGTGATGGAGGATGTGAGGATGGACTCAATGATGGCTGTGTAGAAGTGCACCATCATTGTCTTTGGCAGGTTGAATTTCTTCAGCTGCTGCAGGAAGTACATCCTCTGTTGTGCTTTCTTGACGAGGGAGCTGATGTTCAGCTCCCACTTGAGGTCCTGGGAGATGGCAGTTCCCAGGAAGCGGAAAGACTCCACAGTGTCGATTGTGGAGCCACAGAGGGTGATGGGGGCAGGTGGGGCTGGGTTCTTTCTGAAGTCCACAACCATCTCCACTGTCTTGAGAGCGTTGAGCTCTAGGTTGTTTTGCCTGCACCAGGTCACCAGGTGGTCAGCCTCCCACCTGTAGGCGGACTCGTCTCCATCAGAGATGAGTCCGATGAGGGAGGTGTCGTCCGCAAACTTCAGAAGCTTTACGGACTGGTGACCGGAGGTGCAGCTGTTGCTGTACAGCGAGAAGAGCAGAGGAGAAAGAACGCAGCCCTGGGGGGGATCCGGTGCTGATGGTCTGTGAGTCGGAGACGTGTTTCCCCAGCTTCACATGCTGCTTCCTGTCAGACAGGAAGTCAGTGATCCACCTGCAGGTGGAGTCAGGCACACCAAGCTGGGAGACTTTCTCCTGAAGCAGAGCCGGGATGATGGTATTGAAGGCAGAGCTGAAGTCCACAAACAGGATCCTGGCGTAGGTTCCTGCGGAGTCCAGGTGCCGGAGGATGTAGTGGAGGGCCAGGTTGACTGCATCATCTACAGACCTATTGGCTCTGTCGGCAAACTGCAGGGGGTCTAGGAGGGGGTCGGTGATGTCTTTGAGGTGTGAAAGCACAAGGCGCTCAAAGGACTTCATAACCACAGAGGTCAGGGCGACAGGTCTGAAGTCATTAAGTCCTGTGGTCCTTGGCTTCTTGGGGACAGGGATTATGGTTGAGGTCTTGAAGCAGGCTGGCACGTGACATGTCTCCAGTGAGGTGTTAAAAATGTCTGTGAACACTGGAGACAGCTGGTCAGCGCAGTGCTTCAAGCTGGATGGGGAGACAGCATCCGGTCCAGCAGCTTTCAACTTATAGCAACTTATGTAGCCTAGGTAAAGAGATGGTCATCATGACTGAAACTTGGGAATTAGCTAGTTATTCACAGACTCAACTAGGTCTACAAATTAATATAACATACTTACATTTGCTAGTAAATCAATCAAAACTAAATTGATTTGAATCATGTAAGTATATTATAATTAAAATGATTGATTAGATATGAAATCCGGGTTTACAGTGAACCTTGAACAGCCTACTTTCTCTGAAATGCCGGGAAGAGAACAATGGCGAACAACTTTGAAGCTTTGTTTACAGTGTACTTAGATTATATTACTGATGTAGTGAAATCAGTGTACACTCTCAAAAATTATACTAACTCTATATTACAAATAAGCGTACTTACTATAAGTAACTAAATTACCACTATACATTTTGGTATTTTAACATATTTTATGAAAGTACTCTGATATGCCACTAAAAATACACTTATTTTAGAGTGTACTGTATAAAGTGTACAGAAGTCACACTTCTAATGAAGTGAGATCATAGTACACTTTCAAAAAGTATACTAACAATTAATTTCCAAAAATGATACTTCCCATAAGTACACTGAATTGCCACTCTAAGTATGTCAAATGTAATACACTTCTATACAAAAATAAACTTCTATACCATTTAAAATACATTAACAACAAAGTACACTTTCAAAAAGTACATTTAAAAAATAATATGATTACTGCTAAATTAGTATACTTACTTTTTGGACTCTGAAGTTGAACTTAATTACATCTATTTTGAAGTATACTTTTAAAAAGTACATATTAAATACTCTTTAAATAAAGCACAACAAGTAGAAGCATACTTGATTTATACTTCATGTACTTTATTCATATTTCTAATACACTAAAGTATACTACTTTTTTACCTGGGTGTACAGACAGTTTCTTGAAAAGATAGATTATAAAGACAGTAGCGTTCATGTTTACATTCCGCCGCCATCTTGAAAACCAGTCATGACTTACAGCTGGTGATGCAAACTAAAATCAAAAGCAATTTGCTCAATATATCTGAAATAATCGCACTCTGCATAACTTGTCTAGTGTACTTACTCAGTGGATAACTGTCCATCTGGTCCCTCCGGTCTGGGTCGCCATCTCCAATTTATTTTCGGGAAATGGAAAAAAGTTTCAAGTAGTGAAGTTTGGTGATATTTTGATATCTTTTAGTGGTATAAATAGCGATTTGTTTTTACTTTCCCTGTGCCCCGAATACTAGCGTTGTAAGCTAATCAGCGGTCCGCGCTAGCGTCTTTCAAGCTACAAACACATTCGATTAGCATGAAAACATGTCCCAAAGAGCGACAGAGTGGGTACACATCTGTTAACCCCTAGGTTTGTTTTGCGCCGGAATTATCCTTTAAGGCAAACGTTTAACAATAGATAAGAAAAAGTGACATGGAATATTGTCGAAGGACAACTACAAACATACAAAATGAGAGGCACGTGATGGATGAGGGGAATAGAAGACATCTGTAGGTTATTTTATATTAGCATTGCTAACTAGGGTAATGTTCCTGAGACTGTTTATATTGTTCACTTATTTTGACTTGCAGTATCCCATGACAAGCTGTTAGCTGTGTGTTTAAAGTGGCCATATTATGCTCATTTTCAGTTTCATAATTGTAATTTGATGTTATATCAGAATAGGTTTACATGGTTTCATTTTCAAAAAACACCATCTTTTTGTTGTACTGCACATTGCTGCAGCGTCTCTTTTCACCCTGTGTTCGGTCTCTGTTTTAGCTACAGAGTGAGACATCTCAACTTCTGTAACATCTTTGTTGGCAGTCGCACATGCGCAGTAGCTAGGCCTGTACAAGGCAGGATTAGCTTCTAAATGAGGGCGCACTTCCAACTTTGCGTGGAATACCTGCAGAACAGGGACATGTAAGTAGTTCTATACAATTTATTTTGTAGATTAGGGTGAATTTGTGTGTATTGTAGCAGTATTTTGCCATTAAGAACGAGCTAACATGCTAGCACTAGCATGCTAACGGTTAGCTAGGGGCCCCCCTCGTTTCGGCTAGTTACGTAGAACGCCGTGCGGATTTTGAACAGCTCACCCGGAGACTGAAGGCAGGACACATTCAGAAACCCGTATCTCTCTAAAAACAACATGGATGTTTTTTTTTCAAAGATTGTATGAGTGTAGAAGCACCAGAGACACAAAATAACACCCCAAATCCCAGAAAAAGTGATTTTTTCATAATATGGGCACTTTAAGGTTTTGCAAATGCATGTTCTCTGCAGACCTGTACAACAAAAGGGTCATATCGTCTGCATGTCTGGCTTAGTGTTGCACAGTTCAAAAGTTCCAGAAATGTAAGTAACGAAGTAAAGTACAGATATGTGAAAATTCACTTAAGTACAGTATCGAAGTATTTGTACTTCATTACATAACAACACTGAATATTATGACAGTAGAGTGCAACTTTGTATCCCAAGAGTCAAGGTGAAGGTGAGCCTAAAGACTGGTGTTTTTTCAACAATAATACATTTTCATGGAGGATATGAAGTGGATCTCAAACAGATCATAAGCAATAATGACAGCAGTTATGATGCGTGTGTTTATATGTCTGAGGGAGAGACATTAAAGAGTAATGAAAGTGAAATGATTATTAGTATTAGTATTATTTACTTCTTACACATTTTGTGAAAAAACGGCTCTATATGTGTAGTCAGGGCAACAACACAGACCTAATGTTGACAAAGGTAGGGAGAGTCACATTAGTGATGTTAGTGTTTTTTTTTAAAACTTTTTTTAATCTCAGCAGATGGAAGCCACGTTCCTCCTGAATGTGACCTAAACTACATTTTACTCCACAATGCAGTAGACTCAGAGCTCTGTGAGCACACAACGCGAGAGAACTAAATGAGCCGAACAGACAAAACAAGAGGAATATGTAAATGAGAATAACTACATTGTAAGCTTGGCTGTATTAAAACCACAACAGGTGTTGCTAGAGAGGATAGAATAGAGGTTTAATGGTCTTAAACCCTTAAACTCCCTCTTTTTACCAGACGTTGACTGTGATGCATAGATAAGTTTGCTGAAAAAGAAGGAAGTAAAAGAGATTTAGCTGTTTTCTCACGTTAATTTAGTGTAAATGGTCATGGTTTTACCATGCAAATGCGTTTTCAAAATGAACTATCATAGTGGGGACATGATGTTAGTCCTTAGTATTGGTCAAGCTCCAAAAGCATTGGACCCTTCCAGTCTGGGAAATGTTCAAGTCTTACAAATTCCAAACTTTCAGTTTAAAACACAGGCTTTGTTTTCCCGATGCTTAAGCCAAGATAACCTTGATGACAACAACATATGATCAATGTTTCTCTAGTCTACATCCACGACGTTCCACTTCCGGGATTGCTCAGGTGCCGCCGGAAATTCCGCCAGATGTCACTCTTTTCGGCCGGATGTCTGTTACCTTCCGCCTTGTTAGTGTTGTAATTTTAAACTCTGGTCAATTTATGAGGACTATGGTTAACTGCTCCTCAGATCTCTCGAGGGTAAATCCAGACAGCTAGCTAGACTATCTGTCCAATCTGATTTTTCTGTTGCACGACTAAAACAACTTTTGTTCCACCAAAACAAGTTCCTTCCAGAGGCTATTTTGCAGCGGCACCGTGGCTCCGTCCGGCGCTTAGCACCGCCCAAGACGATTGTGATTGGTTTAAAGAAATGCCAATAAACCAGAGCATGTTTTTCTCCAATCCCGGAATGCTGTGTGGACTAGCCAGACCCTCCTAAGCAGTGCTTTGGAGGAAGCTCTGGCAATGCGAGACTAAAGTGTAAAATCATCTCAGATTTATCTTGTGAAACTGGATCTGGAAGTTGGAAAGCCCCAAGTATTACAAGGCTTACAGAAGACCTATTTTGTTGCTTAGGTATAATGACTTGTTGGCCCTGTTGGTTGGCAATTCTCCTTCCTTCAGTAACTATTGTGAAGTGTCCCTGAGAAAGACATGTAACCATCTAATACTCCACTGACGCTCCTCAATGATGCAAAGGAGCCGATTATGTATGCGTGTGGCAGCTGTTGAAATATTCTTTTTTGATGAATGAATCATGCATACAAAATCTTAATCATTTGGCACATATTACAGCGTGAACATATCTCACATCATTAATACTCCACACATTCGTACCAAACACATTTAAAACTGTTGTGGATTCCCTAGAACATTCTGCAGGATTTTTCTTTTCTTTAGCTTGTCACTGTGACCTATTTTTTTCTGCAGTGATGACCACATTTTCATTTCATTTTATCTCAAAATAACATATGTTTAAGAACAAATGTTACATGCAATGACAATTAGCTGCCTTTAATGTGTTTAAATGTAGGGAGATTATTAGACTTTGTTTGTGTGCCTGGGAGTACTGCTCCTTTCCCTCCTCTCCAATGTAATTATAGCCATTAGGTCTTCATCAGGGAGCACCATTGCCAATAGAAGTTGACAGCTTCTGCACACTTGCACAAGTTATGAATCACTCCCCATTTTCTTTATAGACCAGTCAAAGACAAAGCTGGCTGCTGGAATAGACAGTTTGGGCAACTTTTTAAGCCTTAAGGTTAGTGGATAAGACTAATAGCTGATTCTTACAAATACTATCAATTACAACTGTGTGGCCAATAGAGCAGGCACACTAGAGACTACAGCTGGCTGAGCTGGCTACTAGAATGAAGAATTTTTTTGTGCGGCTCTTCTAGATTTTCCAAATGTTGTTGGACTGGATGGATCAAATTCTGATAGTGAAACGAGTCATTTTGCAGGGGTTGTGACACTTGAAAAAATGTATTTACCGATTTACAGGTGTCTCTTTGGCAATGTAAATCTTTGGGGAAGTAAGAAATTCCTACACATTGGACCTTTAAGCGCCCAGGCTACAGTTGGCACTGGACAGCACAGCAACAGTCATACTATCTCCTCCAATACACTGTGATCTGAGAATGTAAATGAGAGTGAAAACTCTTTGCATGTGCAAACAGCATTATTAACTGCACTGTCACTGCTCCCCTCTTGTTTTTTGCTTTATTTCATTCTGCATCTGACAGTGACAAAAGTTAATTTGGGCCCGTCAGGAATGATAAGCATGCATAATGCTCAGATTAAAATTTAATGTGCTCTTGCTATGTGGCTGGTTGTCAATTGAATGGCCAAAGCAATAGGAGGCAGTGCAGTGGAAAGCTAAGTGGATCTGCTCCCTCCAGTCTGAAGTCCAGAAAAAGCTTGGAACTTTTCCCCAAGTCAGCCAAAGATACTTGTTTGCCCTGCAGCCAGTAATACTGCAAACAGACTATTAGCTACTTCAATCAGTTACCAAATCATTGCTCTTCATTACTGCTTCTCTTCTCTCTGTGTGCATGCAAATTTTCTCCAGTTAAATTCTTAGTTGCAAATGGATTCATTAATCATACACGAGTGTACCAGTCACTTCCAGAGAGAGAATCGGCAACAGTCACAGGTATTTGTCTTCGTGACAATGCTGCACAGAAAGTTAAGTTGTTACTTCATCATCAGCCTTAATAGCATCTGCTGCTTGTTGTGCAAATCCTTTATCCATCATTTTCATGTCCAAGTCCAGTATGTGAACACGAGTCAGTGGGCAAATTCTAAATACAAATATAGTACAATCAAGGCCGAATCAAATGGTTGTCCCCTTACTTTTCGGAGAGAAGCTCTGAACTGATAAGAATGTTGTCTAGGTTCCCTTCAATAAGATTTATTAGCAGCAGCAAATGCTTTTGGGTTTGGATTCTCAGGCTTCCTACAGGCTGCCCTAACCCTCTCATTGGTAGAAGTTTTTGGGGATATACACATCCTGACATAAACTGGAACCTTGAGACTTGGACTTGAGTCAAACTTAGGTGACAAAAATTATAATTTGAGACTTGACTTGGACTTGACTACTTGTTACCTACTTCACAATAAAGTCATTTTTGTTGTCAGCTATTGAAGACCTTAAAGACTTACAGGTGACTTGCAATTTTGATTTAAAAAAGCCCCTCTTAATACAAGGTCCGCTTACTTGCTTTTTCCAGTGCATGTCCAAATGAGGCTTCACGAACTAGTTGTTTTTGTGGAACCAACCAGATGGCGCACTTGGTTTAAAGATAAAGGGTCAAGGACTGGTAATTCAGTGTGCTTTCAACCCTTTGTTGGCTCAGAAAATAAAGAAAATGCTTCACAAAGCTTCATTTGGACATCACTACTTTCAACTGCATCTCATAGATGGTCTTGAATTAACTTTCACACTCAGAAGACTTCAGACTTGACTGAGCATTGTCTTGACTGCCTTTAGTCACGTGGATTAGATGTGCTGTACACATAATCACATAGATTCTTGTTCTGCACAAAACTAGCTTGTCTGCGTGGATTTAAAAGTTTGGTTCAACCGAATTTTCTTGTCCTAACCATGACATAATAGATAAGACTGTGGAGTACATTTTGTACAATATAAGTAAGATATAGAGAGAATATAAGTAAGTAAACACAACACATTGGCCTGCCAATACTATGGCATATTTAGAGCTTAACAATATATGTAGGGCTGACGAACAGTTACACCAATCGTGACGTACACTCCCCCCACAGACACACTGTAGAGCAGCCGCTATCTCTCAAAGGGCCATACATGTGCATCTAGTGACTGTCAAAGCTCCACCAAACTCCCTGTCTTTACAGCGGAAAAAAATGGGGAGTCTGACAGTAGCTGCTTATGGCTTTTTAAGTGATAGCTAGGAGTAAGGTCTGGCTACACCACAAAACGCTCTGGGTTGTTTGCATATCTTTAAACCAATCACAATCATTTTCGGCGATGCTAAGTTCCAGACACACAATACAGTAACATGAGCTATTTAAATTAGCTGAATACATGGATAAACATAATTTGCTCTTACCAGTGGATCGCCGCGTGTACTCCGTCTACAGCAATCCCACCAATCGGTTCCAACAGATAAAAGTAAAGTAAATGCCAAAAGTAAATGCCATAAACATATGTGCCTTATTGCACGATCCAAAATTTCTTCAAAAGTTGCCATTTTCAGCATGTGGCTTGCTAGCTCGAAGTTTGTTGTTGTCACATGTTGGCATGATTTGTTCATTCATGTGATTTGTAAACATACTTAATGGTTAACAGGCTGTAAACAATGTTTTTAATAGAGAAGCAAGCTGGCTAATTAAAATTCACCATATTTACTTTTTTTCTCTGCCTGTGATGCACATTATAAAGAGACGTTTAATTTTCATTAAATGTCACATCATGTCTAAGCCAGACTCTTTTGAAGCATCTTTAGTTGTTGACAGGCAGAGTAGAGACGCCGTTGCTGTGGCAGCAGTGTCAACCCACCTGAGTGACTGAGGACGGCCCTGTCAGCAGGCAGCCACACAGATCACACTGATATTTATTCATTTCCAAGCTGAAGGCCTATATATAGGCCCTGAAAGGGAAAGATGCAACACAGACATAATGGCATTTTTAGACAGAAGGGAAACATCCCCAGGATCAGCTTTCGCTTGTAGACCTTTTATGCTTCAATAGAGTAGATATTATAGTTGAAGTATAAAATTTAAGCTGTTTTTGTGTTTTGTGCTGTATGGCTATGAATATTTAATTTGTTACAACAAAATTAGTATGTTCCAAAGCAAGCAGGGCTGGTAAATTGCTCAGGTTTATGAGTATTTCAACAACAAAAACATAGTAGGAACAAATAGAGATGGCTGGAACTATTAAGATTGGTGAAGTAAAATTGTTATACACGTTTTGACTATATTCAACACGGTCTCACGGCAGTTCGTGAAATGGTCACCTTATTTTAAATCTATTGATTTGTATACACGGACACGTTTATCTTGTTTATTTCGTGGTGGTCAGCACGTAATGGGAAGCATCTATACGGAGGTTTGGTTTAGGAAAAGAACAATGGGGAAAGTTAACGTTATACGCGGGACGCGATCCTCGGTCTCCGGGGTGAAAGTCTTGTGTTGTTTGACCCATCAACCACCCAAACCAACCTCCCTGCGCGGATTTTCGACATTTCATACTACTCGCTACCGTAGTCGTGCTGTGATCAGGAAAGATGCTTCCCATTGAAATACATTAGTTTAAAATACGTACTGACCACCACGAAATAAACAAGATAAACGTGACCATTTCCCGAACTGTCATGAGACTGGGTTGCAATATTGTACTGTCAGGATGAATTAGAGGAACCTGCAAGGATTAAGATACCTTTGAGCTTAGAGGAAATAATCAACAAACACGCATTCTCTTTAAGTGACACTTTGCTTACATTCAGAATAAGTACTTGCTTAGTAATGGCATAATTATTGTACCTTGTCTGTTTTCCCAGCCAGTCCAGGGCGTAAAACCCATCTCATTACCATCAAATCTATTTTGTAACCTCAATCAATGGGACAATGCACACCTCTCTCTTTTAGAGGGAAATGTATTTATAGTTGTGGCCATTATTCTTATTGGTTATTATAACACTTCACTTACCAGGGCTGTAACTAAAAGGTTAGTTACAGCCATAAAAAAGCATAAAAAAGTCCACAGCTTCTCACAACCAAAACCTAAACAATTAGTCGATTAACTGATTAGTTGATTGACATAAAATAGTCTATGTTGTTTTTTTAACGAAAGTGCCAAACATTCAGTGGTTCCGATTTCTTGAATGTAAATGTTTGCTGATTTGCTCCTAATCCTTTATTATGTTAAATCAAATATATGATTGAAGGAATTTTAAGATGTCAACTTGGGTTTGTGAAAATTTTACAGGATTTTTTAAAAGTAAGAAATCCATCCATCCATCGTCATCCGCTTATCCGGGATCAAGTCGCAGGGGCAGCAGCTCCAGCATGGGACACCAAACTTACCTTTACCGAGCCACATTAACCAGCTCTGACTGAGGGATCCCGAGGCATTCCCAGGCCAGGGTAGAGTTCTAGGTCTTCCCCGAGGCCTCCTCCCAGATGGATGTGCCTGTAACACCTCCCTAAGGAGGCGCACAGGGGGCATCCTTACCAGATGCCTGAACCACCTTTTAATAAATTACTATTTAATTATTAAAGTACATTTTATAGGTAATAATTAATGGACAAAATTAGCTGATTAATCAATAAAAACTATACAATTACATCTACGAGCTACCAGGGGGGATTCAAACCACTCAAAGTTTTTGGTGTAAATAGATTTTATAGAGCTTTTCATTGGTTCAGCTTTGACCTACTGTTGTAGTACTGTGTAGTACGAGCTTACACATCAACTAACATTTCAACTGCTTACTGCTTATGCTTATTGTCTACAGTTCAACTGACAACTCATTTCCATGCTTACACTTTGACTCAGACTTTCATTCTTAAATTTGGCTACTTTAGTTGAAAACTTCCTAGTTAAACTGTAATAAAAAAAAACATTTTAAAACGTGTACCTTTTCAATAAGTTTTTAGCACAAGATTCCACACTTTCTTCACAAAATGTAGCCTTTTGAGTGAAACTGGACTTATTTAAAAATTGATTTTCATGTTTGGTGTATTCTTTTTACAGAGATGGCCTTGAATTCCATTGTAAAGCTCTATCCCTGCAACCACATCTCCACTATTAACAGGTGAGTACAAAGTTGTTACAGCTGACAGTTGTGGTGGCCAAAACTTTGTTGTAAAAAATGAAATTAATTTCAAGAGTAACCATCTTATCATTATGATAACATGGACCAAAAGCACTTAAGTAGAAGTTTAAACATTCTAAGTAGATCATTACTATGCTGGAGGAGACTTGGGTTGCATGTTGAATGCAGAACTTCAAAGTAAACTTGGGATATTGGGAGCTTTTAATTCCAGACTTCTACGTTTGTTTGTCTAGGAATTATAAGCTACACTCTGACTCGATTATGCTCCACAGAGTGCTGGATTTGAGGGATTATGTTTAAAGGAGGATAAGTCAGACCAAAACCCTTGACTTAGTGTTTTCAGGTGATGTTTTGGGTCTGGGAAGAGCTGCTGCAGCCTCTCATGACTCAGTGAGAGCAGACGGCTTTAGACATGTGCAAGCAGTAGCCCTCTAATCCATGCCAATGATGGGCAGTGTGTGTGAGGCTTTAGCCAGACCTGATGAAGAAGAAGCTCTTACAGGCCGAGACGACCATGATCTAAGTCGGCAGCCAGCTATGCAGCGGATTGAGGCCACGTCAGCCCAACTAGAGCCAACTAAACCTTGTTTTATGGACTTGTGGTGACATTGTTGGTGCTTTGGCAAGAAGGCATAGAGGAAAATCTCAGACAGTTACATTATTTGTTGCTAGAGACTTGTTTGGATTTAGGAGGCACAGGTTCAGTTACTAGCAGAGTTTTCTCATTGTTTAGAGAGTCCACATGGTTAGGATCCAACAATGTTAAACTGTAAGAACTCAGGGTTTGATTTCTCAACGATCTTTAGAGAGTTTCCAAATTTCTTTAAACTAATTTATGAATATATAGTTTGTGTACCATGAAAAAACTGATGCAGAGCAGAGGAACAGGACATTTATGTTTGTGACAGTGATATTGAATTTGGTTGATAGCCAGAAGCCCATTGAGCTGCTTTGTGTTGTTTATCCCTGCCAAAGTGCCGCTGTGCATGCTCCCTGATCATCTGACAGCTTTCAGAGACAAGTGGAGGAGGACCCGCTGAGATCACTGCCTGTTTCAGCAGAGCGCCCAGAACCCATCCTGTGACACACAACAAGTCACAAATCCATTATTTATACCCTCTACAAACATCAAAAAGGTTTTCTTTGCCAAGTTTCATGGAGTGTTTATTGTATTCATGAGCACAATGACATGGAATGCTGGGCCATACAGTCAGAGGGGGTCCCAGTAACGCTTCACTCTTCAGTGCTAATATACAGTACAAATGGGAGAACTGATTTGTGATGCAGCTCAATAGAAGGAAATTAACTAACTTTGACCTTTGCCGCTAAATGTGTCATTTTATGATTCATGATTCAAAATGATGATTCAATAGTTCACATTCTTTTGAATGAATAGTTTTGAGTAGTCATTCCCAGTCGAGAAACTCAGCATGTCTATCAGACATTTCACACTGAAATCCTTTCAGCATCTCAAACGACATCTTATTTTCCAAGCAGTTTGAATGATCAAAAAAACATCAAAGTAGAAGTGACTGAAAAAAAAACAGAATTTCTGTTACAGAGAAAAAAATGAGTGCCATGACTCTTGTGACAGCCATCTGGCTTCCTGTGCTGCTCAGCTGTCTTCTTCTTTCAGTAGCCTGGTTCTATCTTGCTGGGCAGCCTCAACATCTCATCATGGCAATCCCTATCTTTGTAGTTTCATTTAGGTTTACATAGGTTACAACACTAACACATATACTGACTCTTTCTATATCTCTATCTTGTTATTTTTAAGTAATTTGGCTTTTGAAATGTGTGTGTGTGTGTGTATGTGTGTGTGTGTGTGTGTGTGTGTGTGTGTGTGTGTTGCAAAATTTGAGCTAAGTTTGCGACAGATGATGAAGTATTAAGTAATTATAGTAGATAATACCAACCACCCCTCAATCTTTTTTAATCCGGCCTTTGTTAGTAACAGGCCAGGCTATTTTTTTAGACAAGGTTTCAATTGAATACTGGCTCAAAAAGTAATAGGGGTGTCACACTTCTCCAAATCAATGATTTGATTCAATTTTCAATTAAATGTTTTCTTCAAACTGTTGTACAACAAAAAGGACCCACTAAAAGACAGAAGGGTACTTTACAACAACAGTTTGAGTTTCTCAGAGTTTACGCGGTGCCCCTGAATGCACCAGTTTTGTTGTTTCTCCCTCATCTCTGAGGCCATTGGCCATGGTGTCTGGAAAAGTTCAGCTGCACTCTCAGAATTTTCCCATTATCGGTCTGCACTGACACCACAGATTGGTGAGTGCTGCTGCAAAAACGTAAAACGATCATTAATGTCCTCTGCTCTCATGGTTTACAGAGTGCAGATGAACACTGAGGGAAAACACTGAGGCTACTGGTAAGCTAACTTTAAACCGTGTCTTTAGCTGCATGCTACCAGCCGTTACACTGTCAACTATGTGTGAGTTGTTTTCTTTGGACGTGTGCAAATCATAGACTGTATATATTAGTGGACAGCGCATCCGGTTCAGCAAAATGCGGCAAATGCGGAAGTGCCTTAAACCTGCATTCTATCTGAATTCCAGCAGGAGGCGACACGTGCGGTTGCAAAAAGGAGGTCGGTTTCTATAGAAGTGTATGGCGAAATGACCCACTTCTCACTTGATTTATTACCTCAGTAAACATTTCAATTAAGAGTTTATGGTCTCAATCGCTAGTTTTAAGTCTTCTGCAACACAGAATGATGTTCATTTTTTGAATTATGGTCTCGTTGATTTTAAAATCGGCGATAAAGCAGGGGGTGTTTTAGGGCGTGGCTATGATGTGATTGACAGTTCGCGGCTTGTCAATCATGACAGAGGTTTAGCAAAGTTTATCCATGGCACGTAAACTTTATTTTGGGGGTTGACCAGCTTTCGTCTTCGTGACTGTGACAGTTGGTCGCCTAATAATGTCTTGTTCAACGTTCGGTTGTACGACAAGACACTCAAAGGAGTCGGCAGTTCAGTTTTTCTGGTAAGTAACGTTACATTTTGTTTTAATACTGTTTTTCGTTAGCCAACGTTAGCATCCCAATTAATATCAGTTAGCTAGCTAGATTGCACCTTGCTAACCAAGCTAGCGGGCTAACTAATAACGTTATGCAGACCAGACCGTATAAACGGATTAAAATATATATATTTAACGTTACAGTCGTATACAGTAGGTATGCACAACGGTCTCGCCGGTGATCTGTTTTTAACCATATGTGATGTTATTGCTAATCGATCCGCATATAATGGTAATGTTAGCTTAAAGTCAAAGCCTGATATAGCTAACGTTATAGTGCAAATTCATATAAACCCTATTCGCACGGGATTAGAATCATTTTGAGACCGCGTGTGATTTAGAAAGTTTCGTTTAGTTAGTTTCGTGTGGCGCATTCGCACGGGACAAGCAGAGACTGCTTTAACTTGAATATACTGAAATATATGTACCCCGCCCGAGAGTTGGGCAACGTTACCCGGAGGCGCCCGAAGGACAGGCACAGACACCCACACAGCATCACCGTCACCCTCACCTTGGACAAAGCCGCGCTGGAGCGCGCCGACAGACGGGGCAGTGGGCCAGAATATCCGTTTTTGCGATAAAATGTCCCACATGAAAAAATATATATATATATTACTGTAAAGTTACATAAGTGTTCTATCTTGAAAAATCTTCAGTTCTGCAGCCAAATGTATTGTATAAAGCACCAGGTTCAATATACTCCAAAAATCTTTTCTCAAAATTCTAAATACATTATTTCAGATTGTTAATGTACCTAACAAGCATGCTGTTGCAGGAGTTATTAACCACTGTTGTTGATGCTGTTACACTGATGTCTTTCTTCCACTTACTGTAGTTGTGTCTGCTAATCTATTTGAAGACCTTCTGTCAGCACATTAATCTGTTTTAAGATGAGTCACATACATGTTACAATCTATATTTACAAATTCTGTTTATTACTAAAATGTACATATCACTAAAAAAGTGTTGCGTACAATACACATTGTCTAAGATAAATTTAACATGTAGGAGTATGTTTACTTAATACTGCATGTCCTCAACTGAAGCATACCTTTATGTACAAGCTCATATATTAATATAATTCATTGTGATCTACCATGCCTTAACTACATGTTTGTCTTTTACAAAGGTATCCACCCTGAAAACTGAATGACCAGAGCCTACAGAAGGAAGACCTGGTGTATAAAGCAGCGTATTTGGTGCCAGTCATCTTGTTGTGGAAAACAGATTTCATTGACCACATCCGAAGTTCTCAAATGTGTTCAGATTATAACAATGCCAGAAAATCATTTTTGGTTCAGCTTCTTCTGCTGAAAGGACAGACCAACTTTTAGCACTTTAGCAGTCATTGGTATTTAGAGGTTCAAAATGTGAGTCCTGTAATAGATGTGTCCTCTTGTGTTACTGTTAGGCCTGCTGCTCCTAGGTAGCTTCTCTGTCTCTCCTCCCTCCCTCTCTCTGTCTGTCTCTTATTGCAGGAGAGGAATCTAGAGTGTGGGAGTCTGTGTTCCAACTGCCTCTCATCTACCACAATCAACCAACAATTTGTGATAATACTTTTGCAATTTGCAATAACCCTACACAGATTAAACAGCACCTAGTGCATTTTCAATTACCTACTAAACACTTGACTGTGTATGTCAAAATAAATATGTCTATAAATTAATCTAAAAGGATTTTGGTTTAGTGTTTTCATGGTGATTAAAATTGACAAGTACATAAAGACACACAAGAAAAGCACAAACTACATTTCCCTGATCCTTCTTTGTCAACATTCATGTATGGTAACATTTAAGAAATCATATTTATGTTGATTAAATGGCATTAACTTCAAAAACTACATAAACCACAAATAACACTGGCAATATTTTTAAGATTATGTTAAATTGATGAATTAAAAAATGTAGTTCACCTTTTACAATCCAGTGTAAATTCCACACATAAAACACTGCTGTAGGTCAAGGTAAAGGCAAACTTAACTGTCACAAGACATGTATGCATAATAAAAAGAGGTAGTTGAATCACTGGTGCCACATTGTTAAAGCAGCCATATTATGCTCATTTTCAGGTTCATATTGTATTTTAAGGTTGTACCAGAATAGGATTACATGGTTTAATTTTCAAAAAACACCATATTTTTGTTGTACTGCACCGCTCTCTCTCACTGCTGCAGATCCTCTTTTCACCTGGTCTCTGTTTTAGCTACAGAGTGAGACCTCTTTTCTTCTTCTTCTTCTGTACTATCTTTGATTGCACTTGCACATGCCCAGTAGCTCAGATGTAGATCATGTCAGCTAGCTAGCTCCATAGACAGTAAAAGAGGCTGTTTCTACAACTTCGGTCAGTTACAAGGCAGGATTAGCTGGGAGACTTCTAAATGAGGGCGCACATGTAAGTAGTTCTTTTGTAGATTATGGTGAACTTGTGTGTGTTGTAGCAGTGCATTGCTATTGAGAACGAGGTAGCATGCTAGCGTTAGCATGCTAGCGTTAGCATTAGCATGCTACGAGCTAATGGTTGCGGTTAGCCTGCTCGTTTCGGCTTGTGACGTCACAAGCCGTGCCGATTTTGAACAGCTCACCCAGAGACTGAAGGCAGGACACATTCAGAAACTGTATCTCACTCAAAACAGCATGGATGGATTTTTTTCAAAGTTTGTATGTGTTTGGAAGCACCAGAGACACAACATAACACCCCAAATCCCAGAAAAAGTGTTTTTTTCATAATATGGGCACTTTAATTACAGTAGAAATGGTTGACATTACAAACCACAATATAAAAATATAGCTTAACATAAAAAGCTTAAAGCACTTGTGCAGCACTCTGTTCAGTCAAGTCCAAATGCCTGGGTAAAGAAATAAAAGCTGCCTTTACAATTACAGTGAGCATAGTGTGACAGTCTTTTGGTTGTCTGTAATGCACAGTGGAAAAAGAAAAAAAAACCTGCGAGCCTTGTCGATCTTCCCCGGATTGTTAACAGCCCTCCACCTGCATCTCTGGGTGATGCCAGAGAAGCTGGACTTACTTCTGAGGTATTGGGTGGGTGCACATGCCATCGTGGCTCTCCACACTCCTATTTGTGAAAGAAAGAGAGTCATCAATTTCCATTTGAGCCCCTCATAGTTAAATATATATGCACACTAGCATGTAACTGTACTTCATTAATTATCGGGGGAGAATACAGATGAATCAACACCAGTCTATTGTTCTTTAGTGTAACTTTAATTTAGTTAAATAAGCTTATTTCTGCTAACGTTAGCTCTTAAAAGCATGTAAAGGCTAAATGCGCCAACCATAGACTGATGGAGCAAACAGTAGCAAGACATTATCAGTGCATTATGGTTGTTACAGTTAACCAAACGTTATAAGAAACTTGGTTATACATCTGCTAATACTTAGCGTTAGATAATGATAAGCATTGACAATCCCCGTTTTGCATTTCGCTGATACTACGTTTAAATTAGGACAATGTAAACTTCGATTTGCAGAAAATTTACGTTAGCATGTTTTACCATAAGTGGCTAGCTAACGTTACATGGTAACTTCAGATACATTTTAAAACCTAGCGAAGCTATATCTTACCTCGAATTATGTATACTAGCTTTCACCAGCAGTTGCATCCAGATTGCCAGTGAACGTGTTGAACAGTGTTGCCAACTCCAAAAAAAAAAAACAGTCAGACACCGCCCAACAGTCTATGGCTCCTCCCTCTCTCCGCCCTCTCGTCTAAAAACGTCACATCCGCAACCAGGATGGCTGCGCCCATAAACGCAAACTCGACGACGGATAACTGATCTCCACAAACCAATGGGTGACGTCACACATGCTCTGTCCATTAATATATACAGTCTATGGTGCAAATGAATGTCAGTGGAGAGAAAAACAAATACTGGTTTATTATTACTGGTTATCGATTTAGAATCAAAATCGTAACACCCCTAGAAAATAACATTCCCAAACCCCCAACTCTCGTTCAGCAGTTGATAGATTCTGAAACCTTGAAATGGACATTTGATGTTCTTGAGAAGGCAGACTAAAACTGCTGTCAGAATGGGGTCATCATTCTGTTATAATACACACTAAAAGTACTCAAATGATTTTGCCTCTGTAAACAAAATAGAGGATTCAGAGAGCAGCAAAGTGCATTCCGTTATCAAAAAACCTGGAGATTATTACTTTGAGAGGATAAAATAAAACGTTTTAGTTAGAGAAGGGCTTCACTCGGATCAGGATTCTTGCCTTGGTCAACATTTAATGTGTACTCTACTGTGTCCAAATCAAGCTTCTCAGTTGACTTCCTCTGATTGTCGCTGGTCGCAAGCAGCACCGTCAATAGTCTCTGTAGCCTGTGGCAGTGTAGGTGTCACTCTGACAGAGGGCCTTATTTAAAACACGTTCCCTTCCCCCCCACGGTGAGAGAACAGATACAGTACCTGGCTACTGTGTCTTTCAGCTAAATTGTTTTCTGTTGCAGCTGACCCACAATCCCAAAGCACAGCATGCTGACTGCTCCAAGTCAGGGTGCTGCATAGAGACAAACAGGCTAAACCCTCTCTGTTACATTGTACTCCTATTTGTACTCCTTTTACTGCCTTGTATTGCAAAATGACCATTGTTTATCAAGAAGGGAGAGAGAGCGTGGTAATAGGATTATTGATCAATACTAATGATTCAATTACTTAGCAGGTTGTACATTTTCTGGCTTTTAAGCGGGCTTTCTAATCCAGTGAAAAGAAGAAGCCAAAAGAACTAAGAAATGAATGACACAAATGTGGACTGTGCTCCCCATAAGAATCCCAGTATCTTTTTTCCATGGTGTAGGACATTTCAATCAATACTTGAGAACATAACCTACTCTGTCTTAAAGCCAGAAACCAGAGAAGTAAGAACTTGTGATATCATCAAGTAGTCTGGAGCTGCTCCAGTGACAATGAATGGGATAATGTTTTTCTTTTTTATACCCATATGAGCTTTATTCTATTGTAGTGTTTTCAGTTGGGAAACAGACATTTACCCATATACTCAGAACATTAATTCAGTGTCATCTATAACATCTGTCCCAATCCATTGTCTATGCAGTTCCACACTATATATTTGCTGTCATCACACATTTGAGCTTTAGCACTCTAGTTTTTGGATTTCTGAGAGAGATTTTCATGTTAACTAATATTTTTAGACTGTCTTTGACCATAGGAATAACAGGTATGAATTTTGGCATAGTTCCCCTTTAAGCTGCACTTCTTCTAATGGCGACTAGGTGCTAGCTAGATTTGAAAGATATTTAGGCTAACATGAAGAATGGTTAATGTGTTTAGCCTTTAACATTTATTCCTTATGGTTCCCAGTCCATATGTATGCTGCATTCGCACAATATTGGAAGAATAAGAACAGACTTCGGTGTTCACACATTAATCCAAGAGGGTTACTGCTTTCCGTATAATCACAACATATAAATAGCCTATAGCTACTTTTGTTGTTAACTTTATCAACTAAATTGATATTGTTGATATTGAGTATTGAGTATATATAGCCAAGTGGGAGCTTGACAATATGTGATAGACCTGAATTAAACATTATCTTATAAGCCTATAGTATACATAATAAATGCTGCATACTTCTAGTTTATGAATTACAGCACAACCATCATAAAAAGACTAAACTGAAAAATAAGCTAATAAGCAGACTAAATCTCTTTTGTTTTCAGTTTGACATTGTGTTGAAGTCATCCGTTTCTTGTTAGATATTTTGCTCTAACCACCCAGTAGCCTAGTGATTGATGTATCTGCAGAGTTTACTTCATTTTCAGTGGACAATTAGCAGCAGTGGTTGCTAGAAGCAGTTAACTCTTTGTTTGTCATGTCGATCAAAGAAATCTGTCAAGAGTTGATATTTGTTTTACAGTTGTAACTGTAAAAGCTTTGATTGGCTCAGTTGTTTTTTCCAACCGGAGAACACAGCAGTCAATCAGCACAACACCAGAATGGTATGAATTATAAGGGGTAGGTTCTGACACCAGGCTTAGTGAAAACTCTGTTCGAAAAAGAGAAGCTTTGTCCATCCCTCAGCTTTCTTTTGTATTTCTTGTTGCTGTTGCTGTGCAGATAATGTACTCCTATTCTGGCTTCACACCACTGATTAGGACTACTACAGTGTTCACAGACTGTGAACACGGGGAAAACTATTCAAGGGTAGCTAATACATTTGTTTGCCATTCATATTCCTGAGACGGCAAGTAATGTGTTTAGTATAAGAACACAACAGGGAACATACAGTCTTGTTACGGGCTGCAGCCGCAGAGCGTCCAGCCTGATGACACTAAAGAGAGATGTGAAGGTTCTCCATGCTGCTTTGGGAGTGTCTACACCTACATACTGTGCTGCATACTGTACCTGCTGGGTGTCTTCCAGTCGCAGCTCTCATATTAAAGAGGATGTGGGGAGTATTAACAGAGTGTAGGTCAGCACCTTTCAGTTCTTTGATCAAAGGCACCACTGTGGACTTTAAAACCAACTACTATTCTCTGATGTCCACTGCGGATTCTGATTACAAAGGCACTTTTTTCCACACAAGAACATATTAATAATTTACAGGATATTTGCATGCACTCACTGTGCCTTTGCTGCATCTAATGTGTCATGAAGCTTAGCGTAAGTTCAGCCAGGAAGACTATCTTATGTTACCCACTTATTCACATTCCCCTCCATTATCTCCCTCTTCTCCTGCTTCCCCTTTTCAGCTGATTATGGGTGTTTACTCTTTTAGTTAAACCAACCAGATATAGCCACAATCTCTATCAGCCGTCAATATTTAAATGTTTTCCTCTCCGTTGCAGATTAAGGCAGAGTAGGGCGGGACATGTCTTCGCCATCCTTAGAAAACACAAATTTGCTCGCCATTAATGGTTGACAGGGCTTTTGGTGAAGGGGAGGCCAGTTTTATGACAAGGAATACACTACAGAGATGGTTTTCTTTAAGGGTGCACCATGGAGCTGAGTCAGCTGTACAGCTAACAGAGCTAACTAGCTAATGGCAGCTAACCACAGTTAGCGGTTACTTTAGCATCAAGTAAAGTTAGCCTAAAGCTAACGTCATCTGTCCAAAACCCATTAAATCACCTCGGTACTGCATTCACTGTCGTCAAACTGCTCTTTCAACTTTTTATTTAACTTTATACTTTGACATCTTAATGATAATGCCAAATGGTTCAACTTCACTTAAGGTCAAGGGGTCATGACACTGTTATGAAAGCATTCAACACTCTAATCAAACTTCATGTCATTTTTATGGCAAGTTCACATTGTTTCACTTTACTTGAGGTCAAGGAAAATATTCATGACACAATTATAATGGTCTCATGTCAGCCAATGTAAAAACCAAACACTTAATGAGAGTTCAATGTAATGTTAAGCTAAATAGTTTCTTGAAGTTTGATTATTAGGCCCGCCATGACATATTAATGACAGGTTTTGTTGTCTGGTAAGATGTCATAACACAGACATTGACAGGTTATAGTGTCTTGCTTAATGTCAAATTGTCATAAAACAATCATCACAAACAATGCTAACTTTGCATTAAAAGTGACAAAATTTACCGAATGACACTTAATGACAACAGTCATAAAAGACTCAGTGTTTAGTCAGTCTAATGCATACCACTTCAAATAAAGTGTTACCGAAGATTATTTGTAGGTGATTATTGCCTAAGTTAAACCTTGTTGAATTTTTACCTATTTAATTTTTTTTTATTTTTTAAGGAATGAAATACATACAAGATAGGGTGATACATTTATTTTAGCAGGTATTGTATTATCTATATTGTGATGAATCATAAAACAAGTTTACTACTTAAAAAATTCTTTGGTGTAGTTTATCTTCAAAACATATTGAGGGCACTGATGTTTTGAACCTTGCTCACTGTCTAGTCTAGGCTGCTGAGAACTTTTCTAAACATCATGTATCCTCAATGATGCCGCCAACTTGTTTAGTAATGAATATGAATGAGTATATTTCATGTTTCAGCGAATCTAAAAGAACAGTTAACTTAGTCCATAGACATTCAAAGTAGCCCTGGTAGTAACTCCCATGGCCCTGAGTCTTGTCTTAAATACAGGATTTTGAATCCTATACTCGCTTTTCAAAAACAAATGGAAATATATATGGTGTATGTTGTTTTCTTGCAAGGCCATCAGAATCTTTTAGCGCTTGGTTTATATTTCAGTGACAGTGATTAAGATTCAGCAGTGAACAGAGAAAAAAAAGAGTCATTGCTTTAGAAGAGATTGTGCTGCCTGAGCAGGTATATCCCAGGGGAAACTTACCCATACATCTCCATAAGCATCAGCGTACCGGGACCTCCAATCTCTATGTGCTGCAGCAAATTTAACTGAATAAACAACCCTGTCCAAATTATTCATTGCAGCCCAAACACTGACTTTCTCTATATTGCAGCTGTGGATTTGACTCACAAATCTACTTGTATAACGATTTTGTTTTGCTTACACTCACTGCAGCCAAACAGCAATACGCAGCCAGGAGTTATTGGGGGCAACAGTAGCTCAGTCTTTAGGGACTTGGTTTGGGTATTTCGGGCTTATGTGTGTAATGAATAACAACAAGTGTAAAAATTTAATTTCCCCAATGAGGGATTAATAAAGTGCTTCTTCTTCTTCCTAAACCCAATAGTCTACCCAATGTAATATCACAACTATATAAAAAAACAAAAGAGAGTGTCAAATGGGCACACAACCAGTGTTGTAATCAAGACCACCTAAACCATGACCTAGTCATCACAAAGACCATCGCGATTTGTGACCGAGACAAGACCAAGACTTTTGAGGGGTTGGGACCAAGTCAAGACCAAGACCAAAGCAGGGCAAGACCAAGTCAAGACCAAGACCAGACCAGTCCGAGTCCCACACTAACCCTAACCCAAACTAGATCCCTGAAAAACATAGTATATACACAACTAGCTAACAACAATTTGCTAAATCACCTTGAGTGAGGGGTGAAGAGACTTCTAAAGAGATTATTAGAGTGATTAGCATCACTTACACTTACACAGCTTACCTTTGTTTATGTTTCCTTTCTAAGCGCCGATAAAAATGTGAAGGGGTCCCGGCTGTCTCTGTCAGCGTTACAGTGCAGAATTTACACACTGCTGCTGCTAAAGAGAGTCCTCTTTATCTGAGACCGAGAAAAGACAGAGTAAAAATGCGGTAGATTGCGAGACGAGACCGAGACCTTCAAAAAGTGGTCTTGAGACCAGTCTCGAGACCAAGACTGATCTTGAGAACTACAAACCTGGACATAACAAATATGCATGTGTAATGTGTTATGGTTATGTGCAAACATGCTGCTTGGTAGCAAAGCCGACCTCACCCAGCACTGGCTCAGTAATGGTGTACCATACAGTTACAATAAGCACCTGAACTTTAGACCAAAGGCTAAAATAATTATAACATAACATTGAGCAAGGGCTCATCATGCAGTCCCTTCAGAGTCTCTAGAGTTATATCCTAAAGCAGCCATCGTCAACTGGCGGCCCGCGGGCCACATCCGGCCCACCAAAGCTTTCAGTCCGGCCCGCAGATTAATCATGAAAAATGCGTTCTGGTATTTAGCATTTCAAGCATTTACAGCAGGTAACATTACACAGGTAGAGCACAAACCCAGCCCCCTGTATTTGCATCTCTATTCACATGCCGGGATTCTGAACAGCTGCCTGTGCTCTACAACACACACTACCTGACTGGGAATGATACAGAGAGGATTACCGCTGTCTCACATGAACTAATGCTAGGCTCGTTACTGTAAGTAGGCTACAATAAAACCTTTGTGGGTAAAAAATCAACACTTATCAAGAGCCTACCCACTCACCTGTGTACAGGCATAAACATGTTGGAAGCAATATTTCAATCTGCTCTGTCTGCACAGTCCACTCTTGTCCACCACGCTGTTTTACGCAAACACAGCTCTACTCTGCAAATAGCAAATTTTTACAAACTAGCCAAAACAAAAGCTGTCGGTTTGTAGTCTAACAAATTCTTGTAAACTTAACTGCTGGCTGAACAAACCATCCTCTGCGCTGGAGCAGTAAATCTATGGATGCATTATAAGACCAAAACATATGCATGTGGCTACTTAATATGCATGTGAATGACAGGATCGTTATGTTCGCGTTCTTCATTCTTGATAATGATGCTGGTTGTATTATTTTGCAGCAGCATCGTTTCATTGCAAATGAAGCATTCAAGACGAATGCGTGGCCTGTTTATCAATCCATTCATCATTAAAGCTTAGGGCATTTCTTTCTGCAAGCATTTTCCACCAATCAGGACACTGCATACTACAACGACGTTTCCATATTCACATACTTTAATCATCACTCCTCAGTGAACTGCCTCCTAGTCTGAGATGATTTTCTAGTTAAAGAGTTATCATTATGGAGTTACCATGTTTTTTAGGAGTTTACTCACACTAATACATGCATTAATTCAATAAGAAAGTGAATATATCGAACAAGAATAGGCGTGTTAGGTATGAATACATTTAATTTTCTTTATTTGGAAGTCCGGCCCCTGGAGTGTCTGCTTAGAAAAATTCTGGCCCTTGGAAAAATGTTGTTGATGACCCCTGTCCTAAAGGCTTCAGACTTTTTAGATAATTACCTGCATGGCAGTTGACCCACAGTAATTTTGTGGTCCAATTGGATAATTTAGCCAGCATAAATATAATGTGGAACTGTTGTGATGCTTGGTCAAGTAAATGGACAACAAATATTATGGGTACAGTGGAATTCAATAAAATGTTATAGTATCAAATCATAACAGAAGTTATCTCAGGATTCTTTACAGATAGAGTAGGTCTAGACCACACTATAAATTACAGAGACCCAAACAATTCCCCCCAAAAGCAAGCATTTGGTGCGACAGTGGCAAGGAAAAACTTCCTTTTAACAGGCAGAAACCTCAGGCAGAACCTGTCTCTTGGTAGCCAACCATCTGACACGACCGTTTGGGGGAGAGAGAGAGCAATACAGAAATAGCAGTGGGTATAATGGAATATTAGAAGAAAGCAAATGAGGGCATGATGAGGAGAGAATGTGGTGAGTGTGCGCTACAGTACTGGCTTGAAGGCTGTGTATGTCCACATGTAGGCGAGGGGGGTCTTGATAAGACGTGCAAGAATTACATTGGTGTAATAGGAACTTATCAGTGAAGGAGGAGGGT